>NW_024097074.1:600000-1100000 GCF_016545835.1 Crotalus tigris | reverse complement strand
TATGCAATAGCAGAAATGGCCAGGAAAAATGTCACCTAAGATGGCGGTCCCCAACCTTTTGGGCACCAGGGATTGGTAAGTATATACATCTAAGTGCTATTGGTATTCCTTCCTTCCTTCCTTCCTTCCTTCCTTCCTTCCTTCCTTCCTTCCTTCCTTCCTTCCTTCCTTCCTTCCTCTTATTCCCTTTCTCATTCTCCTTCCTGGTGTGACAATGGTTAAAATGAAGTATTGCAGGCTAACTCTGCCGACTGCCAGCAGTTCGATTCTCACCAGGTCAAGATGGACTCAGCCTTCCACTCTCCCGAGGTCGGTAAAATGAGGACCCAGATTGTTGGGGTCAAAATGCTGACCCTGTAAACCGCTTAGAGAGGGCTGTAAAGCAGTGTGAAGCGGTGCATAAGTCTAAGTGCTATTGCCGCTGCTATCCGTCAAGAGTGAAACTTTGGCAGCTACGTGCCTCTGTTTTTCATCTTCTCAAAACCGCTCCAGTTCTACGGAAGCCTGCTGGAAGTCGACAGCACAGAAACCTTTCAAGGACATTCTAGCAGGTGTAAAGAAGATAGCAGACGGCTCCCATAAAAAGGAGAACGTGTTTACATGAGCTGGGGGGAGTTTGGCTGGGAAAGTCACAGTTATATGCTACAATCTGAAGCCTTGGGATTTCAGAGTGAGTTTTACCTCGCCTTTAGCAGCTTTTCAGAAAGGAAAATGATCCTGGACTTTTTATTGGGATACTTGAGCTGGACGTTGACCCCGTCCCTGTGCCAATTCACAAGACCTTCCAGCTCTGATGGTCTTTAAAAAGTGCTAACCTCTCTCCCTGTTGCATTCCAGGTGATTAGCCCCGATGAGATTTATAATCTAATAAACCTTTCGGAAGGGTGCTCTCCTTCTGCCCCCCACCGTGGAAGACTGGCAGCGGTGGCAATTTAATCCAAGCAAAAGGTCACACTGGCAAGTGTGTATTGGGGGAGGATTTTTCATAACCGTTGCCCTGTGTTAACGTCTTCGGTGCCTACCACATCTGAGGGCAAACTGAAAAGGCTGCCAACTTGGGCTTTGGGAGTTAAGCATCTCTTAGAACAGTGGTTCTCAACCTTTTTAATGCCGCGACCCCCAACCGGTCGTAAGTCGAGGACTACTCAACCGGTCGTAAGTCGAGGACTACTCAACTGGTGCAGCACCGTTGGCAGAATGGGACTATTGGCGGGCTCAGCAGGACAGAGACAGCCTGGACAATTCCTATGGGCTTTGGAAAGCCAATAGAATTAGACTCTATTCAAGAGAGTCTATTCTATTGGCTTTCAAAAGCCAACAGAATAAAAGGGAGTAGCATAGCTCAGGAAAAGGGGGGAAAAAATGGCGGACTGCGTTGTTTGGCGACCCCCGTGAAATGGTCGTTCGATCCCAAATGGGGTCCCGACCCACAGGTTGAGAACCACTGTCTTAGAACAAATTTAAAGACAGGGGGCTTTACTCCAAATTGGGTTATCAGTTATGAGATTTTTAGAAAAGCCCACTCTTTGCATTCATGGTCCATTTGGCTATGATCTATCCGATCCATACGTCTTTTCCAGGTTTCCAGAACCAAAGATTCACTTAAGAACCACATGACCACTTAACAGCTGTGATGATTCACAACAACTGTGGCAAGAAAAATGGGGCAAAAGTACCCTTAACAGCTGTCTCACTTAGCAACATAAATTTGGGGCTCAATTGAGAGGGTCCACCTATTTTCCAAAGCACCTGAAGGCAGGACAAGAAGCAATGGATGGAAACTAATCAAAGAGAGAAGCAACCTGGAACTGAGGAGAAATTTCCTGACAGTGAGGACAATTAACCAGTGGAACAACCAGCCTCCAGAAATTGTGAATGCTCCAACACTGGAAGTTTTTAAGAAGAGACTGGACAACCATTTATCTGAAATGGTATAGGGCAGAGGTCTTCAAACCTGGCCCTTTTATGACTTGTGGACTTCAATTCCCATAATTCCTCAGCTAGCATGCCAGGCTGAGGAATTCTGGGGGTTGAAGTCCACAAGTCTTAAAGTGGCCAAGTTTTGGAAACATTGCTTTAGGTCAGGGGTCTTCAAACTAGGCCCTTTTATGACTCGTGGACTTCAACTCCCAGAATTCCTGAGCCAGCATGGCTCAGCTTGGAAACCTCTACCTTTCCCCTCAGCGTGCCTGGCTGAGGGATTCTGGGGGTTGAAGTCCACAAGTCTTAAAGTGGCCAAGTTTTGGAAACATTGCTTTAGGTCAGGGGTCTTCAAACTAGGCCCTTTTATGACTCGTGGACTTCAACTCCCAGAATTCCTGAGCCAGCATGGCTCAGCTTGGAAACCTCTACCTTTCCCCTCAGCGTGCCTGGCTGAGGGATTCTGGGGGTTGAAGTCCACAAGTCATAAAAGGGCCAAGTTTGAAGACTCTGGTATAGGGTTTTCTGCCTGAGCAGGGGGTTGGTCTAGAAGACCTTTAAGGCAGTGGTTCTCAACCTTTCTAATGCCGTGACCCCATAATACAGTTCCCCATGTTGTGGTGACCCCCAAGTGGGTGTGGCCACCAATAAGAGGGAGTAGGACAGCTAGGGAAAAGGGAAAAAATGGCGGACAGCAGGGTTTGGTGACCCCCGTGAAATGGTCATTCGACCCCAAATGGGGTCCTGACCCACAGGTTGAGAACCACTGCTTTAAGGTCTCTTCCAACTCTATTATTATTATTGTTGTTGTTGCTGTTGTAAGTCGAAGACTGCCTGTAATTCAACAGGCTCAAATTGTATTAAATTATTTTCTTAACTTGAAAGTGGAAGGAAGTGAGCATATGGACCATTCATTTTACACCAATCATTAGAGGAACCACATAAATGAAAATTAGTACTGCAATATTTCATTGTGACCCAGTTCACACACAGTAAAAATCTTAGTTAATGCACTGAAAGGATTTCAAACAATTAATACAATTTGCGCATCATACTACACATAAATAACAACAGCGAAAACACACAGTTCACATTCAGGAATATTAATTCCCTTTGTTATATTTGGACTACATCTGCAATTTATTATTATTATTTTTAAGTAGTAAAAATATCTTCCATTAAATGTTTATTTTATTTACTGAATTTATATGCCATCCATCTCGCCCTGAAAAGATATTAATAATAAATTGCTGTTGGACAGATCAGCTTTTCAACAAAAAGACTTAAACTGATTAATTGAAAAGGTACTGTTCTTTCTGAAATCACCATGGTTCATTCTGACTAATTAATTATTTGCTTGTCAAATTATAGCAGCGTCATTTGTTTGAAAGTTGTCCCAAACTTACTGTTTTATGAACTGTGTCTGTGAATTTATCCCAGATGTCACCTTTTGTTTACATCCCACATCTGGTAGCTGCCTGCTATCATAACATAAGAGTTCAGATCAGTTCATAGTTTATTATAACACAAATGTTTGGCCAATAATTTTCCACATAGATCATATTTCTCCATCAATCTGGAAAGTCCTAAATTACGACAAACTCAGTTTACTTAACTGAGTTCCTTGCTCCAGAAATGTGATACTTTTGCTTATTCAAATACTTGAGCATAAGCAGAAATATCCCTACACGTAGGGGTTCATAAACCACATTTTTTTATTCTTAAACATAATGCCTCCTTAATGTATGGTTTAAGAAAAATGAATGCTCTATATAAGCTTTCCCAAAGGTGCTTTTTCATGAGGTAAACTGGACTTTGTTTTTTCTTTGAAGACATTTCGCTTCTCATCCAAGAAGCTTCTTCAGTTCTAACTGGATGGTGGGGAACGGAAGGATTTATACTCCTTGCAGACAGCTGGTCGTTTGCCTTCTTTTAGAGAGTCATTGAGGCCACTTGGAGGTTTATCTGTACCCTCAGGGTCACCTGAGTTGTGCAAATGGGTGTGGAGCCTTCTTGGGACGGTTGAAAGAATTGTGTTGTAGACAGGAGATACATGGTGTCGTATCCCCCCCCCTCTGTTGAGAGAGGGCTGTTCAATTTTGACCTAGATGGCCTCTTGCACCCCTCTTTCAAACCAGCGGTCCTCTCTGTCCAAAATGTGGACTTTGCTGTCTTTCAAATGCAGATGGGCGGCTGACTCATGTCCTGATGGGTTTGTTCTCCTGTGTTGTGCCAGGCGTTTGTGAAGCGGTCGTTTTGTTCCTCCAAGGTACAGATCTGAACCATGTCTCACCGCATTGTACTGCATATTCAGTCAGAACTGGGGAAGCTTCTTGGATGAGAAGCGAAACATCTTCAAGGAAAAACAAAGGAAGTCCAGTTGCCTTTTGAAAAAAAAAAAAAAACACCTTTGGGACAACTATGATCTGGAACGTCCAGATTCAGCCACAGCTTTGCTCCATACAGTATTAGCCTTGTGAACCCTAAAACTTCCTCCTTCCATTACGTATTCAAGATGGACAGTGATTAATATTTATATGTTACGTATGTGTAAGAGTGTATGTTGTGTATGTTTAAATGTGTGTTATGTATGTACACTTTGAGAGCAAGCAACTAAATTTCATTTTTAATGTGTGCCATTGTGCCCACAGGAAAAAAATGACAATAAAGGTTATCTATCTATCTATCTATCTATCTATCTATCTATCTATCTATCTATCTATCTATCTATCTATCTATCTATCTATCTTGTCTATCTATCTTGTCTGTCTGTCTGTCTATCTCTGTCTTGTCTGTCTGTCTGTCTATCTTGTCTGTCTATCTATCTTGTCTGTCTCTGTCTGTCTGTCTATCTGTCTATCTATCTATCTCTGTCTTGTCTTGTCTATCTATCTATCTATCTATCTATCTATCTATCTATCTATCTATCTATCTATCTATCTATCTTGTCTATCTATCTTGTCTGTCTGCCTGTCTGTCTATCTATCTCTGTCTTGTCTGTCTGTCTGTCTATCTATCTATCTTGTCTGTCTATCTATCTTGTCTGTCTCTCTCTGTCTGTCTGTCTGTCTGTCTATCTATCTCTGTCTTGTCTTGTCTTCTCTTGTCTGTCTATCTATCTATCTATCTATCTATCTATCTATCTATCTATCTATCTGTCTGTCTGTCTGTCTGTCTGCCTGTCTGTCTATCTATCTCTGTCTTGTCTGTCTGTCTGTCTATCTATCTATCTTGTCTGTCTATCTATCTTGTCTGTCTCTGTCTGTCTGTCTATCTATCTCTGTCTTGTCTTGTCTTCTCTTGTCTGTCTGTCTATCTATCTATCTATCTTGTCTGTCTCTGTCTGTCTGTCTATCTATCTATCTCTGTCTTGTCTTGTCTGTCTGTCTGTCTACCTATCTATCTCTGTCTTGTTTGTCTGTCTGTCTGTCTGTCTATCTATCTATCTACCTTGTCTGTCTTATCTTGTCTGTCTGTCCGTCCGTCCGTCCGTCCGTCCGTCCGTCCGTCCATCCATCCATCCATCCATCCATCCATCTTCTTGGTCCTTCTAGATAGACCTCCCTAGGAGAAGCAATCCATAACATTCCTTGCCTCTCCACTCTGGTGAGTCAGGTAGATTCCACCAGATTCCGAGGTTTGAGGACTGATGCCGTTAACCAACTTTACCCTTTGTTTATTTTTCATACATACAAATATATTTATATGTACCGTTTTGGAGACATCAATGTGTCCTACTCCCTGCTGTTTTTGTGCCCGCTTGTCCAACAATCATAGTAGCTGTTGGGAGAAGCAGGCACATAAACAGGCCAGAGAAATGATTGAAGCCTGGGAAACGGAGAAGGCCTCGTCAATCAACAGGAGATGCTGATTTACCCCCAGCTCATGAAGTACTTATGAGATGAGGGCTTGGCGACACAAGGAAACAACAGCCAACGACTTAATAGCCAGCCCTCAACACCTCAATCTATGTCTAAAAAGTTCCACACAACAGCCACCATGTAAATAACACAAACAGAACAACCCAAAACACACAGAGGATGGGCTCCAGCACAAATCTAAAAGCTTGGAAGATAACATCTCTGATCCTGGTGACCAACCCAGACTGGATCCTGCAACGCTTTCATTCGTGTCCTACTCTTGCGATATTTATAAAGAAAGATAAGATGGCTTAGAATTAGAAGAATGTAACTCAAAAGTACGGAACAGAAGGTGCGGGAAAAACAATCTTATCAGCTTATCTAGATTGGATATTGAAATAATTCAACAGATAAAAGCAACTAAGGGGATCTACATTGAAGGATGGCCAAAGGTTGCCTTGATGCAAAAAAAATAAAATAAAAATAAATCTCTTTTCTGTTCTCCGCCACCTCGTTTCAAAAAAAAACCACCTAAATATGTGAATACAGTTCAAAGGCATAATGTGTCTTCAAGCCAACAGAGGTATAACTGAGGCCGTGTTTACAAACGGTCTCTAATCTTGAGGACCAGGAGAATGGGTTCTCTTAAGGCTCTTACGCGCTTCTTGCGTAAAGTGGAAATTCAGAAACAACAATATCGGTCAAGGTAATGCAATAGGCCCATTCTGCAGGAAGCAAATGGAAATCAGATTACTTTAGAGCGAAGATGGGAAATAAATGGCTGGTAAGGTCATTGCAAAAGGTAACCTTATTCATATTCTAAATCATCTTCTCTGTGGAAAGAAAAAATTAAGGTAATTTCAATGGCCAACAAATAATGCATGACATCACTTATATAAGCAGAATAGAGCCATCAGGCTAGAAAAACGGAGAAAACATCCTCTATGTATTTCTATTTTCTAAGTACACCATTAAGTACAAGTGCAGACAAATAGTAAATTCTTCAGACAGAACTGACAGATGATTAAGATAATTAGGGGACTGGAGGCTAAAACATACAAGGAACGGTTGCTGGAATTGGGCATGTCTAGTTTAATGAAGAGAAGGACGAGGGGGGACATGATAGCAGCCTTCCAGTATCTCAGGGGCTACCCCAAAGAAGAGGGAGTCAAGCTATTCTCCAAAGCACCTGAAGGCAGGAGAAGAAGCAACGGGTGGAAACTAACCAAGGAGAGAAGCAACCTAGAACTAAGGAGAGATTTCCTGACAGTTAGAACAATTAACCAGTGGAACTGCTTGCCACCAGAATGCTCGAACACTGGATGTTTTTAAGAAGAGACTGGACAACCATTGGTCTGAAATGGTATAGGGTTTCCTGCCTGAGCAGGGGGTTGGACTAAATGACCTCCAAGGTCCCTTCCAACTATTTCTTCTTCTTCTTCTTCTTCTTCTTCTTCTTCTTCTTCTTCTTCTTCTTCTTCTTCTTCTTCTTCTTCTTATTATTATTATTATTATTATTATTATTATTATTATTACTATTACTATTACTATTACTATTACTACTATTACTATTACTATTACTATTAAACTTTAACTTCTTTAACTAACAGGAGAGTTTAACATAAGCACTGAAAGGCAGGTAATCTTTCTGTTATATCTTTAACCATTCACTTAGTGGCTGTTCAAAGTTACAACCGCACTGAAAAAAAAAATGGACTTATGACCTGTTTTCACCGAACCACTGCAGTATCCCCCGTCACGTGATCAAAATTGGGATGCTCATCAACTTCTGACAGTTTACGACTCCCGATTCCCAGAATCATCTTTCGGAATAACTACAGGGATTTATTGAACAATGGGGGGGCGAGAAAGGTTATAAAAATAAGGTACAACTCACAACAACTGACTTGCTAATCAACAACAGACATTTTGGGATCAGCGGTGGCCGTAAATCAAGGGCCCCTTCTACTTTTTCTACATAAGCCTCTTATACAAATTAGTTGCTTGATTTTATCTGAATAAAGCTGAGTGGGTTGAATCTGAACAGAACGGAGATTCAACCAGTTCCTGCTGGAAATCTGGAATTTTCGAAACAGTTATGTTAAGAACGATGCTACAGGTTAGTTCCAATTGGTTTCGATAGATCTCCTTTTCTTTTCTTTTTTTTAATTGTGAGTTAGAGGCGGAAAATAACCTCAAAGTCAAACTCACTTAATGACTGTCTCACTTAGCAACAAACTTTCTGGGTCTGGTCGTTAAGTCAAGGACTATTATGAGGCGACAAGATGCTATTGGCATGAAGGGCTTCAAACGGAATTGGGTGAGGTTGTATCTGATTTAAGCCACATACGGCTGGTTTTATCTCATTAAAACAGTGTGCTATATTTAAGGGGAAGGAGACACATGGATGTCTGACTTCTTCCTTTTTTCCTGTTTTTTCCCTTCCTTTTCACCCTGCCCATGTGTCTCTTCCAGGATGTGTCTCTAAATGAAACTTTACAACTTCCAGGTGTTCTAAAACCAGAGCCAGCGTTTGAAAAATAGCAGATTTCGATTGGATTTCTTGTGTCCTCTGTCTGCACATGTCAACCGTTAGGTGTCAAGAAACACAATTTTTCATATTAGACTCTTTTCTGTTACGCCAATAAAGGACTCAAGCCAGAGAAAAAGACAGGAAACCGAACCACTTACAAGGGAAACATGACTTTTATTTGTAATAAATCTCAAATACAAGACCGGTAGGTGTCAATAGTCCAAAATATATAACAAGGTCATATCGTTGCAGGCACACGAAGGTGGCCAAAAGAATTCTCCAGTTCTTTTCCCTAAAATTCCCCTTTGGAGAAGATGTCTTTTGGATAGATAAAGCAAAATTGGAACTTTTTTGTCTGTCACAGAAAGAAAAAAAACGATGCTTTTTTGGAAAAGAACCTTAACCTGACAATGAAAAGATCCTATAAAATTATGGGGTAGTTTTGTGGCCTCTGGCACCAAGTGTCTTGGATCTGTGCAGAAGATTAATGAAGACAGCTCTTGTCCCAGAGTTGTGGCTGCCCCATTGCTGGAGGTTTCGAAGAAGAGTTTAATCCAGAATGGTATAGGGCAGGGGTAGGCAACCTCTCCCTTTTCCCTCAGCATGGCTGGCTCAGGAATTCTGGGAGTTGAAGTCCACAAGTCATAAAAGAGCCAGGGTTGCCTACCCCTGGCCTAGGCCTAGGCCGCTTTCTGACTTGTGGACTTCAACTCCCAGAATTCCTCAGCCAGCCTGGCTCAGCTTGGAAACCTCTCCCTTTCCCCTCAGCGTGGCTGGCTCAGGAATTCTGGGAGTTGAAGTCCACGAGTCATAAAAGAGCCAGGGTTGCCTACCCCTGGCCTAGGCCGCTTTCTGACTTGTGGACTTCAACTCCCAGAATTCCTGAGCCAGTATGGCTCAGCTTGGAAACCTCTCCCTTTCCCCTCAGCGTGCCTGGCTCAGGAATTCTGGGAGTTGAAGTCCACGAGTCATAAAAGAGCCAGGGTTGCCTACCCCTGGCCTAGGCCGCTTTGTGACTTGTGGACTTCAACTCCCAGAATTCCTGAGCCAGCCTGGCTCAGCTTGGAAACCTCTCCCTTTCCCCTCAGCGTGGCTGGCTCAGGAATTCTGGGAGTTGAAGTCCACCAGTCATAAAAGAATGTGGACTTTGCTGTCTTTAAAATGCAGATGGGTCGCTGAATCTTGTCCTGATGGTACCTTTGGGATAACCATGATCTGGATGACTGAGAATCTCCATAGACATCTCCATAGAACCTTAGACATGTCCAACACCTGTTCACACAACACTTGTTTAATAGAGCTACAGCAAGCTGCCAGTCAGCAGAAAGGAACTAATAGAAAAACACAGCTGAAATGCTGCAGGATATTGTCATTTGTTCTCTCTGGAGATGTTCCCAGTCCAAAATCCCCCCTTCCAGTTTGTTAAAAAATATTCGGAATTTGGATGGAAGTAATTACCAGTCAAAAAGACTAGGGTAACTTGGGAGAAGCTTTCATAGCCAAGTCAGATCCCAAGTCAGATATAAAAGATTCAAAAAAAATTTTATGTCATACTTAGCACATTATACCCTTCCTCTGGAAGAAAAAATTCTATTTCTGTACAGAATATACGTTACCTAATTTGAAAAAGTCCTACTTAAATTGCTCTAATATGTTCTCCCCACTGCTGAATATTATTGTTCTTCGTTTTACTCGGTGCATTAAACTCTTGAGGTATTAAACAGTTTCAGTTAATTCTTCAGCCTCTACCCTTATGTTCTTCTCGGATTCTTCTGCTCAGCCACAATCCACGTAATTTTATGGTACAGATGGACACCTGTCAATATGAACATTTCCTGCCTTCTACTAAATAAGGTCACTGATGGACATATATACAGGACAGTCTGTGGTAGGGGATGTCCAACCTTGGTAGCTTTGAGACTTTTGGACTTCAACTCCCAGAATTCCCGAGCCAACCGATTTATTGTTAAGCAGCCTATGCACAGACATCTTTTTAACAGTCGGCACCTGCCTGGAATTAGACAAGAGTCCATAGAATCCAAGGAAGGCTGGACTTAGTCCACTGGTGGCTACGTAGGGATTCTAGGCTGATTCCTCTTTTGACTCCACCTCCAGGTTCTCTCCCATTATCTCTACCCAGATAATGTCATTGTCCTGCCTCCCATCACAACGCCATGCCTGCCACCTTGAATGAGTCTGACACCTACCCTGTCCGCTCAGCTGGCTAGCACCATTTAGGCTTGCTCTGAACCAGGACTTTTTTTTTTTTTAACCTACTTCAAAAACTGGAACATATTGGAAAAACTAATTCAGCTTCCCCCGTAATCGGGATCAATAATTCAGACTGCAGCTGACAAAAGCAAAGCATCTCCCACCTTGATCTTTTCACCATCTTCACTAGAGGAAGCCAGCCTGCAGCTGAATCTTCCATTCAACATTGTTTAATCTATGTCAGCGTCTCTCAACGCTGGCAGCTGGAAGATGGGTGGACTTACAACTTGCTGGCTGGGGACTTCTGGGAGTTGTAGTCTACCCATCTTCCAGCTGCCGATGTTGAGAGACACTGATCTATGTAAATGACTTGGCTACCCATTGGGGGGAAAAAACCTTTGTCAGAGGGAGGGATCCAGGAGACCAGGGCATGGCACTAAAAAGCAGAGACATCACCCTGCCAACAAAAGTGCGTATAGTCCAGGCCATGGTTTTCCCAGTTGCAATGTATGGCTGTGAAAGTTGGACCCTAAGAAAGGCTGAGCGCCAAAGAATGGAGGCCTTTGAACTCTGGGGCTGGAGAAGACTCCTGCGAGTCCCCTGGACTGCAAGGCGACCAAACCGGTCAGTCCTGGAGGAGATCAACCCTGACTGCTCTTTAGAAGACCAGATCCTGAAGTTGAAACTCAAGTCCTTTGGCCACCTAATGAGAAGGAAGGACTCCCTGGAGAAGAGCCTGATGCTGGGAAAGATGGAGGGCAAGAGAAGACGGGGACGACAGAGAATGAGGTGGCTGGATGGAGTCATTGAAGCAGCAGGCGTGAGCTTCAATGGACTCCAGAAGATGGTAGAGGACAGGAAGGCCTGGAGGAACGTGGTCCATGGGGTCGCGATGGGTTGGACACAACTTCACAACTAACAACAACGGTGCCACTGTCCCTTCCCCACATTTAATCAGCACGGGAGGAGGGGGGTATGTTGGCAAGTCTGCTGCCGAAAAAGACGCATCCCGCTTGAAAGATAAAGATGTAACGAGGATTGGTTTGCAGGGAACTCTGCCACCGCAGCTGCTGTGCCCAATTATGGCTATGTCGAATATATATATCTCTATCTATATAAAAACCCTGTTAATAGTCTCAGCATGTTGGCTGGATTATCTGCTAAATAATTAATGCCCCATATTATTGTCAGCAGGTGCTTCTACAATTAACCTCTGGCTATTTAATTGGTAATGTCTGCCAGGATGAAGCCGGCCATCCTTAAACATGAATCTAATAGAGAGAGAGAGAGAGAGAGAGAGAGAGAGAGAGAGAGAGAGAGAGAGAGAGAGAGAGAGAGAGAGAGAGAGAAACATTTTGGCCGTCTGAATCCTTCAATCGTAAGAATAGTATTTGTGAGTAATAATTTCTGAAGGCAGAGAGTCTCCATTTTGGATTCAGGGGTCTTTTGCCCATTCAGGTGGCGTCTATGGGGTACAGGTGATCCTCGACTTATAACAATTCATTTAGTGACCGTTCAAAGTTGCCATAGCATGGGAAAAAAGTGACCGATGACCGTTTTTCAGAGTTACGACCGTTGCAGCATCCCCAGGGTCACATGGTCAAAATTCAAGACACTTGGCAACCGACTCATATTTATGACGGTCACAACGTCCCGGGGTCACGTGATCCCCTTTTGCGACCTTCTGCCAAGAAGAGTCAATGGGGAAGCCGGATTCGCTTAACGACCGTGTTACTAACTTAACCACTGCAGTGATTCACTTAACAACAGTGGCAAGAAAGATCGTAAAACGGGAGAAAACTCACTGAACAAATGTCAAGTGTAACAGATAATTACCTTTTAGAAACATGGGAATGTAAGGGCTTTTATCTGCAATAAAAACATTAGCGCTAAATGACAAATAACAATATCGGTAATCAGCTGAGGGAATATTAAAATTTAGGAACTGACCTGATGCTCGTCTCGTGAAGCGGTTAATCACAGGGGCTAAAAGAAAGAAAAGACAACAGAGAGGGCATTAGTCACTTTCAAAGTAAAATACACACGTGCGGTTTTCCAAGCTACGTGAACGCAGTTTTTAATCCATGATAATGATCACAATTCATCTCCGTAAAACGGCTGCTAAAATTTAATGTCCCGCCTGGGATGCAATTGCTCCAACAGATTTCTTGGGAGGGGAAAAAAATAATAACTTTATGAAATTCAAAGGAATGAGGAAAAAAGTAACGGGGGGGGGAAGGGGGAGGAACAGAAACTCAAATATTAAATTCCACTTTGATGTTCACTTCTCTTTTATCTCTCCAAGCAACAGTTCCTGGGTGTTCGGAACCAAACCCTCTTCCTTTGCAATATTTGAAAATGTCATTCCTTTGACTTTTATGCGCATCAGCTTTTAATTGAAATGTGGAACAATCCATCAGCTGTTTACCTCCAACACAAAACTGCCTGTCTCAAAAACTGTCAGAAGATCGGAAAGCCAGATCCAGGCAGTCCTCAATAATGGAGCCCAACATTTATGTTGCTAAGTGAGAAAGTTGTTAAGTGAGTTTTGCCCCATTTTATGATATTTTTTTTTGCCACAACTGTTAAGGGAACCACTGCAGTTGTTAAGTTAGTAACACAGTTGTCACTTATAATGATGATGATGATGATGATGATGATGATGATAAGAAGAAGAAGAAGAAGAAGAAGAAGAAGAAGAAGAAGAAGAAGAAGAAGAAGAAGAAGAAGAAGAAGAAGAAGAAGAAGAAGAAGTAGTAGTAGTAGTAGTAGTAGTAGTAGTTGGAAGGGGCTTTGTAGGTCATCTAGTCCAACCCCCTGCTCAGGCAGGAAACCCTATACCAGGGGTAGGCAACCTTGGCTCTTTTATGACTCGTGGACTTCAACTCCCAGAATTCCTGAGCCAGCATGGCTCAGCTTGGAAACCTCTCCCTTTTCCCTCAGTGTGGCTGGAGGAGGAATTCTGGGAGTTGAAGTCCACGAGTCATAAAAGAGCCAAGGTTGCCTACCCCTGGCCTAAGGTCTAACCTAGACTCTTTTTTTAATGATGGCATTAGGCTGACTTACTACCTTCCAATCCTATGGCACTGATCTGAGTGACAGCTTACATATTTTTGCTAGGACTTCAGCCATTTGGGAGCTGAAGGGCCTTCAGGAGCTGACGTCAGAAGTTGTTGAGCTGCTAATCTTAGAATATCTTGTTTTGTTACTTCAATTTCAGAATGAAGAGGGGAGATCCACCTATTCTCCAAAGCTCCTGAAGGCCAGACAAGAAGCAGCAGATGGAAACTCATCAAGGAAAGAAGCAACCTAGAACTAAGGAGAAACTTCCTGACAGTGGGAAGAGTTAATCAGCGGGACATCTTGCCTTCGGAAGCTGTGGGTCAGGGGTCTTCAAACCTGGCCCTTTTATGACTCGTGGACTTCGACTCCCAGAATTCCTGAGCCAGCCACGCTGAGGGGAAAGGGAGAGGTTTCCAAGCTGAGCCATGCTGGGAGTTGAAGTCCACAAGTCATAAAAGGGCCAAGTTTGAAGACCCCTGTAGTATAGAGAAAGCCAGATTGATCTAGGACAGTTGAAGTCCACGAGTCATAAAAAGGCCAAGTTTGAAGACCCCTGCTTGTGGACTTCAACTCCCAGAATTCCTGAGCCAGCCACGCTGAGGGGAAAGGGAGAGGTTTCCAAGCTGAGCCATGCTGGCTGAGGAATTCTGGGAGTTGAAGTCCACAAGTCATAAAGGGGCCAAGTTTGAAGACCCCTGCTTGTGGACTTCAACTCCCAGAATTCCTGAGCCAGCCACGCTGAGGGGAAAGGGAGAGGTTTTCAAGCTAAGCCATGCTGGCTGGGGTATTCTGGGAGTTGAAGTCCACAAGTCATAAAAGGGCCAAGTTTGCAGACCCCTGCTTGTGGACTTCAACTCCCAGAATTCCTGAGCCAGCCACGCTGAGGGGAAAGGGAGAGGTTTCCAAGCTGAGCCAGGCTGGCTGAGGAATTCTGGGAGTTGAAGTCCTGGAGTCATAAAAGGGCCAAGTCTGAAGACCCCTGTGGTGGGTGCTCCATCACTGGAGGCTTTTAAGAAGAGACTGTCTGAAAGGGGTCTCCTGCTTGAGCAGGGGGTTCAACTAGAAGACCTCCAAGGTCCCTTCCAACTCTGTTATTCGGAGGCTCACTCCTGTCTGCACTAAAATTTCTACTCTAGGCAAGCTGAGTGTTTTCAACCAAGCAAGTTGAGCACAGCTATGAACTATCAAGAGAGATGGGATTATATCGCCAGGTTAGGAAGCTAACTGACATTTGCAGGGATTCAACTGTCGGCCGAGGAAGCAAATCCACCTGCTGGCTAATGATCTGATCCATGAACCAGTTGCAGCTTTAAGCCGATTTTGCTAAGACCATATGCTCAGCAAGCAGGCAGACGTAACCCCCATCCAGTTGGGGGTGGGAAACCACAAGGCCTCAGCCACTTAGCCGAAAAAAGCTTTCTTCCACACAGCTAATCAACTCAGCAAGCTCATAAGCTCATTCTTTCTGCTTGCCTTCCTGTTTGTTTGCTTCTTCTGATCAGAAGTTCCCAAACTAACTAGAGCAATGAAAGAAAACTCAATTTTGATCACATGGTTGTGTGATCAAAATTCAGACGCTTGCAACGGACTCACATTTATGACGGTCGTCGTGTCCCGGAGTCACGTGATCTCCCCTTTTGCAACCTTCTGGCAAGCAAAGTCAATGGGGAAGCCAGATTCGCTTAACGACCATGTTACTAACTGAACCACTGCAGTGATTCACTTACCAACTGTGGCAAGAAAAGTCGTAAAATGGAGCAAACTCACTGAACAAATGTTTCACTTAGCAACGTAAACTTTGGGCTCAATTGTATTCGTGACGCAGGGACCGCCGGTAATTTGTCTTTTGACCTTCTGCCTTTTGCCTGTCTATGAAATGGATCTTTTTTTTTATAATATTTTATTAATTTTCCAATTTTACATTTGAATATTTAAAAAGCAACGTGGTGACTGGGTTAATCAATAGTTCAATAACAAAATCTTAGTGCAAATCTCAGGCTCATATTCCGGTTAGTACATTTCTAATGATATCAACTCAATAAGAACATCATTATTACATTTATCAATAAATTTTTAGCTTATGCATATCTTAATTACATTCAATCTTCATAAACAATCCATATCCTGTTATTGGTTTTTACTCAATTTTTAATTCCTTATCCATATTCCAATTTAATCTTTGATATTTATAATTTTCAGACTTTGGGTAACCAAAATTTCCCTCATCTCACTTCATAACAAACTATAATATCCAAAATACATATTTTATCTATTTGAATATAATCTTGTTTTATTTCCCCAAAGTTATCTATTTCCCATCATATTAAATCATCTACTTAATAACACAGTATCCCCTTTAATAAATCAAAACCACCATATATATATGTATGTATGTATGTATGTATGTATGTATGTATGTATGTATGTATGTTTTCTGAGGTTTTCGCGGGTGTTTGTATGTAGGTCTTTGGTTGTTCGGGTTTTCTCCCGCGTAAAATTGGAAGTGTCTTGGCGATGTTTCGACGAAGTCCCATTCGTCATCTTCAGGCTGGTGCTTTCAGCTTCGTGCTTCGAGGAGCAATGCCTGAAGATGACGAATGGGACTTCGTCGAAACGTTGCCAAGACACTTCCAATTTTACGCGGGAGAAAACCCGAACAACCAAAGACCTACATATATATATATATATATTGCCTGGGTTAATCAATAAATCAAACATATTCATAATATTTAACTTTCTTTTCCCTTTTAAGTCTAATTTTTAAATATTAAACCGATAAAATCCTTATTTTCAGCTGGTTTCCAAATATTATAAATCTAATAACCAAAATTTCCCTTACGAGTCCTTTTATGGCCGTCCATCAAGTCACAGCTGTGATTTCATGAATCGACACCCCAGCCGGGTCCTGAACCGACCCATGACTGTGTTTCAAAAACTGGACTTGGAGAGGAATGGTTGAGGTAGCCACAATAACCGAAGAAGTTCAATGTTAATCAACCCAGCAGCTTCAGATAAAATCTGAAATGAATTAAGGAGCTGCAGTAGGAACAGGGAATTATTTTCTCCTGAATAGCATCCACCTTGTAAGCTAATAACTCAACACAGTATATAACAATGACAGTGTTGTGTGTGGAAAACAACAAATTTCGGCTCAGGGGAATTGCTTTCTGCCCTGCTGAGAAGAACCACAAACAAGGACTCTGTTAAAAAAAAAAAAAAAGGACGAATACTCCTTGCATTCATGCTTCGGAAACAATCCTAAAATCATAAAGAAGGGGAACGTCTCCAATTCAAGCTCTGTATTAAAACAGAAGCCTGAGAATAATAGGTGTTTTTTTTCCCCCAATTTTCTAACATCTTGGATAGTAGTAACTGTGATAGTAGTAACTGTGAAAGGGACCTCGGAGTCCTAGTGGACAATCACTTAAATAGGAGCCAGCCGTGTGCTGCAGCTGCCAAAAAGGCCAACACAGTGCTGGGCTGAATTAACACGAGGGATAGAATCAAGATCACGTGAAGTGTTAATACCACTTTACAAGGCCTTGGTAAGGCCACACTTGGAATACGGCATCCAGTTTTGGTCACCATGATGTAAAAAAGATATTGAGACTCTAGAAAGAATACATAGAAGAGCAACAAAGATGATCAGGGGACTGGATGGAAGCAGTTCCTAGTAAGGCCGCCTTTTGCAATTGACTAATAGCGAATTTGTCAATGCCAATGGTGTTCAAGTGGTGCTCCAGCTGTTTTGGGATTGCACCTAAGGAGCCTATCACTATTGGTACTACCCTTGCTTGCTTTTGCCACAGTCTTTCTATTTCTATTTGTAGGTCTTTGTATTTTGTTATCTTTTCCAGTTCTTTCTCTTCTATTCTGCTGTCTCCAGGCATTGCCACATCCATTATCCAGACTTTTTTGTCTTTCTTATTGACAATTGTTAAGTCTGGGGTGTTATGTTGCAGGTGCTTGTGTTTGAATTCTGAAGTCCCAGAGCAGTTTAATTTTATCATTTTCTATGACTTTCTTTATTATTATTATTATTATTATTATTATTATTATTATTATTATTATTATAGAATCTGACCGGTTCACCCAAACCGCACATCTCAAATAGGGGGAGTAAACGAACAGGGTTTAAAAAGAGAAATCAAAACAGTTCAGAACAGGAATGAAGAAAGACAACTGTGATACCTGTTGTATCACAGAGAGGGTCCAAATTCACATAATGAGACTGAGATACGATTTAAATCAGTGTTTCTCAACCTTGACAATTTTAAGGCATGTGGACTTCAACTCCCAGAATTCCACAGCCAGCATTGCTGGCTGTGGAATTCTGGGAGTTGAAGTCCACATGCCTTAAAATTGTCAAGGTTGAGAAACACTGATTTAAATCCAGGCCATTCCAGCTAAGGGCAGACATCTGCAAAATAAATTCTTTTATTCCTTTGAACCTTCCTCCTCTGCTGATAGGCACAAGAAAACTCTTGGGGGCGGAAAAATATTCAACCCACAAGCTGGCATTCCCAAGAAGATTTTGGACGCTAGAGAAGGAATCGTATCACTGAGAGAAATGTAATGGGGGGGGGGGGAATCAGCTTTGGTTGCAGAACTGACTTACAAAACGATGCTAACCACCCCATTTCTGTGCTGGCGAGTCGTTTTAAGAGCCAACAACTCCAGCTGTGATGTGATGCCTCCTCGTAAGGTAGCAAAAAGCCAAGAATTTGTATTTTCCTGGAGATAAAATGGAGGAGGCACGTCTCGTTTTAACAGGTCTGATCGTTGCACTATGAAAACGGGTGTGTTTGGGGGGAGTGTGTCCTTTTACTCTTTCAGAGAGGCTGTGGTGTGCTATTGTTCCGTTGCTAGGGAGACCGATGTGCGTCATCCAAAGGGCCCAGCACCCCTGAGCATGCCATCTTTTCCTTAAGAGCTACCCACCCAAAGAGCTTCTAAATTAAGGAGTCCTTCCTTCGCTATTCTGGAGGACCCTTCCGAGCAAATGCCCAGACTGGAAGCAATTGCAAATCTTGAATTGCAACTCATTGGCAAAATCAGCGGCCAAGGATTAGAGGGGTTTACATCAATATGCAGATAAGATAAAAGATATAAGATATAAGACAGTGGTTTTCAACCTGTGGGTCAGGACCCCATTTGGGGTCGAACGACCATTTCACGGGGGTCGCCAAACAACGCAGTCCGCCATTTTTCCCCCTTTTCCTTAGCTGTGCTACTCCCTTTTATTCTATTGGCTTTGGAAAGCCAATAGGAATTGTCTAGGCTGTCTCTGCCCTGCTGAGCCCGCCAAAAGTCCCACTCTGCAAACGGTGCTGCACCAGTTGAGTAGTCCTCGACTTACGACTGGTTGAGTAGTCCTTGACTTACGACTGGTTGGGGGTCGCGGCATTAAAAAGGTTGAGAACCACTGATATAAGAGATAAGAGATAAGATAAGATAAGATGGGATGGGATGCAGAATAGGATAGGATAGGATAGAAGATAGGATAGGATAGAAGATAGGATAGGATAGGATAGGATAGGATATAGGATAGAACAGTGGTGGCGAATCTATGGCACGGGTGCCAGAGGCGGCACACAGAGCCCTCTCTGTGGGCACATGCACCATCGCCCCAGTCCTAGGCCTTCAGCTGGGTTTTATAAAACCTTTTCGCTTTAGGCCTCCGCCGCCGTGTGCAAAGAAAAAAAAAAGGTTCAATCAATCAGTCAATTTCAACTTCTCACGGAAAAAAAAAGATCTTGCAAAGTTGGAATTGATTGATTGAACTTTTTAGTCCCACCCAGTCTGCCGTTACCACCGAAGCCACGCCCACCCAATGGGCTACACCCACCCAATGGGCCACACCCACCTGGCACCCGACGATGCATAAGTGGGTTTTGGGTTGCAGTTTGGGCACTCGGTCTCTGGGATAGAAGATAGGATAGGATACAGAATAGGGTAGGATAGGATAGGATAGAGAGAAGATAGGATAGAAGATAAGATAGAAGACAGGATAGGATAGATCAGACATGTCAAACACAAGGCCCGGGGGCCGGATGCCACCCGCGAAGTGGTTTCATGTGGCCCACAAAGCCATCCTGGAAACAGTGAGGGAACGGCCCCCGCTGCCTTGGCCCTGGTCCAGGCTGGCCGGGCGCCAATGTACAATTTTGGGGTGGCCATCTATGCTGAAACGCATTCAGTCTTAGCTCCACAAGGCCGTCTGGAAACAGCGAGGAACCAGCCCCTGCCACGTCGGCCCCGCCCCCTGGGTGCATGCTGGGGAGGGGTCACCCTTTGTGAGGAATGAAGAAATGGACCATGCCTTGGCGCTTGCCCCGGTCCCACCTCCTTCTGCCAGAGACCCCCAGATCTGTCCCACTCCTGCCCAGGCCCCCGCAGGCACCCTTGACGCGAACGATGTAGAGCTGGCCATGCCCACCCAGTAGGCCACACCCACTCTGTCCACACCCACCCAGTAGGCCACACCCACCTTGGCCACACCCACCCGGCGCTCTGAGGGCAACCGCAATGCTGATGTGGCCCTCAATGAAATTGAGTTTGACACCCCTGGGATAGGGGATAGGGGATAGGATAGGATAGGATAGGATAGGATAGGATAGGGTAGGGTAGGGTAGGGTAGGATAGGATAGGATAGGATGCACAATAGGATGGACAGGACAGGACAGGATAGGATAAATGTTTATTGTCACACACTAGCACAATTAAAAGATGAAATTCTGATGCCCATATAAACACACACACACAATCACAGACCATTTAGAATACATAGCGGGGAAAAAGAGTCTTAAGAGTTAACAAACTTGATACTATACAGAACAAGGCTATTACAGAATCCAGTTGTTCTGCTTTGGATGCCGCAAAGCCTCTTCTCATAAGGTAACTAGGAAAAGCAGTCATGGAGAGGAAGTGTAGCGTCCCAGACAATACTGCAGACCCTGGTCAGGCACACAGCGTTCTTCACTTGGCAACTGGGGATAACAGATAACAGAATAATAATAGTTGGAAGGGACCTTGGAGGTCATCTAGTCCAACTCCCTGCTCAGGCAGGAAACCCTATACCATTTCAGACAAGTGACTGTCCAGTCTCTTTTTAAAAAACTTCCAGTGTTGGAGCATTTACTGCTTCTGGAGGCAGGTTGTTCCACTGGTTAATTGTCCTCGCTGTCAGGAAGTTTCTCCTTAGTTCCAGGTTGCTTCTCTCCTTGATTAGTTCCCATCCGTTGCTTTTAAGAGAGATAGCAAATCCAAGCTTATTGGGTCCTGCCTTGCACAATTGATACTACAGGCAGGCAGTTGAAGCCAAAGTTATAACTCTTTAATGATAAAGGGCAATTTTGAAAATTGGTTTCTTCTCGTGTTTTCACCACAGTTCTTTTTACTGCTACCATCAGCACTAGATTTTGACTTTTTTTTTCCAGAAGGAAAATGTTTTCCCATTCAATTCTTAAGATTCAAAAGTGTTTAAATTTAGCATGCGTATTTTTACGTACAGGCTACCGCTCGGAATTAATGTGAAACGCAACAGTTATCTGGAATTAAGCGCGCCTCAGACTTTGCAGCAATTTAAAATATAATTTGAGCTTGTAACGCTGTCCCTAATTTATTGGGAATAAGGAGCGTGAAATTCAATGGGATTGCTGAATGGCAGAGGTCAGGACTAAACTGTTTACATTGTGTTTGATAAACAGATGCTCAGCCTAGCACATTTTGTTCCAATACGCTTTGGAAGCCAAGGCTAATCCTTCAAGCATTTGAATACATATAATACAGATAATTTTAAGTAGGTCTCCCAATTCACTGTATTTAATTCAACTCCCAGAATTCCTCAGCCAGCATGGGGGAACTATGGCCCTTCATGACTTGTGGACTTCAATTCCCAGAATTCCTGAGCCAGCCATGCTGAGGGGAAAGGGAGAGGTTTCCAAGCTGAGCCATGCTGGCTCAGGAATTCTGGGAGTTGAAGTCCACAAGTCATGAAGGGCCATAGTTCCCCCATGCTGGCTGAGGAATTCTGGGAGTTGAAGTCCACGAGTCATAAAAGAGCCAAGGTTGCCTACCCCTGTTTTGTTATTCAAATTGGGATCGGTGCCAACGGACTGGAAAGCACAATCTGTGACAACAATTTTTAATAAGAGACCCAGGGGAGCTGCAGGAAATTGTAGGCTAATCGGTTTAATATTGGTTCCAGGCAAACTGGAGAACACAGTAATAAGGATGATTTAAAAAGAAGGACAAGGCATACCAAGGAACAAACTTTGCTGAAGGGGGAAACAGGTAAGGATTCAAGAAAGATAAATCCCATTTGCGGGATATCCTGGAGTTAATGGGGAACGTGAAACGTCACCTAGATACGCCCACCTTTTTGAAGGAGAGAAGCAACCTAGAACTAAGGAGAAACTTCCTACAGTTAGAACAATTAACCAGTGGAATAACCTGCCTCCAGAAGCGGTGAATGCTCCAACACTGGAAGTTTTTAAGAAGAGACTGGACAGCCACTTGTCTGAAATGGCATAGGTTTCCTGCCTGAGCAGGGGGTTGGACTAAATGACCTCCAAGGTCCCTTCCAACTTTACTATTATTATTATTACGGATCATCGCATAGTCAGCCAGATGTTCAGATTGGATTTGACATTTTGTCTACCTATCGAGTCCTTACCCAGGACCTGGGATAGGCAATGTGGATGTTTGATGTTATTACAGGTATCGTCGCAGGATGGAAGCAGTTCCTAGTAAGGCCGCCTTTTGCAATTGACTAATAGCGAATTTGTCAATGCCGATGATGGTGTTCAAGTGGTGCTCCAGTTGTTTTGGGATTGCGCCCAAGGAGCCTATGACTATTGGTACTACCCTTGCTTGCTTTTGCCACAGTCGTTCTATTTCTATTTGTAGGTCTTTGTATTTTGTTATCTTCTCCAGTTCTTTCTCGTCTGTTCTGCTGTCCCCAGGCACTACCATGTCCACTATCCAGACTTTTTTGTCTTTCTTATCGACAATTGTTAAGTCTGAGGTGTTATGTTGCAGGTGCTTGTCTGTTTGATGATGATGATGATGATTATGATGATGATGATTACTATTATTATTATATTTAATTTTACAGAGGCCTGGATGGAATGTAAAGTGACTGTCGCTGATCAGGAAAAAAAATTGTCCGTTGGACATAACGGATAGCTCAGTGACAATGTTAGCTGAGTGTGACAAGATGCAAAATTGCTATATTCCACGCTCGGGGGGGGGGGGGTATTAGGAAAGCAACCGAAAATAAACCTCGCCAATATTATTACGCTTTTATACAAATCAACTGAACATGCACATCTGGACTGTCGCACTGAAAAAAGCAGAACTTGGGAAAGAAGAGAAGGCAGTAATCAGAGTAATGAAGGGGTTCCATCCCAGTCTTTACAAGTAAAGACTAAAAAAGATGAGCGAACAATGAGATTATCGAAATACATATCAAATCACGCCACGCAGGGAGAAAACGCACAAGAAGATATTGTCCTCCTTAACAACACCAGCACCGAGTGTCCCAACGACATAAATAAGGATGGAAATAGAAAGATCAAAAACAGATGTCAAGAAAAAGACACAGCGGTCCGTCAAGTTTGTGCATTGAGTTTTTTGGTTTTCTTCTTTTTAATTTATTCATTGTTTTTATATTTGATTTATGCAGTGCTTTTTTTGTAAAGAAAAAAAGGTGCTGGAACTTACACATGTCATACAACCCGCCTTGCCTATCCTACAAGGTTCTATCCAAAAAATGTGCCAGAACTCTGTTCTGGGCGTTCTATGACAAAAAAAGCCCTGGATTTATGTTTATTTTATTGTTTCGTATTTTTAAATTTTGTCAGATAAGGGTATGCGTTTTATCCCAAATGCAGAGGAGATAAATGCATTTGGCTCTGGAGATGTAGACCTGTTCAAGGCCAGTACTTTGTCGCTGTTTTCAGCTGGAAACAGCTTCGTTCTAGTCTGAAATAAATCCACTTATCTAGCTATGCCATGGTCCACGATGGGACCAGAACTGAGACCAAAGCAGAGCAGACTCATGGCTTGATGGACAGCAGACCCACTAACCCAGGGCTCTTCAAACTTGGCCCTTTTATGACTTGTGGACTTCCAGAATAACTCAGCCAGCATGCCTGGCTGAGGAATTCTGGGAGGATTCTTCAAACTTGGCCTTTTATGACTTGTGGACTTCAACTCCCAGAATCCCTCAGCCAGCGTGCCTGGTTGAGGAATTCTGGGAGGATTCTTCAAACTTGGCCTTTTATGACTTATGGATTTCAACTCCCAGAATCCCTCAGCCAGCGTGCCTGGCTGAGGAATTCTGGGAGGATTCTTCAAACTTGGCCTTTTATGACTTGTGGACTTCAACTCCCAGAATCCCTCAGCCAGCGTGCCTGGCTGAGGAATTCTGGGAGGATTCTTCAAACTTGGCCTTTTATGACTTATGGATTTCAACTCCCAGAATTCCTCAGCGGGCATGCCTGGCTGAGGAATTCTGGGAGGATTCTTCAAACTTGGCCTTTTATGACTCGTGGACTTCAACTCCCAGAATTCCTCAGCCAGCCTGGCTCAGCTTGGAAACCTCTCCCTTTTCCCTCAGCGTGGCTGGCTCAGGAATTCTGGGAGTTGAAGTCCACGAGTCATAAAAGGGCCAAGTTTGAAGACCCCTGCACTAACTAATATACCTCACCCACAAGATTAGAGGGAACTTCACACATTCTCCCTCTAATGCAGTGATTCTCAACCTTTCTAATGCCGTGACCCCATAATACAGTTCCCCATGTTGTGGTGACCCCCAAGTGGGTGTGGCCACCAATAAGAGGGAGTAGGACAGCTAGGGAAAAGGGAAAAAAATGGCGGACAGCATGGTTTGGCGACCCCCGTGAAATGGTCATTCGACCCCAAATGGGGTCCCGACCCACAGGTTGAGAACCACTGCTCTAATGTGATATACAGGTAGTCCTCAACGTATGACTGTAATTGAGCCCAAAATTTACGTTGCTAAGTGAGACACTGGTTAAGTGAGTTTTGCCCCATTTTACGACTCTTTTTGCCCCAGCAACATCCCTCTGGATTCTCCACGATAAAAGGGGCAGACAGAATGAATAGATTTTGAATGTGATCTTTGGAGTCCAAACAAGGTCAGAATAATAACAGGCCATTTCTTTTGGAAAACTGGGATTTAACTCCACATTGTTGAGCGAGAGAATGGCTGAATTCAGATACATCACAAGGCGTCAAGCTATCTCAGAAGGTGTCAACAAACACAACCGGGTTGTTAGCACCTCACAAGGGTTCATTCAGGTGATAAGGAATTCCTCTCTGCTCTGCCCAATTTAAATCTTACCTCAGTCTATGCATCGCCATGCATCCCACGAAGTGAAATCTTAACGCATTTTGAGAAAACGTGTTAATTGGGAAACGGTACTACCAGACTCCGGACTTTTATTTTATTTTTTTTCCTAGCCTCGGAGAGCAAAAATCAATTAGGCTCCAGTGAGTGAAATCAGCAATTACAACATTAAGATCAACTACAAGTCCTCGGCTTACGAATACAGTTGAGCCCCAAATTCATGTTGCTCAGTGAGACATTTGTTAAGTGAGTTTTTGTCCCGTTTTGCGACTTTTCTTGCCACAGTTGTGAAGTTGAATCACTACAGTTGTTAAGTTAGTAGCACGGTTGTTAAGTGAATCTGGCTTCCCGGGTTGGCTTTGCTTGCCAGATCGTCAAAAGGTATCATGTGACCCCCTCCGGGACACTGTGACCATCATAGATATGAGTCAGTTGCCGAGCGTCTGAATTTTGATCCCATGATCGTGGGGATGATGCAAAGGCTGCACCCAGGAGAAAGGGTCACCAGTCACATTTTCCAGCAGTTGTAACTTTGAACGGTCACTAAGCAATCTGTTGTAAATTGAGGACACCCTTTAGCTAGCTTCAGGCTTGGTTCACATGCTAGAGCAGTGGTTCTCAACCTTTTTAATGCTGCGACCCCCAACCGGTCGTAAGTCGAGGACTACTCAACCGGTCGTAAGTCGAGGACTACTCAACTGGTGCAGCACCGTTTGCAGAATGGGACTTTTGGCGGGCTCAGCAAGGCAGAGACAGCCTGGACAATTCATATTGGCTTTTGAAAGCCAATAGAATTAGACTCTATTCGAGAGAGTCTGTTCTATTGGCTTTCAAAAGCCAATAGAATAAAAGGGAGTAGCACAGCTAAGGAAAAGGGGGAAAAAATGGCGGACTGCGTTGTTTGGCGACCCCCATGAAATGGTCGTTCGACCCCAAATGGGGTCCTGACCCACAGGTTGAGAACCACTGTGCTAGCGGTTCTTGCTGCCCTCGTCTCTTTCTAACCAAGAGAGGAACAGGTGAGGTGCCACTGCTGACACCACCAGTCTTAGGATCCTCATTGTAAGAACTCTCTTTTAACCCTGCCAAAAGTGTTCCTCTCTCCTAGGTGTTGTGGAAATTGCCTTAAGGTCAACAGCTTCAACAAGAGTGTAGAAAGAAACAGGAGGTCTAATGCCGGGCTCCCCAACCCCGGGCTGTGGACGAGTACCGGGCCAGCAACCGGTCCGCATAAACAAGCAAAGCCCCATCCGTGGGATGCCAGCAGCACACAAAACCACGCCCCCTCCGGTCTGTGGAAAAACCTCTCTCCATGTAACTCAGCGGCTTTCATGACTATGGCAGAACTAGAATTCCCCGTCTCCCGGTGACTGGCCCAAAGTCACCCAGCTGGCTTTCGTGGCTGTGCCAGAACTAGAATTCCCCGTCTCCCGGTGACTGGCCCAAAGTCACCCAGCTGGCTTTCATGGCTGTGGCAGAACTAGAACTCGCCGTCTCCCGGTGACTGGCCCAAAGTCACCCAGCTGGCTTTCGTGGCTGTGGCAGAACTAGAATTCCCCGTCTCCCAGTGACTGGCCCAAAGTCATCCAGCTGGCTTTCGTGGCTGTGCCAGAACTAGAACTCCCAGTTCCCCACTTTCTAGCCTGGTGCCTTAACCATTAGACCAAACTAGCTATTATGGAGAACTTATTGCCCTATCTGTAACTCTCCTGTATAATTTGTTTTCTTTTTTTCCTGCTGAAAGAAAAATGCCTGCTATCCTAATGTGCCGGTGAAAAATCAAACCAGTCCTGTTGCAAGTATGCACAGACTAACAATAAACCTGCCTACTAGCAGGTTAATTCAAACGTACTGCAGCTAAAGATATGTACTGCGTTGGGAATAGAAAGGGACCCATATCACCTCAAAAGGACAGCAGGGGCAGAACGGGGAAAGCAGCAAAAATTCAGATAAGGAGAAAATATATCCGTGGGGGGGGGAAACATAGATTCTGGTACCTTTTTGTTAGGAACTACTGGGATTTTGCTATGCGGATGGGATGGTTTTGTGGGAAAACAAGAGGTGAGAACATTAGGTAGGCCACCTTAAGGTGTGTAAAATGGGGGAGGGAGGAGGGGGAGAAGAATAATAATTCGGGGGGAGGAGGAGGAGGAACAGGAGCAGAAGAAGGAAGAAGAGGAGGAGGAAGAGGAGCAGGAGTAGAAAAAGGAAGAGGAGGCGAGGTGGAGGAGGAGAAGCAGGTGGAGCAGAAGGAGGAAGAGAAGGAAGAGGAAGAGGAAGAGAAGGAGCAGAAGGAAGAGGAGAAGGAGAAGGAGCAAGGGGAGAAGCAGGAGGAGCAGGAGGAAGAGAAGGGGAAGAAAGAGGAGCAGGAGAGGAGCAGGAGCAGGAGGAGCAGAAGGAAGAGAAGGAGAAGGAAGAGGAGCAGGAGGAAGAAAAGAAGGAGAAGGAGCAGGGGAGGGGCAGGAGCAGGAGGAGCCGAAGAGGAGGAGAAGGAGGAGCAGAAGGAACAGGAGAAGGAAGAGGAGGAAGAGCCAAAGGAGGAGGAGGAAGAGAGAAGGAAGACGAGGAGAAGCAGGAGGAGCAGAAGGAAGATAAGGAGTAGGGGGAGGAGGAGGAGCAGAAGAGAAGGAGGAGGAGCAGAAGGAGGAGAAGGAGAAGGAAGAGGAGGAGAAGCAGGAGGAGCAGAAGGAAGAGAAGGAGGAGGAGGGGGAGGAGCAGAAGAAGAGGAGAAGGAGGAGGAGCAGAAGGAGAAGGAGAAGAAGGAAGAGAAGGAGGAGGAGGAGGGTAGCAGGAGGAGCAGAAGAGGAGAAGGAGGAGGAGGAGAGCAGGAGCAGGAGGAGCAGAAGAAGGAAGAGGAGCAGCAGGAGGAGCAGAAGGAAGAGAAGGAGCAGGAGAAGGAGAAGGAGAAAGAAGAGGAGAAGGAAGAGAAGGAGGAGCAGGAGAAGGAGAAGGAAGAGGAGAAGGAAGAGAAGGAGGAGCAGGAGAAGGAGAAGGAAGAGGAGAAGGAAGAGAAGGAGGAGGAGCAGAAGAAGAAGGAAGGGGAGCAGGAGAAGGAGGAAGAGGAGGAAGAGAGGAAGAGGAGGAGGAGGAAGAAAATGGATTATGTATTTTCTCTGCTTCCTCATTACACAGTAAACCTCTCTTCTTGCAACCGAAAAATCATACAAAATTTTCTTCGCTTCAGCTTCATTTTTTGGTTCAACTTTTAGCTATTTCATCTGTGTCCGATTGTTGATTTTATGGCCATAATTAAAGGCTTAATTTTAATCCAAGCTATTGCTCACTCAGCTCCTGCTTTCCAATCCCTCACTGTTTTCTAAACTTGATAACCTGACACTTATGTGGACCTCATCTCCCAGAATTCCCCAGCCCGCTTGAAAAAAAAAAAAACCAATTTAGCCCATAGAAGAGTTTACATCATCGATTATGCTGGGCTCTTAACATAGCTGGAAATTCAAATCGTGGCCAGTTATTACGGTGGTACTCCACGAAGCTGCGTTGGAAACCAGGATGTGATCAAGTCAGCTCCAGATTCCAACTGAGGGTAGATATTTCTTTTAAACAGCTTGGGGGGGGGGGGAGATGATTTCTTGAAGCCCCAAGACCAGTATGCTTAAACCTCAAGAACAACCCGGGAAAGTATAAATATAAAAGCAGGAAGGTCGTAGTTTGATCCAAAGGGAGCTGCAGGAAACATCCTGTTTAATCATCCTGGGTTTTGCCAGGAGTGTGAGGTATGCAAACGAGAAATAAACAAACAGACAGGTCGATGGATGGCTGGAGCCCTCTCATCAAAAGACAGTGCATCAGCAGGAATTCTGCATCTCATCAACATGATGTGCAGTTTAGAAAAACACCGTGTTATAGTTTAGAAATAAAAAGATACGTTTCTGTTGACCAAAATTAATATACAGCCATGACTAAGGATTTACTTCTGAATTAAAAGGGAAGTTTCTTTTTAAAAATAGAACCCGGGCAATTTTTAGCATCCATCCCTGCACCTTAATCTCTTAATAATGCCATTTGTGCGTGATGTTTCAAACTTAAGGGAAAAAAATAGGCATGAAATCCATTGCTTCATTTCGGCCTTCGGGCAAGAAATCTAACGCAGGGACTTGTAGAATATCATATAAAGAAGAAACGATTCTTTTATTATGTCCTACTTGCAGAGAAAGTATATAAAGAATTATTTCGGGAAACAAGCAGAGAATAGACAACATAGAGGTTATCGGGAACCACCTTAATAGAACTTTTACTCAACGGTTCAATAACATTTGTTACTATACAAAATAAACAAACAAACACTAGCCAGGAACAAATCATACAGCATTGGAGCCTGTATTATAAAGACCCAGATCATAAAACATAGAATAATAGGGTTAAGGGACCTTGGAATCATCTTGGCTAATTCTGTATTATGAGATCTTAAAACAAACCGATTTTAATGCCCAAATATTAATGCCTTATTTAACACATTAACCGCCACAAAATCAACAAATTGAGACTCAACAGTATAATCACATTTCTGTCCACTCCAAAGAAAGGTTAACTGAATTAAATAAGATTTATTCCCAGACAGGTATGTACAGGGTTACAATTTAACCTTAGTCCACCTCAAACCACTTCCAATTTCTATGCAAATCGGTTTTACGTGCGTACCTGTGGTTTTTCAAAAAATGAACTTCTTCCTTCACAATATACACCCAGGGTAAAGCCAACAACTTACAGCCGTCTTTTCAAAATATTTTTTTTTGAAAAAAAACGTTCACAATGAGCTCACTCAAACTCTTCGCTCAATGCTACTCCTCTACAATTCTCATCCATCTCTTCCCACCACCTCTAGCAAGGAGACGCAAAAAAATCTTAAAATACAGAAAAATCGACACACGCAATCTAAAAAGAAGCTCACCTACCCACAGTAAAATCCACCGGTTTCTTAACATGATGGAAAGTTTCAAATCTGACTGCCATTCTGTTTGAAGGCACTCCTTCAATCCGTGGCCATTCCTTCCTGTTTGCAATTCTCTTCTTACATGTAGTAGGATCGTGTCTCGTCCCTCTTCTCGACAACGCTGTATTACGACCAGCTTTGGGAAGAGTCCGGAGCGGCAGTGCGAAAGCGCACGACCAATCAAGATCCTTTGCATTTGAAACTGACAGCGCTGGCCGCGTCGTTATTTGCTATTGTGCACAAACTTAAGGGATCATACGCCGAGAGAATGTACCTTAGCAAAGAGCACTGCTATCGGCCAGAGCTGTGATTGATTTACACCTCTTTCGTTCCAAAGCTGCAACTCGGCCATTAGCTATTTGATCGAAACACGATCAGTTACTACAAGGGTAGCTTGGTGTTCGTTGTTCATTGGTTTTGGGAGGCGTGATGAGGGCCAAAAATGGGGGGTATCAAACGAATTTTTCCCATAAGGAATCAATCAATCAGAATAGACCTTGGAGATCTTCTAGTCTAACACTCTGCTCAAGCAGGAGATCCTATACCAGGGGTCTTCGAACGTGGCCCTTTTATGACTTGTGGACTTCAACTCCCAGAATTCCTCAGCCAGGCACTCGTGCCTGGCTGAGGAATTCTGGGAGTTGAATTCCACAAGTCATAAAAGGGTCAGGTTTGAAGACACCTGCCCTATACTATTTCAGACAAATGGCTGTCTAGACCAGTGGTTCTCAACCTTTTTAATGCTGCGACCACCCAACCGGTCGTAAGTCGAGGACTACTCAACCGATCGTAAGTCGAGGACTACTCAACTGGTGCAGCACCGTTGGCAGAATGGGACTTTTGGCGGGCTCAGCAGGGCAGAGACAGCCTGGACAATTCCTATTGGCTTTATGTAAGAAGCCAATAGAATAAAAGGGAGTAGCACAGTTAAGGAAAAGGGGGGAAAAAATGGCAGACTGCATTGTTTGGCAATCCCCGTGAAATGGTCGTTCGACCCCAAATGGGATCCCGACCCACAGGTTGAGAACCACTGGTCTAGACTCTTCTTAAAAGCCTCCACTGTTGGAGCACCCACAACTTCTGGTAGCAAGCTGTTCCACCGGTTAATTGTTCTCAGTATCAGGAAATTTCTCCTAGGTTGCTTCTCTCCTTGGTTAGTTTCCATCTGTTGCTTCTTGTCCTGCCTTCAGGTGCTTTGGAGAATAGCTTGACTCCCTCTTCTTTGGGGCAGCCCCTGAGATACTGGAATACTGCTATCGTGTCACCCCTAGTCCTTCTTTTCTCTAGACTGGCCTAATGTAATGAATGACAATACAGCCAACACCAACAAGTTCTAGCTTGTGCCTTGAGTAACAAACAGACAATGAGTATCAGGAAAAAATTGTCATGTCAAAATCTGATGAGTTTCAAAGCAGTTGAGTATCAAGGGACCACAGTAGTTTAATACAGGGGTCCCCAACCTGTGGGCCGTGGCCTACCATTTCTACATTGCAATATGTAAAATCAGTAAATAAAATCTCTTTCAGGCTAGATTCTTGGTGACTTCATGGACATACAGTATTTTTCTCGGTAACAATATAGAAATTTTATTTTCTGGGGTGTTTTTGAACTTCCCACTTTAGCCTGCAGCCCTGGGGTTTCTTTGTTAGGCTTCTATTAAAGTACAGTGGTACCTTGAAAATTGCTTTGAAATTCATCGAATTTGGTACCGAACGTGAAAATTTTGTTACGGTGTTCATCATTTGTTCGGTACTCAGCGCACAAGCTAGAACTTGTTGCTGTTACCTGCCTTGTGACTCACTATAGCAGTGGTTCTCAACCTGTGGGTAGGGACCCCATTTGAGGTCGAACGACCATTTCACGGGGGTAGCCAAACAATGCAGTCAGCCATTTTTTCCCCCTTTTCCTTAGCTGTGCTACTCCCTTTTATTCTATTGGCTTTTGAAAGCCAATAGAATAGACTCTCTTGAATAGAGGCTAATTCTATTGGCTTTCAAAAGCCAATAGGAATTGTCCAGGCTGTCTCTGCCCTGCTGAGCCCGCCAAAAGTCCCAGTCTGCAAACGGTGCTGCACCAGTGGAGTAGTCCTCAACTTACGACCGGTTGAGTAGTCCTCAACTTACAACCAGTTGGGGGGTTGCGGCATTAAAAAGGTTGAGAACCACTGCACTATAGTATTCCTTAGGAAAAAATATTTCTTTGTTACTGATCATTTTTGATATTCATTGTGCTTCCCGGAACCAATTAATGATGAGTACCAAAGTACTAAATAGGTTTGATTGTGTTTAGATCAACCAATGTTAGTTAAATGCTGGCATCTAGTTTCATTAAGCCAGCATGAAATTGCCCACAAGCAAATCTAACCTCATATACATTTATGGACTCTTTTAGTTGCTGTAATGGATCTTTCTAAATCAGAGGTCTTCAGACTTGGCCTTTTTATGACCTGTGGATTTCAACTCCCAGAATTCCTCAGCCAGCATGCCTGACTGAGGAATTCTGGGAGGGGCCTTCAAACTTGGACCTTTTGTGACTTGTGGACTTCAACTCCCAGAATTCCTCAGCCAGAGTACCTGGCTGAGGAATTCTGGGACGGGTCTTCAAACCTGGCCTTTTTATGACTTGTGGACTTCAACTCCCAGAATTCCTCAGCCAGCATGCCATTGTTTCTCGTCCTTCCCTCTGGGGCTTTGGAGAACAACGTGACCCCCTCGTCTTTTTCTCCCATTCTGACCTGCCATTCCCACCAAGGAATGGTCCTCAATCTACCGGCCCAGCCAAACATTACAAAGCAAAGTTTACTCTTTGGTGTTACAAGTCTCTCCTTCTCATGCCTCGTGCTTGCACTCCAGGAGGAAACAAGCAGAAGGCTGGGCTTCGACATGCTCAATTACACATAGTCCTCGACTTACAACAGTTTCGTTTAGCGACCGCCCGAAGTTACAACGGCCCTTCAAAAAAGAGACCTACGGCTATGTTTCACACTTACGACCGTGGCAGCATCCCCAGGGTCACACGATTTACGTTCCGATGCTTGGCAACTAGGATCATATTTATGACGGTCGCAGTGTCCCGGGATCACATAATAATAATAATAAAGTTGGAAGGGATCTTGGAGGTCATCTAGTCCAACCCCCTGCTCAAGCAGGAAACCTTAGACCATTTCAGACATGATCCCCTTTTGTGACCTTCTGACAAGCAAAATGCGGGAAGCCAGATTTCACGTAACCGTGTTACTCATTTAACGACTAGGGCGATTCACTGAACAACTGCGGCAAGGAAGGTCGTAAAACTGGGCCAACTTAACAAATTTCTCACTGAGGAACAGAAATGTGGGGCTGAACCGCGTCCTAAGTCGAGGACTGCCTGTCCCTTCCGCAGAGCAACAGAGCGGGTGTGCCCCACCCTCTTGCAAGGCACGGAGAGCCAGGGCTGCGCATTCATTCACAAAAAAAAGGACAGTTCTCGCCAAGATTTATGAATGGCCACCTGTACCCAGCTTCCTCCCCAGAGCTGGGAAGCTCTTTGCTTTTGGTTAAGGCGGAACCTAGTCATTCTGCAAAGGGGGGAGGGGGAGGTTGGCCCGGCCCGGCTTGGGGTTTAGGGGGAAGGCAGTGTGAACCCCCCACCCGGAGGCTCGGCTGAGCTCCTGTTTTGCATCCATTTGCTCAATGGAGGGGGAGTGGCAGCCTCCGTCGCCTCCTCCTCCTCCTCCCCTTGCTCCAATTTCTCCTTCTCCTCCAATTCCCCTCCTCCAATTTCTCCTTCTCCTCCTCCTCCAATTCCCCTCCTCCAATTTCTCCTTCTCCTCCTCCTCCAATTCCTCCTCCAATTTCTCCTGCTTCACCTTTTCCTCCCCCTTCTTCTCCTCCTCCAATTTCTCCTTCTCCTCCTCCTCCTCCCAATTTTTTCTCCTATCCCTTCTCCTTCAATTCCTCCTCCTCCAATTTCTCCTTCTCCTATTTCTCCTTCTCCTTTTCCTCCTCCTCCTCCAATTTCTTCTCCTTTCTCTTCTCCTTCAATTCATTCTCCTCCAATTCCTCTTCCAATTTCTCCTTCTCCTTTTCCTCCTCCTTCATTCCCTCCTCCTTCATTTCCTCCTCCTCCTCCTCTTTCTCCTTTTTCCTCCTTCAATTCCTCCTCCTCCTCCTCCTCCTCCTCCTCCAATTTCTTCTCCTTTCCCTTCTCCTTCAATTCATTCTCCTTCAGTTCCTCCTCCTCCTCTTTCTCCTTCTTCATCTTTTCCTCCTCCTCCTGTTCCTCCTCCTCCTATTTCTCCCCCTCCACCTGCCTCCGCGCAAGGAGGGGCGCTCCACCGCCTCCCCGCCTCGCCTTCTCCTCCCCAGCCGGCGACCCTCCCGCCTGCCCGCCCGGCTTACCGGCGAATTCCTCCTCCTCCTCCTCCTCGCCGCTGCTCTCGGAGAGGCTCCGCAGCGGCTCCGGCGAGAAGTTCACCCCGCGGCCCTCGGCGGGGGCGCCGTCCAGCTGCAGGCGGCTCCCCGGCGCGGGGGCGGCGGCGTTGGCCCGGCCGGCTCCCCGCGGGAGCCCCGCCGCCCCTCCCGCGGCCTCCGCCTTGAGGCGCTGGAAGTAGCGGAGGGCGAAGTCGAGCAGGTCGGCCGGCTGGCTGCGCAGCACCTCCAGCGTGAAGCTCTGCAGCAGCTCCCGCAGCCCCTCCGGCACCGAGACGCTCATGCCGGGCGGGCGGGCGGGAGGGGCGGGGCGGCGCCCCGGGCCCCGCGGCGGGGAAGGCGAGCCGGCGCCGCCGATCGACCGGCCGGCCGGCCCCGAAGCGCTCCGGAGAGGCCGGCGGGGCTGCTTCCCTCCGGGGCTTCCCCGCGCTCGGCAGCCGGCCGCGAAGAAAGAGCCGGGCCCGCCCGTGACGGCAGCAAGCCGCAGCCCCGCCCCCTCCCGCCGCCGCCGGGGGGGAGGGGGGAGAGCGGGCGCGCGCGCGCGCGCAGGCCGCCCGGGGACACCATGGCAACCGCCCCCACGCGCGCGCGCGTCTCCTCCGTCCGCCCTGCGCTGCTGCTGCTGCAGATGCAAACGGCGGGTGGATGGAGGGGGGAGGGCGGGGAAGGGGGGAGATTCCCTCCCGACGTTGCCTCTGAGCATGTGGGGAGTGCTTTGCGCCAGGGAGCGTGGCGGGGGGAAGGGGGAGGGAGAGGCTGGGGGAAGCCTCCTTCACGACGGTGCCTCTGAGCATGTCCGGAGCGCTTTGCCCCAGGGAGTGTTGCTTGTGGAAGGGGGGGAGGGGGGAAGAGGGTGGGTGTAGCCTCCCTCCCGACGTTGCCTCTGAGCATGTGGCGAGTGCTTTGCCACAGGAAGCGTTGAGGGTGGATGGGTGGGGAAGTGGGGGGGAGAGGCTGGAGAAGCCTCCCTCCCGACGTTGCCTCTGAGCATGTGGGGAGTGCTTTGCCCCACGGAGCGTGGCGGGTGGGAGGGAGAGGCTGGGGGAAGCCTCCCTCCCGACGTTGCCTCTGAGCATGTCCGGAGTGCTTTGCCCCAGGGAGCGTTGCTTGTGAAAGGGGGGGGGAGAGGGCGGGTGTAGCCTCCCTTCCGACGTTGCCTCTGAGCATGTCCGGAGTGCTTTGCCAGGGAGCATTGCGGGTGGATGGTTGGGGAAGTGGGGGGGGAGGCTGGGGAAGCCTTCCTTCCGAGTTGCCTCTGAGCAAGTGCAGAATGCTTTGCCACAGGGAGTGTTGCAGGTGGATGGGTGGAGAGATTGTGGGTAGTCTCCCTCCCGACGTTGCATCTGAGCAAGTGCAGAGTGCTGTGCCACAGGGAGCGTTGCGGGTGGATGGGTGGGGGTGAGAGACTGGGGGAAGCCTCCCTCCAGACGTTGCCTTTGAGCATGTGGGGAGTGCTTTGCCGGGAACTAGCACTGCTAAGTGTCTGGAGATGCTCAGCCACATCCAGGTCAGGGTTGTCCCAAAAGGTGCTTTTTGTCAAAAGGCAACTGGACTTTCTTCGCATTAGAATGGAATAGAATAGAATAGAGCTGGAAGGGACCTTGGAGGTCTTCTAGTGCAGCCCCCTGCTCAAGCAGGAGAACCTATAGGGTTAGGGTTAGATCACCATGAACTCAGAGAGCAAAATGGACATCACCAACAAATTCAGAGCGCTTGGGTATGGTTAGGAGGACACTGACTTTTCTAGGCTGCCCTATCTATGTTTCCTGGTAAAATTCATGGGAAAATCCCATTGGAGGAAAATTCCACTTAGGGTTAGGGTTAGGTCACCATGAACTCATAGAGCAAAATGGACATCGCCAACAAACTCAGTGTGTTTGGGTATGGTTAGGAGGGCACTGACTTTTCTTGACTGCCCTATCTATGTTTCCTAGTAAAATACATGGGAAAATCCCATTGGAGGAAAATTCCACTTAGGGTTAGGGTTAGGTCACCATGAACTCATAGAGTAAAATGGACATCGTCAACAAATTTGGAGTGCTTGGGTATGGTTAGGAGGGCACTGACTTTTCTAGGCTGCCCTATCTATGTTTCCTGGTAAAATTCATGGGAAAATCCCATTGGAGGAAAATTCCACTTAGGGTTAGGGTTAGGTCACCGTGAACTCATAGAGCAAAATGGACATCGCCAACAAACTCGGAGTGCTTGGGTATGGTTAGGAGGGCACTGACTTTTCTAGCCTGCCCTATCTATGTTTCCTGGTAAAATACATGGGAAAATCCCATTGGAGGAAAATTCCACTTAGGGTTAGGGTTAGGTCACCGTGAACTCATAGAGCAAAATGGACATCGCCAACAAACTCGGAGTGCTTGGGTATGGTTAGGAGGGCACTGACTTTTCTAGCCTGCCCTATCTATGTTTCCTGGTAAAATCATGGGAAATCCCATTGGAGGAAAATTCCCTTAGGGTTAGGGTTAGGTCAACATGAACTCATAGAGCAAAATGGACATCGCCAACAAACTCAGTGTGTTTGGGTATGGTTAGGAGGGCACTGACTTTTCTAGCCTGCCCTATCTATGTTTCCTAGTAAAATACATGGGAAAATCCCATTGGAGGAAAATTCCACTTAGGGTTAGGGTTAGGTCAACATGAACTCGGAGAGCAAAATGGACACCGCCAACAAATTCGAAGTGCTTGGGTATGGTTAGGAGGGCACTGACTTTTCTAGCCTGCTCTATCTATGTTTCCTGGTAAAATACATGGGAAAATCCTATTGGAGGAAAATTCCACTTAAGGTTAGGTCACCACTCATAGAGCAAAATGGACTCCATCCATCCATCCCATGATCAAGTCATTTCAATTTGTGTGCTTCACAGCCAGATTCCAACAAGTAAACTTAATTAAGATGCTAGCAGTAAAATTGGAAGTCGCAGTCACATGGCGTCTCCTTTAGCGACCGTGGGTGATTCATTTAACAACAACATCACTTAAGAGTTGCCGATCAAAATTGGGGTAATTGAGGACTTGCCATTGTTGATATTTCACTCCAGTAAAACAGGATGCTGTTTTCAGCAATTGAAACATGCTCTTATCATTTTTAAAAGTTTCCTAGGAGAATTAAACCACAAAAATGTACCTATTAAAAAGGGGGAACAAAACAGAATTGAGATATATCAGCCTGGAAAAAAAACATTGTCTAAAAAAAAAAGGAGACGACCTATCCTGGTTGATTAAAATATGAAACTTTTTCTAAAATGTCGGTAGAAAGGACAGAACAATTTTGCATAATAAACTAGGACAGCCTTAAGCAATCTTAAAGTTGCTACTCAATCTCTGCGACCTTAAGATGTGTGGACATCAACTCCCCCGCTGATCTAGTATGACATATTAAATCAATTGTCCTAATATGAATTCACATTTTTTTTAAAAAAAAAATATCCCTTAAAAGTGGCAGTTTTCAAATTCACAAGGGACCTGCTGAGTTGCTAATACAGTTTTTCGGCATTAAGTTGAAATAATCGTGCAATTGATTTTGGGGGGATAATCCTTCCTGCTTACGTCTCAGCGGGATGATGATGGGAGTTAATCTGTTTTTAATGCAACGTGTTCATTATTTTCAGTTAGTGTGTGTGTGTGTGTGTGTGTGTGTGTGTGTGTGTAAATGCCCTTCACTAGTTATGGGCTGCTTTGAGTTTGCTATTTTTTAAAATAAAAAATAAAAAAAATGCATGTTCCAACACAAACGCTAATAGTTCAGCACCACTGGAGGCCATTAGATGGGTGAAAGATTTAAACGTTTGCAACTTGAGCCCAAAATTTCTGTTGCTAAGTCAGAGAGTTGTTAAGTGAGTTTTGCCCCATTTTATGCTCGGTTATTAAGTGAATCACTGCAGTTGTTGAGTTAGCAACACAGTTGTTAAATGAACTTGGCTTCCCCATTGACTTTCCTTGTCAGCTGGTCGCAAAAGGGGATCACACCACCCTGGGACACGGCAACCGTCACAAACAAGTCAGTTGCCAAGTGTCCGAATTTTGATCACGTGACCGCAGGGATGCTGTAACGGTCGTAAGTCTGAAAATTGGACCTGTTGTAAGTCCAGGACTACTAATACATGAACTGGCTTTGTTTTTGTCTGATGCTCATTGTCAATCTCTAATATGGATGTAATGCTTAATAAATATTAATGGATGCAACCAATCTTCCTCCTCCTTTTCACAATTTTGTGAACCTCTTTGTGACTTAAAAGCATCTTCCTTCCGTCATCAAGCCACCACTGTCTTCGTTACAGTGATTTTTTCACACAACCCTGTGGGTCAACTCTAAAAGTTGCTCTCTGTACACATTGAGCAAGGGGAATTTACCTTTTAGTAGCAGCAAAAGCAAAACAACAAAGGACATTTCCATTTTAAATCTTCTTGTGTCGTTTAGTTATGAGTTATTTTAGTAGACAGGGCACCCCAGGAAGATTGTGGACAATCCTACAATGCAGTAAAAAAAATTCTTTCACAAAGACTCTACGTGATAACCGAGAGAAAAGAGAAGTCCTTGACTTATGATCATAATACGATACGGTATATCCAACAATTTTGATCTTAAGCTGTGACAGGCATAAAGGGGATCATCGCGTGAAAAGCACTTGATTCTACAAACTTTTTTGTAAAAATTGTAAACCTTAAGTGAACACCGCAGTCATTAAGTGAACCTGTGTGTTTTTGCCGGAAACTGGAAGAAAATGTTGGTGCCTAGCAAAAATGTTGTAAATCGAGATTGTGTTGGTAGTTGTCTTAGACCAGTGGTTCTCAACCTGTGGGTCGGGACCCCATTTGGGGTCGAACGACCATTTCACGGGGGTCGCCAAACAACGCAGTCTGCCATTTTTTCCCCCTTTTCCTTAGCTGTGCTACTCCCTTTTATTCTATTGGCTTTTGAAAGCCAATAGAATAAACTCTCTTGAATAGAGTCTAATTCTATTGGTTTTCAAAAGCCAATAGGAATTGTCCAGGCTGTCTCTGCCCTGCTGAGCCCGCCAAAAGTCCCATTCTGCAAACAGTGCTGCACCAGTTGAATAGTCCTCGACTTACGACCGGTTGAGTAGTCCTCGACTTACGACCGGTTGGGGGGGGTCGCGGCATTAAAAAGGTTGAGAACCACTGTGTTAGACCATTAGTAGTTCATAATTGCCTAACGCCCCAAATGTGATCACATGATTGCAGGCAGCTTACCAGATGTTGAACTTCAAATCTGGATCTTAAAGAGTCCCATTTTTGGGGTCTGTCATAACTTTGAACGGACATTAAGCCATCAGTTTTTTTTTGGAATTTTCTGCATTATTCCCAGCCGTGTTAGATGTTTTGCACCTTATTCTAGGTGTTAAATTTGCTCCGTGTCTCATTTGCATTTACTAGAGACAGTTGTTGTACTGAAATTCAGGTACTTCGTCAGCTCTTTGCATGTGCAAATATTGTTTATGCAGGATGAAAAAAGGAAGTCAAGCTATTATTCCTGACAAATGTATTTTAAACAGCACATTCAGATTATAAAATGCAAAACTGCTCGGGAGGCTTATGAAAATATTTTGAAAAATCCACGTGTTCTCTAGGCGGGCAGCAACTTTTTATTTCAGTCGCCTGTGTTGTCGACTAAAAATATTTCCATATGAAAAAAAACTTCAATAGAGGTTTTTCTACTGAAGGAAACCAAGAAAAAAAAAGGCCTTAAATTAACCCAAATATTGTCTTTTCCCCAGAATTCTGTACCATTGATCAGAGTTCAGTTGCTTATCTTCAAGACAAAGGCGATTCACTGCAGCAAGTCTTCAACTTACGACCATGACTGAGTCCAAAATTTCTGTTGCTAAATGAGACATTTGTTAAACGAATTTTGCCCCATTTTAGGACCTTTCCTGCAGTTGTTAAATTAGTGAAACGGTTGTTATAGGAGATCCCTCCACAATGCAACGTTTTTGGATTCAGCTTCTATCCATTGCAGCCTGGACTGTGGTTAGGGATGATGGAATCAAACATTTCAATATTTATATTCCCTAAGGCAGGGGTAGGCAACCTTGGCTCTTTTATGACTCATGGACTTCAACTCCCAGAATTCCTGAGCCAGCATGGCTCAGCTTGGAAACCTCTCGCTTTCCCCTCAGCATGGCTGACTCGGAAATTCTGGGAGTTGAAGTCCACGAGTCTTAAAGTTGCTAAGGTTGATGACCTCTGGTATAGGGCAAGGGTGGGGAACCTTGGTTCTTTTATGCCTCGTGGACTTCAACTCCCAGAATTCCTAAGCCAGCCATGCTGAGGGGAAAGGGAGAGGTGGCTCAGGAATTCTGGGAGTTGAAGTCCACGAGTCATAAAAGAGCCAAGGTTGCCTACCCCTGTCCTAGACCATGTCAGACAATGCTGGCTTAGTGATATGCAGGCTCTCATCTGCTCCAAAATCCAGATTCTAATGAGCCTTCTGCAGAGAGAGCCTGTTCCTGGAAACCGCATCAAGCAACTACCAACAAGCCCCTTGCCAAAGGATTTATCTACGGTCCTCAACTTACAATGCTTCATTTAGAGGCTGTTTAAAGTGATAACAGCAGTGGAGAAAGGAACTTACGACTGTTTTTTCCACTTAGGATGCTGTAGCATCCTGGTGTTTATGTAATCAAAATTCGGAAGCTTGGCAAGTATTTATGACATTTGCAGCGTCCCTGTGTGTGTGTGTGTGTGTGTGTGTGTGTGTGTGTGACGTGATCCCCTTTTGCGACCTTCGGGCAAGCAAAGTCAATGGGGGAAGACAGATTTCACTTAACAATTTAAGAACTGCAGGGATTTCCTGAACCACTAAGCAAGGAAGGCCGTAAAATGAGGCCAAGCTCACATTTAACAATTGTCTTGCTTAGCAGCTGGAATGTGGGGGTCATAAGTTGAGGACTACCTGTACTGCAGTGCCCTATTTAGGCAGAATGTTTTTCTACGCCTTGCTTGATTCCGAGCACCAGATGGAGAAACCAGTTGAACTGCACTGTCCAGCCTTTGTCCCGGCAAACCTCAATCTGGTCGAGAAAATACTTCTTCGCGTCGTCTTCGTGCTTGCCGACCGTCAGCGCATCGCGGATATATTCGATGTCTTCCTTGCTGGTCAGCTGGGGCATCCCCGTCATGAGCATCATGGAAAAGAGGATGATGAGGAGATTGCTGTGTTTCCGAAGAGCGAGATAAGCCCGCACGCAAATATCCTGCGGAACAAACAAACGAAAAAACATATCCCAGTCAAATGGCAAGCAAAGTCAATGGAGGGGAAGCCAGCTTTGCCGAAGGACCCCTCGTTTCACTTAACAACTTTAGTGATTCACTTAACAACCGCTGCAATAAAAAAAGGGTGTAAAATCAGACATGATTCACTTCATAACTGTCTGGAAAGTTTGGACTCAATGGTGGGTCATAAGTCAAGGGCTACCTTTATCCTCAGTTCTGTGTTTCAAGTGGTACATTTGCTTTAGGGAAGTACGCCATCGTGCATTTTTAAATCTCAAAAAGGGGTCTAGTGCTTATGAAAAGAAGCCTCTAAAAACAACCTATCTATCAGCTGCCAGGAACTGTAGGGAGGGGGAAAGGGGGCATGGTTGGGGAACTGAAAGTAAGGGCTGTGTCTTCTCCAGAGGCTGCTTCAAGGTTGGAAGAAGGAAGAGGCCGCATAGCCAACTACCGTAAATGCCAGCGTATAAGGCGACTTCCGCGAGCGCTGAAATCGGCGCCAAAGACGGGGGTCATCTTATACGCCGAGTCGTCTTATACGCCGGAAATACTGGTAGTTTCCGGCATATAAGACGACATTCTAGGAATGCGGCCCGGCTATAAAGACGGGGGTCGTCTTATACGCCGGGTCGCCTTGTACGCCGGCATTTACGGTACACTTGGACTGTCTGTCAGGCAAACGTCTTGCCTGAACCAATTGGTTAAACTGGGGGGGGAGCAACGAGAGACAGCTAAGGGAGGGAAAAGCAGAATTTAGACATTTTGGTGCCCAATTTTCAGTTCTGGCTTTGCAATACTGCAAAACACTTGACCTCTAAAAAAATTACACCTTTCTCAACAAATGGAGCCAAGGATCGATTCTAATTAGGGGTTTAAGCTGTGGCAGGTCTGACACTACCGCCTTCTAAAAAAAAAAATATTATTATTTTTTTTACACCACTGGATGAGAACGATTATAACCTTTTAAAATCCATCAAGTTACATCAGCGAGGTTTACGTCGTGCCCCTGATTACCTGGAAATTCTGAAAACGCAGACTCGTTTTCTTTCCGGAAGTCCCCATGACAAAAAGAAAATCGGGTGTTAAGACGAAAGGAACTCTTTCCTTATTAATTCCAAGGAAGCTTTTGTAATTGCCAAGAATATGGCCAAAGTCAATATGAAACAGATTACCTTGGGAAGAAAACAAAAAAAAAACAAAAAAAAATCAATATTATGCCGGGCAATTAAAAACACATCGATTAGGATGACTTGCTGCAAAAAAACTTTATTGGGCCTTCCCTCTGTTATGTTTTGTTTAGCAACCACTCAAAGTTACGATGGCACTCAAGAGTTTTTCACACTTATGACCGATGCAGCATCGCCAAGGACATGTGATCAAAATTTGGACGCTTGGCAACTGACTCGTATTTACGACCGTTGCGGTGTCCTGGGGTCACGTGATCCCAGTGGTTGGATTCAAATACCTGAACCACCGGTTCTCTTATTTGATGCAGGTCTGGGCCTCTGACGCCTAGAACAGACTTCCGGAAGTAATAGTAATAGTAGTAAAGTTGGAAGGGACCTTGGAGGTCATCTAGTCCAACCCCCTGCTCGGGCAGGAAACCCTACGCTATTTCGGACAAATGGCTGTCCAGTCTCTTCTTAAAAACTTCCAGTGTTGGAGCATTTACTGCTTCTGGAGGCAAGCTGTTCCACTGATTAATTGTTCTCACTGTCAGGAAGTTTCTCCTTAGTTCTAGGTTGCTTCTCTCCTTGATTAGTTTCCACCCGTTGCTTCTTGTCCTGCCTTCAGGTGCTTTGGAAAATAGCTTAATTCCCTCTTCTTTATGGCAGCCCCTGAGATATTGGAATACTGCTATCATGTCCCCCCTTGTCCTTCTCTTCGTTAAACTAGACATACCCAATTCTCGCAACCGTTCCTTATATGTTTTAGCCTCCAGTCCCCTAATCATCTTTGTTGCTCTTCTCTGTACTCTTTCTAGAGTCTCAACATCTTTTTTACATCGTGGTGACCAAAACTGGATGCAGTATTCCAAGTGTGGCCTTACCAAGGCATTGAAGAGTGGTATTAATACTTCACGTGATCTTGATTCTATCCCTCTGTTAATGCAGCCTAGCACTGTGTTGGCCTTTTTGGCAGCTGCAGCACACTGCTGGCTCATATTTAAGTGATTGTCTACTAGGACTCCGAGGTCCCTCTCACAGTTACTACTATTGAGCATGGTGGCATCCACATACTTCCGGTGGGCCACTCTAGGCCTGGGAGGCCTCCTCCAGGCCTCCGATGCCTAGAACAGACTTCCAGAAGTGGCATCCACACACTTCCGGTGGGCTGTTCTAGGCCTGGGAGGCCACCTCCAGGACTCCGAGGCCTCCTCCAGGACTCCAATGCCTAGAACAGACTTCCGGAAATGGCATCCACACACTTCCAGTGGGCCGTTCTAGGCCGGGTAGGCCTCCTCCAGGCCTCCGATGCCTAGAATGGACTTCCAGAAGTGGCATCCACACACTTCTGGTGGGCCGTTCTAGGCCTGGGAGGCCTCCTCCAGGCCTCCAATGCTTAGAACAGACTTCCGGAAGTGGCATCCACATACTTCCGGTGGGCCGTTCTAGGCCGGGTAGGCCTCCTCCAGGTCTCCGAGGCCTAGAACGGACTTCCGGAAGTGGTATCCATGTACTTCCGGTGGGCTGTTGTAGGCCTGGAGGCCTCCCAGGCCTGGAAGCCAGCCAGTTCTCCGAATTCAGGTAAATTTAGGTACCAGTTCTCCCGAACCGATGCAAAGTGGCTGAATCCCACCACGGTGTGATCCCCTTTTGCGACCTTCTGACAAGCAAAGTCAATGGGGAAGCCAGAACAACCAGGTTACTAACTTAACAACTGCAGTGATTCACTTAAAAAATCTCTCACTTAGGAACAGAAATTGCGGTCGTTAAGTCGAGGCCTATCTGCATTCTCTCCTTCCCGCACTACTTGGACATCGAACTGCTATTTTTCATGCTAACCGCAACTTATGGAGATGTTTCAAGGGTAGCCCCATGTACATCCCACTGCAGTAGTCAAGTTAGAATATCGCCAAGGCATAAATAATCATCATCACATCCAGCCTGTTCAGGAATGATGCCATCCTGATGTAGCAGTGGAAAGAGGCTTTTTGTCCCAGGCTTGTCCATGCTGTCACTCATTCAGTGTTGCCAACCTCAAAACTCACCTGATCCCGTGATCATAATGTTGTCGTTGTGCCTGTCCCCTATTCCAAGGACAAAGGTTGCCACGCAATAGCCTGCACAAGAATATACAAATCGCTCCACGGCCGCCTGAAACTGTAGAGAGAACGGCTCAGATTTGTGCCAACGGGCCGTACGCGCAAAATCAATTCCATCCAAACGGTGGCTTTTCAACCACGATCACACCTCCTATCAAGTTAGGGGCCGGCAACCCAACACCCTTCATGTTCTTGCCTATCTGTGGTTCTGACTCTTTCCCGATGATCAGACAAGGCAGAGAATTTACTAAAGAAACTCAAAGCAAAGGGGAAGTGCTTATCAACCCACAAGGTATAGCGAAAATAAACTTAAAAAAAAAAATGATCTAAAACAGGGCTTTTCAACCAGTGGTACGGGTACCATCTGTGGTACATTGGCACCTGGCAGGTGGTACACGACCATCCTAGAAAAGTGGTAGCGGGGGAGGGGAATGAGCTGAACTGGCGGCAGCACCGCACAAGCCTGAGTGAGAGACGGCTGGAGCTGCAGGGCTGTCAGGGCTCAGTGGAAGCGCCAGGATCAGCGCTTCTTCGGGACTGTCAGGGCTCAGCAGAAGCGCCAGGATCAGCACCAGGCTCCAGCTGGAGCTCAGCGCTGATCCTAGCGCTTCCGCTGAGCCCAGAAAAAGTGCAGATCAGCTGGAATGTTGCAGCATCTCTAGGGTCTTGTGATTTACATTCAGATGCTTGGCAACTGATTCATATTTATGACGGTCACAGTGTCCCAGGGTCATGTGAAGTGACCAAAACCTGCTGCAACCACCCAGCAGACGGGGGGGGGGATAAAAACCAACCCCCCCCCCACCCCTGCTGCCAATCCTCAACTGAAATGCTCACAACACTGAAAACCTCGGACAGGAGGAAGAGCGTCACCGGGCGGGCAGGCAGGTGTTTTGCTCGGCTGTGCCTTGGGGGACACTTTTTTCAGTGCCATTGTAACTTCGAACAGTCACTAAGCGAACTGTTGTAAGTCAAGGACTACCTGTACTTTATCACTTTTTTCCTTTTTTTTGTGGTCAAGTTTTTGACAGCTTGCTAGGCAACTGGTGGTACTCGGATGTTGCCATATCCTAAAAGTGGTACAATGGGTGAAAAGGTTGAAAAGCCTTGCTCTAACACAAGTGTTTCTCAACCTTGACAATTTTAAGGCATGTGGACTTCAACTCCCAGAATTCCACAGCCAGCATTGCTGGCTGTGGAATTCTGGGAGTTGAAGTCCACATGCCTTAAAATTGTCAAGGTTGAGAAACACTGCTCTAACACAAATACCGAGTAGTGAAACATATAGATTCCGGTGTCCATATGCTAACCGTAGTCATAGTGAAAGAAAAGTCACTTTTATATACTCTCTCTCTCTTTCCCTCCCTCCCTCTCTCTCTCTCTTAAGTGAATGTTCCTATCCATCCTGTGGTTTTAATTTCCAAGTTCCAGCTAATCGTCTTATGCTGGCTAGGGAATTCTGGGAGTTGAAGTCCGTTAAGTTTTAAAGTTGTCAAGGTTGGACACCTCTGAAGTACCCCATAATGGCTTACAAAGAAATAATACTTTTCAAACAGAAAGAGTAGCAACCAGGAACACTTGCCTTTTCTTCAATGACACACTTCTCCTTAAGCCACTGGTTTAGTATTTCATCTTTAAACGCCCCGGTGTTCCCAACTGTGCTTTGCTGGATTTTGGCAATCGTATTCGCATCCTTTACAATTTCAATGATGCCTGTTTAAAAAAAAAAAAAAAACGAAGCTGGGCTTGAACCAAGAGCCTCATTCCATGCTGGAAAAAAAAACATGCCATTTCTTTCTCTTTTTCTGCATCTCCAGATCTGCTACCATCAGTTTTATAAAATAGACCAGACTAAGATGTGAAATAGGTCGGAACTACAGGTAATCCTTGACTTACAGCTGCAAGTTATGGGGAGAGGAGAAGTGAGGGACAAAACTTGAAAGTTTTCGTTACTATAACCTTGTACAGTAATAAAGGTAGTGTTGGTACTCCTGGTTGGTAATTCTTGTCTACTTCTAAGTACTGAGTCACCTTATAGGAAAAATGGCCAGCATAAAATTATAGACAGACAGACGGATGGACAGATAGAGGTAGATAGGTAGATTAAAAATAAAAAAGATTGGCTTTCATCCCAACCCCAAAATATTTTTACCCCTGCAGGTCTTATGATTTTTAAAAGTATTGCCTTGGACATCTACATTTACCTATTTTATTCCCCGTAGAAATACAGCCATAAGGTAATAAACATAAATCTAAGGAATCTTCTTCCCATATCAACGCCATTATTCGAAGTATCTAATAGAAACAAAAGACAAACAGCATCCAGGAGCTATTTTAGTTTTTTTTAAAAAAAAATATCCTAGAAATGTTCACATGAATTAAATCAGTTATTTCAAATCGAATTCAAATCATTTTTTTTTTATTACAGGACGGTCCCAGACTGATTAAAACGTATTTTTTTAAAAAAGTTGCAGAGGCAGAGCTACAAAACAAAACGCACAAAATAAAACAAGTTATTTCCTTATACCGCCAAGAACCCCTCCTCAAAGGAAATGGGCAGTTAAGAAATATGAAATACATAATTCGATCATAATTCAGTCCAAAATTTCTAATTGCTAAGTAAGACAGTTGTCAAATGAATTTGGCTCCATATTACGACTTTTTTTGCCATAATTGTAGTTGTTAAGTTGGTAACACAGTTGTTAAGTGGATCTGGCTTCTCCATTGCTTGTCACTGTGACCGTCATAAATATGAGTGCCAAGCATCCAAATTTTGATCACATGACCACAGGGATGCTGCAACGGTTGGTAAGTGTGAAAAACGTCATAAGTCACTTTTTCCAGTACTGTTGGACCTTTGAACGGTCACTAAGTAAGTCTAGGGCAGAGGTAAGCAACCTTGGCTCTTTTATGACTGGAGGACTTCAACTCCCAGAATTCCTGAGCCAGCATAGCTCCGCATGGAAACCTCTCCCTTTTCCCTCAGTGTGGCTGGCTCAGGAATTCTGGGAGTTGAAGTCCACGAGTCATGAAAGAACCAAGGTTGCCTATCCCTGGTCTAGGGCTACCTATATAAACCAATAATACTATATAACTTTAAATAAATAAATGAATTTCTGCAGGCAGGAACCAAAATGGCGGCCTCAGTTTAGCAAAGCAATGATCAGGGATTTTTTGATGCGGTCTAAACATCTGGACTCCAAATTATACTATATAAACGTTGCAAAAGAATCCTGGCAAGTAGCTTGTTAAGAAACTTGCAGAACTCAAAAATAAAAACTCCCGTTCACTAAAATGCAGAAACGTCCTGTCTTCTAGGCTCATCATCTTCATCTCTGTGAATGGGATAAATATTTGTTGAGTCACCCCCAAGAAGAGGTGAAGTGTGCTTTGTATAATAAAGCTGAACATCTGGACACATGTTAATCGATCAGAGGAAATTCAAATAGTAGAAGAGACTCCATATTTTGAATATTTTTCTTTTTCTTTTTATTTATTTTTTTTTTGTCTCTTCAAGCCAGTCTTAATTCCTGGGGATTGCCTGTACAAGTCCCTGGAATTTCTTGGCAACATTTTGGAAGGGTTTTGCCATTGTCTCCTTCCTGGGGCTGAGAGACAGTGACTGGCCCAAGGTCACCCAGCTGGTTTCATGACTAGAATTCACAATCTCCAATTTCTAGTCTGAGGCCTTAATCAATACACCAAAGTGACTCTCAGTCTTCCATTTGTCAGAAATGGTGTAAAAGCAGTGGGTTAGACTAGATGACCTACAAGATCCCTTCCAACTCTGTAATTCTAATTCTAATAATTCTAATTCTAATAATTCTAATTCTAATAGTTCTAATAATTCTAATAATTCTAATTCTAATAATTCTAATTCTAATTCTTGATGGGTAGATTCAGAAATTTTGATGGTTAGGTTCAGAAATGTCATCCCAATACCAATATAAAAATAAAGTACCGTATTTTCCGGCGTATAAGACGACTGGGCGTATAAGACGACCCGACTTTTGAGAAGATTTTCATTTAGAAAGTCATCTTATACGCCGGAAAATACGGTATTTTCTGGCGTATAAGACGACTGGGCGTATAAGACGACCCCCAACTTTTGAGAAGATTTTCATGGTTTAGAAAGTCGTCTCATACGCCGGAAAATACGGTAAGTAGCAAGCTTTCACAGAAACACTGGAATTGTCCAGCATAAATATTTATATATATATATTTATATTATTTATATTTATATATATCCCTGGCTGAATATAAAGGAGGGTGTGGTACCTCAAGAAGCAATATTATTTTAGCAATCTTGCTGAGAAGATTGTTCTGGAAATCAGCTAGAAAAAAATAAGAGACTTGCTCAAGCGTTCTTTGTAATTAAAAAAAATACCTCGCCTTCAGTGTCAAAAGTTAGGGAATCTGGTGTAACAGTTTGAAATTTAGCGAAACAGGGAAGGAAGTCCAGCATGCAGAAACTGGTAGATTTCCACACAGTTTTTTGTTTTTAAAAATGGATATGAAAAAGAGGAGTGCTATTAATAAAAATGTCATTCAGTGGAAGCCGAAGGTATGCTCACTTCCAAGTCTTTTAGCAGCCACTTCTGTTTATTTCCTCTTCTTTCATAACTAAAACAGTTTGTTACTCGTTCTCACATCTCTTGGGCTTCTCTCAGCGTGTCGTAGTCGCATTACCTGTAAAATGAGCATATCCTGTCTCAGATCGTCGCCGTGTTTGAAGATGATGCCGATGGTCTCGCTGGAGAGAGAAGTTGGATCCGCACACTTGAATTCCAGCCAAAGAGGTTTTTTCTTGGATGCCATTACTTTACATTTTTCTATCTGTGACAAAAGACAGACAGTTATACATCTGTTAACCGCCAGAACTGGTGTCTAAGAATTAAAAGAGCAACTAAGATGATCCAAGGCCTGGAGACTAAAACATACGAAGAACGGCTGAGGGACTTGGGTTTGGACAGTCTAAAGAAAAGAAGAAACAGGGGAGACATGATAGCAGCCTTCCAGTGTTTGAGGGGCTGCCACAAAGAAGAGGAGGTCACGTTATTCTCCAAAGCACCAGAGCGCAGGACAAGAAACAATGGTTAGAAACTGGTCAAGGAGAAAAGCAACCTGGAATTAAGGGGAAACTTCCTGACAGGGAGGACAATCAACCAGTGGAACAGCTTGCCACCAGAAATCGTGGGCGCTCCATCACTGGAGATTTTTAAAAAGAGACTGGACAATCACTTGTTTGAGACGGTGTAGGTCCTCCTGCTTGAGCAGGGGGCTGGACTAGAAGACCTCCGAGGTCCCTTCCAGCTCTATTCTATTCTATTCTATTCTATTCTCAATAAAGATTCTCTTCTATTCTATTCTCAATAAAGATTCTCTTCTCTTCTCTTTTCTTAATATTCTCTTCTATTCTGAATAAAGATTCCATTCCATTATTCTATTCTATTCTATTCTATTCTATTCTATTCTAATTTCTATTCTATTATGTATTTCTATTCTATTCTGTATTTTTATTCTTTTCTATTCTGTATTTCTATTCTGTTCTATATTTCTATTCTGTTTTATTCTATTCTATTCTATTATTCTATTCTATTCTGTATTTCTATTCTATTCTATTCTATTCTAATTTCTATTCTATTCTGCATTTCTATTCTATTCTGTATTTTTATTCTTTTCTATTCTGTATTTCTATTCTGTTCTATATTTCTATTCTATTCTATTCTATTCTATTCTATTCTATTCCATTCCGTTCTATTCTGTTCTATTCTATTCTTAAACCAAATGACATTAAAAATGTGAAACATTTATTCGACTTTTCTAGGAGCGAAGGAATTATATTTACCACCAAGGCCCCTGCTTTGAGTCCAGGGTCATATGGAACTCTAAAACATTCTGGAAACTTGTTCTCCTGTAACCTCTCCAGCTTTTGTTTGAGCTGCGTGATGACTAAGAAAGGAGGGGGGGGGGAGAGAGGGAAAAAAAAGATTTTTTAAAAAATCAGAAACATATTTGATTAGAATGAAATGGAATGAGGAATTGCTGGCACGCGCGTGCGCACACACACACACACACACACACACACACACACACACACCGACACTGCATTTCTCCTTTAGCACATTGTTCCTCAACCTTTCCAGCTTTGTGGACTGGCGAGGAAGGAGGGGAGAGGAGATAAAATGACTGCAGAGTGATTTTCATTATCTAAATCGAGGGTCCCCAACCCCTGGTCCGTGGACCGGTACCGGACCGTGACATGCCAGCAACCGGTCCGCACAAACAAGGAAAGCCCCATCCGCGGGATGCAGGCAGCACACAAAACCACGCCCTCTCCGGTCCGTGGGAAAACCTCTCTCCACGGAAGCGGTCCCTGGTGTCCCAAAGGTTGGGGATCTCTGATCTCAATAGTCTTTCTATTTCTTAGATATAAACAGCAGAAAGCTACTCAGGAAAGCTACTCAGGAAGCTGAATCTTAAGAACAATTTTTTCTCTATAACACTCATTTTTTAAAAACACTTCGGGGTGACCGACTGAGAGGAAGAAACAATTTAATTCAATAATCCAGGCCAGGGGTAGGCAACCTTGGCTCTTTTATGACTCGTGGACTTCAACTCCCAGAATTCCTCAGCCAGCCACGCTGAGGGGAAAGGGAGAGGTTTCCAAGCTGAGCCAGGCTGGCTCAGGAATTCTGGGAGTTGAAGTCCACGAGTCATGAAGCGGCCTAGGCCTAGGCCAGAGGTAGGCAACCTTGGCTCTTTTATGACTCGTGGACTTCAACTCCCAGAATTCCTCAGCCAGCCACGCTGAGGGGAAAGGGAGAGTTTCCAAGCTGAGCCATGCTGTCTGAGGAATTCTGGGAGTTGAAGTCCACAAGTCAGAAAAGAGCCAAGGTTGCCTACCCCTGGCTCTAGGCTTATGGGGCTGGCTGGGGAATTATTGGGAGTTGAAGTCCACATATCTAGTGGCCAAGGTGGAGGAATATTAACATAGGCAGTAAGTATTCCATTTTTAAAGCTACCCGTGATAAAAATTTAAATGTTGGTTCTGTGTACGCTGCTAGATCTCTTTTTTTAATGGGGGTGGGGGAACCCACATAAAGACCCTGCAGAGCCCAAGGTCACCTCCAACACCATCACTACCACAATGGAGACCTCACTCTGGAGTTGATCTTTGGCTCTGCTAACTTAGAAACGGCCATCTACGTTTGCAATGATCTCTGATGGGGTTTTACCAATGCAGGTACAGTACAATATATTTTTGTGGGGTCCTTGGTGCCCTCTGAGCTTGGTGGCTTTCTTGCAGATGTTTCCTTACCCAACTAGGTAACGCCATCAGCGCTGTATTACCTAGGGGGGGGGGCAACGAAACATCTGCAAGAAAACAGCCAAGCTCAGAGAGCACTAAGGACCCCACAGTTCAACCCTGAGCTGCCAATATTCTCTTGTTCGTATATTTTTGGGTTTTGTTTCTTTTCAATCTGCTTTGCAAACCGACTCGTCTGGAAACCGTAGCTGTGAGGCACGGGTATCACAGACTTCGCTGCCTGTTGACGAAAAAGGAGGGAGGCAATTGTATCGGAGCCAAAAGGATGCTTCTAAAAACGGCGCCTACCTTGAGGAGTGACGTCGTACTTCTCTGCTGAGGCGGCCTTGATGTCCCTCGTGACCTTGTGCAGCAGCTCCGTCACTTGGACCTGCTTGAGGAAGTCCTTCAGCATCGCTTTACCACAGCCCCTCAGATACGCTTCTAAGATCACGGCAAACCGTTGCTGGTAATGCATGGATTGAGCAATCTCGCTTCTCAGAAACCAAAACAGGAAGTGTCCGATCCGCTTGTTCTGTGAATGGAAGAGATAGCGTCTCAGAACAGGGTTCTTCACAGATCTGACGTTTTGCAAATGCATCCACATTTCAGATAGTCCTCGACTTACGGGACCAAAATGTCTGTTGCTAAATGAGACATTCGTGAATGCACAGTCTGATTGCGCTGAGATAACCCAGGAGTACACACAGTAAACAGTGGTCTATATTAAATGGTGGTTTATCTTACACTATCTACAACGGGTCTTCACACTTGGCCCTTTTAGGACTTGTGGACTTCAACTCCCAGAATCCCTCAGCCAACATGCCTGGCTGAGGAATTCTGGGAGGAGTCTTCAAACTTGGCCCTTTTAGGACTTGTGGACTTCAACTCCCAGAATCCCTCAGCCAGCGTGCCTGGCTGAGGAATTCTGGGAGGAGTCTTCAAACTTGGCCCTTTTAGGACTTGTGGACTTCAACTCCCAGAATCCCTCAGCCAGCGTGCCTGGCTAAGGAATTCTGGGAGGAGTCTTCAAACTTGGCTCTTTTAGGACTTGTGGACTTCAACTCCCAGAATCCCTCAGCCAACGTGCCTGGCTGAGGGATTCTGGGAGTTGGTCCACAAGTCCTAAAAGGGCCAAGTCTGAAGAGCCCTGATCTACAATATCATACACCAGGAACAAAATACATACATGTACTAATATAGCAGGATCCAACCTACCACAACTACAGCAGGAAATGGAAGAGAGAGAACACATCAATGTTTCCTTTTATACAACGGCTCTTAAAGAGACACAGACCCTGCTGAGTCATTCCCACCCTTACATCTTACATTACATTAAGCTGGTTAGCTTTTAAATCATTACCTTGACATGTTTTCTTCCATTTTACAAGCTTTCTGGGCACAGTGGTTAAGGTGTTAACCAGGTGTTAAATTCGCTGCACAGTTGTTAAGCGAATCTGGCTTCCCCATTGACCCTGCGTGTCAGAAGGTCACAAAAAGGATTGCATGACCTCGGGACACTGCGATCGTCATAAATACGAGTTCATTGCTAAGACTCTGGATTTTGATCACTTTGACCACAGGGATGATGCAATGGTTGTGAAGTGCGAAAAACGGTCATAAGTCATTTTCAGTGCCGTTGTCACTAAATAAACTGATAAGTCGAGGACGACCAACATTTCATAGGATCCTAGGGCTGGAAGGGATCTTGGAGGTCTTCTAGTCCAACCCAACTAGAGTCAAGAAACAAGCTTGTAGTATATATCAGAGGTGGTGGCCCTTTGAGAGCTGCATGCAACGAAATGTCGTTTTAATGTATGCCGATTAGTGTATATCCAAAGGGACAATGAAGTTATTAAGTTATTATTCTAAGCAGACATTTGTGCAAGAATTACTGCCAAATGACTGTTTTCATCCTTGGTCTACCGGTTCAGCCAAGCGTTACAAAGCGGTCTACTCTTTGATTTCGCAACTCTCGTGTTAGCACTCCATCTGATTTAAACCTTTTCCAATACTTACTCTTAAGCCGCGCTTTAGAAGGAATCGAGCTAAGGCACTATCATGGTAAGGCTCGAATTTTACAGCCTGAAGTAGAGAAAAAAGAAGGAAAAAAAGTATTAACATGCTTTGATTTAGTTTGGAGTTCTTATTTGGAATTTCTCCTAGCCCGTAACATATCGTATATTTTTTTTTTTTAAAAAAAAGGCACGTGCAAACATTGCAGTTCAGGCAGATTAAACGTGGGCCAGCAAAACACCTGAAGAAAAGTGGGAGCATCCTCACTTACCACGTAGCTGTTAAACCCCAGGAGATGCAAGTAGTACATTTTGTGTGAATTTTAGGCAACTGCAGCTAGATACTTTTTTCCCCCCTCTTAAAATGACTGTCTTAGGGAGACTTACACAGCATATATGAGCATCGGTGAGGGACATATAATAGCAGGTGTCTTCAAACTTAGCTCTTTTATGACTTGTGGACTTCAACTCCCAGAATTCCTCAACCAGTGTGCCTGGTTGAGGAATTCTGGGAGTTGAAGTCCACAAGTCAAGGGGTCTTCAAATTTGGCCCTTTCATGACTTGTAGATTTCAACTCCCAGAATTCCTCAGCCAGGCACACTGGTGGAGGAATTCTGGGAGTTGAAGTCCACAAGTCAGGGGGTCTTCAAACTTGCCCCTTTTATGACTTGTGGACTTCAACTCCTAGACTTCAACTGCCTGGCTGAGGAATTCTGGGAGTTGAAGTCCACAAGTCATAAAAGGGCCAAGTTTGAAGACCCCTGCGCAACAGAATAGGTGTTTCTGTTTGATAATTGCTAACACAGGAGATGTAAGAAGGAATAAAACCTGATTTCAGACAACTGCCATGCCCAACACCTAACAAGATCAGATGCAACTCCCATTTGCAAATGACCCCTCATTTAAGCCTGTTCTCTGCATCCAAAGATACAGGTTGTCCTCAACTTACAACCACTGAATCCAAAATCTCTGTTGCTAAATGAGACAGCGGTTGGGTTTTGCCCCATTTTATGGCCTTTCTTGCCCCAAGTGAATCACCACAGTTGTTAAATTAGTAAGCCGGTTGTTAAGTGAATCTGGCTTCCCCCATTGACTCTGCTTGCCAGAAGATCACATCAGAAACATCCCTCTAGCTCAGTGGTTCTCAACCTTTTTAATGCCGCGACCCCCCAACCGGTCGTAAGTCGAGGACTACTCAACCGGTCGTAAGTTGAGGACTACTCAACTGGTGCAGCACCGTTTGCAGAATGGGATTTTTGGCGGGCTCAGCAGGGCAGAGACAGCCTGGACAATTCCTATTGGCTTTTGAAAGCCAATAGAATTAGACTCTATTCAAGAGAGTCTATTCTATTGGCTTTCAAAAGTTAATAGAATAAAAGGGAGTAGCACAGCTAAGGAAAAGGGGGAAAAAATGGCGGACTGCGTTGTTTGGCGACCCCCGTGAAATGGTCGTTCGACCCCAAATGGGGTCCTGACCCACAGGTTGAGAACCGCTGCTCTAGCTTACCTGAACCAGCTGTAGGAGGTAGTGAAGCACCTCGTCGTCTTCTAAGGCTTCCAACTTTTGCACAGCCATCGTTCTCACGGTTTCATCCGAAAAGTTGCAGTCCAGAAGTTGCATTGGCAAGCCGACATCCAAAGCGCTCTGGTCCCATGCGTCCCTTTTAGCTAGCAGTTGGTAAGTTTCAGCTACTAGTTCCTGCTGCCCCCATTTCACTGAACTAAGCAACTTAGGGTACGCCTTCGGGTGCTTTATGCTTTCGTACCTGAAATGCCACAATAATTCTTTGTCTTCCGGGGTGAGCGGGTTGAGGAGATCCGTAGCGATGATCTCCTCCAGCTGTTTCCGCAGCTGGTTTGGCATTTCGGCTCTGGCCCTGTCCCCTTGAGGATCCGACGCGATCTTGTGTTTGGGCAAGGCGATGGGGTGGCAGTATTTGTCCAACACAATCGAAACAGCCATGGAGTTTTCTTTATCCGGATTGGTGGCCGAAGTCAGCTTGTCCGCGTTTATGCTTCCTTGCTCTTCCCCCTTGCCCGGAATTTTCCACATGTGAAGCACGTAGTCCCCCGTTCTGAGGAGAGAGCGGTGGTCTATCAGCAAGAGGTTGACGTAGTAGAGAAGCTGAGTTTTGTACTTGGGATCAGAAGATGGCGAATCGTAGGAATGGAGGTTCCCCTTGGTGGACGGCGCCGGAGTTTTGCCGCAATATATTTGCAGGGTGAGCAACGCCCCTTTGGGAAGGTCCTTGATCTTGATGTCAAACTCAAGCCAAACGTTCCAGAGAACCTCTTCGGTAAACGGCTTCGCAGTGGTTCTCCTCTGGGAAAGGAGCTGTTGGCCATGTTGAATATTAGCCTCCACGAAGACAGTAAGGTCTGTGTTTCTTGGTAAGACGGGGATATCGATGCCGATAACCTTGACCCTGAACTTACGGTTGCAGTCCCACAAGGATATGGTGAACACCCTTTCGTGATCTTTGCCCTGGATGGTAAGTTGCTCATGATATCCCGAAACTCCGGTGCAATCATCGACCAAGGGCCATTCTTCTTTCTGAACTTCATCCTGGTTCGGGTCCGGTGGTTCATCCAGGACCAGATGAATTTCTTCCCCCTTTTTCAGATACTGTCTAATCCAGTGGAAGTTTTTGATGGGTGTCTCTCCCACAATGTACTCGTCTCGGCCACTCACTCTTAGGACAAAATCGAGCTCGCTGTAATCTTCGGGAATATTCATCAAAGACTTCTTCTTCGCCATTTTGGTGAAGAAGCTCTGAAGGATAACCTCCGGGGTATCGTCCACCCCGACTTTAATCTTCTGGCTGGTGGTTCCTCGGTGGATATTGATAAAAATAGTATTGTTGACAATTCTACTCAGCAAATATTCCGGAAGTGGCTTGGATGTAGTCCAAGGGTGCATGGAGTACAATTTGGGGTCTCGGCAGGATACTTCAATCGTCCGCGGAGTGACCAGTCTACGGCGGGCAAACTCGAGTTCGTCATCGTGCACGTTGCTCACGTCGGTGACGTCGTAGCCAATCAAATAATTGAGCTGTCTTTGGAATTCCTGAACTTCCTCCGAGGGGCTGGGCTTCTCAATCACGTGGATCTTGCCCACTTTCTTCTGCAAGACTTTCCAGTATAAGATACAATCCAGGGTCTGCATGATCTGGTGCTTGTCGTAAATTTCATACCACTGGCCCTTCTTCTGATACAGGAGGAGAAACTGATCCGGCGTGAGCTTGCGGAAGACTTCTGAGGTCTGGTGGCCTTCCATCGCCTGCATCCAGACCTGCGCTTTCATCTGCTCGACCGTGCAGTTGGTAGCAACGTCAAGGACGAGGCTGGTGGTGGGGAAAACAAACTCAATGGAGATGAGTTCCGTGGACGACAAAGTGTTGGCCGTACAGTAGGGCTTCATCCTCCTCCTCCTGCGTCGCTTGTTGTCATCTCTCATAACCACAGCTTCATCGCCGCTCTCCAACTCCATGCCACAGGAAGTCTAGGGAAATCCAACACAACGCCCGGTTATTTCTTTTTTCCCGTGGACCGTGGGAAGGGTCTGCGGAGTTTCTGCTGGATACAAGCTCAAAAATCATTTTCACACACTTTATTTATTTATTTATTTATTTATTTTCAGTATTTATATGCCGCCCAATCCCAAAGGACTCAGGGCGGCGTACAAAGTTAAAACAATGATAAAACAATAAAATAAAGCAGTCATACTGCGAGTCCGATCATATCCCGGCCCCCCCGGGGACATCAGCCCCAGGCCTGCCGGAACAGGAGGGTTTTAATGGCCTTCTTAAAGGCCGGCAGGGTGGGAGTAGTTTGAACCTCGGGGGGAAGCTGATTCCACCAGGTCGGAGCCACCACAGAAAAGGCCCTTACCCGAGGGCCCGCCGGCCGACATTGTCTGGCCAACGGGACCTGAAGGAGGCCCAATCTGTGGGACCTCACCGGTCTCTGGGAGCTATGCGGCAGAATGCGGTCCTGTAAGTAACCTGGCCCTATGCCATGAAGGGCTTTAAAGGTGATAACCAACACCTTGAATTGCGTCCGGAGACACATCAAATGAAAGCTAATCCAGTGGGAGGGGAGCCCCTTGGAATCCTTTTGATTTCCTTCCATTAATTATATTTTTTTTCTCCAACCAGACATGTATCTTAACCCAAAACTTTTCTGCTTTAGGGCAGGGGTGTCAAACTCAATTTCACTGAGGGCCGCATCAGCATTGCGGTTGCCCTCGGGGGGGGAGCAGGGGTGTGTGGCCAGAGTGGGTGCAGCCTACTGGGTGGGCGTGGATGGAGTGGATGTGGCCTACTGGGTGGGCGTGGATGGAGTGAGTGTGGCCTACTGGGTGGGCGTGGATGGAGTGGGTGTGGCCTACTGGGTGGGCGTGGCCAGTTCTACATCATTCGCATCAAGGATACCTATGGGGGCCTGTCAGGAGTGGGACAGATCTGAGGGTCTCTGGCAGAAGGGGAGGGGACCAGGGCAAGTGCCAAGGCATGGTCCACCAGGGCAAGTGCCAAGATGGCCACCATAAAATTGTACATGGGCTCCCATCCAGCCCGGGCCAGGGCCAAGGCAGCGGGGGCCGTTCCCTCACTGTTTCCAGGATGGCCTCACGGGCCACATGAAACCACTTCGCGGGTCACAACCGGCCCCCCAGGCCTTGTGTTTGACATGTCTGCTTTAGGGCATGTCCACCCGCCCAATAAACAGACAGATTTTAAACCAGAATATTTTTTTTGTTAGATGTAATAGGAGCTAACTATGTGAAGGAGAGCGGATATCTAATACGACATGTATTAACAGCAGCAAGAATTGTATTTGCCCCAGTATTGGAAAAATGAAAACTTACCAACTGAGGAGGTATTAATCAAGACAATTTTAGAATGTGGAGAAATGGATAGATTGACTTTAGAGATTAAAGAGAAAGAAGACTCAGTTTACTTTAGAACATGGGATAGCTTTTATCAATGGCTAGAAAGACGAATTAGAGAGAAAGGAAGGTGATATGTAATTCTGAATACATATTAGTAAGAAGGATGTTATGGATGGATTAATTAATACTGCTTAGGATAACTAATCATATTTACTACTGTTATCTATTATTATATTAATTATTATTATTTAAATATATGTGTTCCCAGAAAATATTCTGTTTGCTAAATATTGAAAATGTTACTGGGGGACAACCCCAACCCTGACCCCCAACCCCGCCCTAACACCAACCCTGACCCCAACCGCAGCCTAAACCTTAACCCTAATCCTGACCCCATTTTATCCCTAATCCTATAAAATCTAATAAAACTTTTTAAAAAATGATTTTTTTAAAAAAAAAAAATAAAGATAATAGTAAGTTCTAAGCAAAGAGTAGTCAAAATATCTTCTGCATTAAGCATAGCTCCTGTAAATACTGTAACTGCCCCCAAAAGGCAATTGCTAAAATAAGAACAGGGGTACGTTGATCTGTAGCTGTTGGTGTTCTCTAGAGCAGGGGTCCCCAAACCCCCCCCCCCGGGCCGCGGCATGCCAGCAACCGGTCCGCACAAAGAAGCAACGCCCCATCCACGGGATGCAGGCAGCACACAAAACCACACACTCTCTGGCCCGTGGAAAAAAACTCTCTCCACGTTACCGGTCCCTGGTGCCCCAAAGGTTGGGGACCTCTGATCTAGAGCTTGTTTTGTTGCAGACATTTCATTACCGAACTAGGTAACACCACCAGTACTAACAGGGAGTGGGATTTGCTCTCATATTTATATTTGTATATAAATTTTATATTCTAGTGGCTTACTGACAGTAAACAACAGCCCAATCAAGGGACCGTCAAGACCACTCCCTATTATAAAATAATTAACAGCGGCCTGCCTAGATCAGTGGTTCTCAACGTTTTTAATGCCGCGATCCCCTCCCAACCGGTCGTAAGTCGAGGACTACTCAACCGGTCATAAGTCGAGGACTACTCAACTGGTGCAGCACTGTTTGCAGAATGGGACTTTTGGCGGGCTCAGCAGGGCAGAGACAGCCTGGACAATTCCTATTGGCTTTGAAAGCCAATAGAATTAGACTCTATTCAAGAGAGTCTATTCTATTGGCTTTCAAAAGCCAATAGAATAAAAGGGAGTAGCACAGCTAAGGAAAAGGGGGGGAAAATGGCGGACTGCGTTGTTTGGCGACCCCCGTGAAATGGTCGTTCAACCCCAAATGGGGTCCCCACCCACAGGTGGAGAACCACTGAGCTAGATTAAATCAAAGCTCATCCACTCCAAGGACACCAGCAGCTCCTACCCAGAGGAAAGACTTTCCAAACGTATTTCGAACAACGTACCATACATTTGAGATCACCCCCGACCGATGACAAGGGTTTAAAAATTGTCTTATAATTTCCATTTTCCCACTTATAACAGACAAAATGAAGGCTGAACCCATAACAAGCTACTTCGATTAGTTCCTCCTTAATTAATAAGGACTGCATTGCTTGCCGGATGTTATTTCCCACCCACCCCCCAACAAAACTTTAGATGCTGCGATGCTTTTTTCCTAACAAATTCTTCCCCATCTTTTTAATCTCAGGAAGGTTTCGAAGCAAAAGATGAGTAGAAGCAAAAAAAAAAAAAAACCCATTTCAGGATTCCAGCAATTATTGGGTAGAATTGTTAAGTTTTCCCAAGCCCCCAAAGAAACAACCGATGAACTATTTAAACGAGAGATTTACCTGATTGGGATACAGGAGCTGCCTTGCTGCAGAAGCCTCATTTGTATAAATTTTGAATCCTGCCTGTTTTAAAAACGGCAAACAGCTCACAACAAGGAAAGTTGCTGGTTTGGGCTGAGATGTTCTGTTTTTTTGTTTTTTCTGGCTTCCTTTCATCAACCGAGGCAGCGGAAGTCTTATAACCAGGAAGGAAGTTTTCACCCACTTGGCTATAAACAAGATCGTCGACTTAAAAAAAAATAATTTTTTCAAATGCTTTTCCTGTTAGAACTGTTAAACAGAACTTTGCTTAGTTGCAACCATTAAAAGAAAAAAGACAAGAAAGAGGAACATATTTCTGAAAAAAAAAAAAAATACAGGCGGGACCGTGCCTTAAAAGTTGCTCAAGGAAGGGGGAAAAAAAATAAAAATAAAAATAGAAAACTCGTTCACTCAGTCTGGATGAAAATAGTAGGCGGTTTATTCTGCTTGATAACGATTATTGTTCTTAGTTCCCCGGGGTTTGCAAACTCGGTGACTCTTAGGAAAGCAGGCAGCAAAACCAGACTTAGGCATTTTGAAAGTTGCTATGCCAGCCTGAGGGTTCTCCGTGAGCTGCCTGTATTACTCAAGCCTGTACACAACAACCTAGTCAATTAAAGTTCGATATTTAATTGGCCCCAGATTCAGGTCAGCAGAATTCAAGAGGATTGGACTTCGACCTTTGTGGCAACATAACAAGTCTAAGCTGATGACCCGCTTAACTCCCTCCCCAGTTCTGCCTGCTCTTCTCCTACACCAGGGGTCTGCAACCTTGAACACTCAAAGAGCCACTTGGACCCGTTTCCCAGAGAAAAGGAAACACCGGGAGCCACTCTCCCTCTCTCTCTCCCTCTCTTTCATCTCCCCCCCCTTTCTCTCTCTCTCTCTCCCTCCCTCTCTCCGATCTTTTGCTCACTTGGCAAGCTGGCTTCAGGCTCTTCTCCAACAAGCTGACACATCCTTATTGGGCTGGCTCTCTCCTGCCCTTCCTGCTTCCTGCAGGGATGCAGCAAAGGGAGGAGCCCCGCCCAATAAGCTTGTCAGCTCGTCGCAGAACAGCGTGAGGCCACTCTCTTTTACAGGGAGAGAGAGAGAGGGGAGAGAGAGAGAGAGAGAGAGAGAGAGAGAGAGAGAAGGGAAGCGCAAGTGCCTCTCTCTGTCTCTCTCTCTCTTCTCTCTCTGCAAATGGCGGAGGAGAAGAAGGCTCAAAGAGCCACATGCAGCTCCGCAGCCGCAGGTTGCCGACTCATGTCCTACACCTATATACCTGGCAACAAGTCCCAAGAGTTCAGAAATGGAACCTACCAAGCAGTTGGTTGGATGATATAGTAGCAGGAAGTCTCACTTGTCCCTGTTGTCCAGCTTAACACACAGGGATTCGCACACAGTCCCTTCAGGAGCAAAGACTCTCCTAAGATCTCTCTATCCACCATCTTTCCTTGGGAGTTGAGGCTCCTGAAAGACCTGAAACCCAGTTTAGCAAGTCACCGTGGCCTAAAATCAAAGTCGATTACACCAGTCTATAACCATGCAGCTTTCTTGGCCTCAACAGGAAAGTGGATAGCCGCTAACATCTTCCAGGTTGTTTGTCTGAATCTACAGCCATGGTATTGCCTGGTGGCCTCCACTCCAGGTCTGTTCTATCTGCTGAGCTTCCAGAGATTAGCCAAAATCAGCTCAGGGTTGCCACCTAGTGGAGCTCTCCTGCTTAGCGGCAGCAACATTAATTTGGAATCGCTTTTTTCTAAAGGGAAGATTAAATGACTGTTTAATCTGTTATCTGCAGTTCGCCTTCATCGTCACCTAGGAATGCCAGAACAAAAGCAGTGCTAATTCAATAAGTATTTGTGGAATTACAGCCTGCAACCTTGGTATGTTTTGGAAATCTTCCATTCAAATAACAACCAGGTCCAATCATGTTTATGACTATCACCCAGACTAGGTCAACTTCCTGCATAGACAAACGTAACCTCCCACATAGGAATCAACAACAGCCAAGGCACCTCCTTTAGGTTTAACCTTACCCAAATAACACAAAGGTTAGGTCATCCTTATTTCTTTCTCTCCGCCTCTCCTTTGATGGCTAATCTCTTATTCTTCCCTCTTTATTTATTTAAAGATGTGTATCTGTTACAACAACCTTCCAGGCCTGCTTACACCTCTTAGTTATACATAGTTAGAAACATAAAGTTAAGTTAAGTAGCGTGAGCAGACAGCTAAAGCTAATCCAGTTATTATTATTATTATTATTGGTTTTTAAAAAAGAACAAATTAAATACACAGCAGGAAAGTTTGTTTGGAAGGAATTCAGGACAGGGCTGTCCCACAAGAAGCTTTCAACAACAGAGGTGGGGCAGCTAAGGAAGGAGAGCTTGCCCCCTACGGAGATCAAACAATGGACAATTTTGCATAGCAAATGCCATCGGGTGTACACAATTAACACCCCAAGAGCAATCCACTTTTGGAGTGTCTTATCCACACCACGTCTGGTTTCAACCATGAGCAATAAAGTGAATACACTTCTGAATTCTTCAAACAACTGTTGACCGTTGGTTCCTCCACCGAGGATCTGTAAAATAAATCTACGCGGGTCCCCTTGCAAATATTCCCAACCAAGGTGAAAAAGAGAGAAGGGCTTGAAGCCATTCCCAGTGTCAGTGATTAAAAAAACCACACATACACACATTCACACAAAACGCAGGCAGTCCTTGACTTATGGCCCACAAATGAGCCCAAAATTTCTGTTGCTAAACGAGACATTGGTTAAGTGTGTTTTGCCCCGTTTTGTGACCTCTCTTGCCACAGTCATTAATCACTGCACTTGCTAAATTGGGAACACGGTTGTTAAGTGGATCTGGCTTCTCTCATTGACTCTTCTTCTTGCCATAAGGTCGCATAAGGGGATCGCGTGACACCCCGGGACACTGCGACCGTCATAAATGTGAACCAGTTGCCAAGCTCCTGAATTTTGATCATGTGACCGTGGAGGATGCTGCAAAGGTCAGCAGTGTGAAAAGCGGTCGTAAGTCATTTTTTTCAGTGCTGTTAACTACCAGCGGTCACTAAACGAACTGCTGTAAGTCGAGGAGTACCTGTATATTAATGTAAGGATCAAAGGTCCACCTAGAACAGGGGTAGGCAACCGTGGCTCTTTTATGATTCGTGGACTTCAACTCCCAGAATTCCTGAGCCAGCCACGCTAAGGGAAAAGGGAGAGGTTTCCAAGCTGAGCCAGGCTGGCTCAGGAATTCTGGGAGTTGAAGTCCACGAGTCAGAAAGCGGCCTAGGCCTAGGCCAGAAGTAGGCAACCCTGGCTCTTTTATCACTCATGGACTTCAACTCCCAGAATTCCTCAGCCAGCCACACTGAGGGGAAAGGGAGAGGTTTCCAAGCTGAGCCATGCTGGCTGAGGAATTCTGGGAGTTGAAGTCCACGAGTCATCAAAGAGCCAAGGTTGAGGACCCCTGATATAGGGCAGGGGTGGGGAACCTTGGCTCTTTTATGACTCGTGGACTTCAACTCCCAGAATTCCTGAGCCAGCCACGCTGAGGGGAAAGGGAGAGGTTTCCAAGCTGAGCCATGCTGGCTGAGGAATTCTGGGAGTTGAAGTCCACCAGTCATCAAAGAGCCAAGGTAGACTACCCCTGACCTAGAAGTTCTATCCCTACCACCAGACAGATGACAGGAAAGTCCACAATCCAGATATAAATCCGAAATGTTCAGGTCGTTGGTGTTTAAAAGGATAGCCAAGCCATCCCGACAACCTCTTCCTCTGTGAGTTTTACAAATTCTTCTTTTAACGATATCAGCCTTCCAAGGCAAATACTGTAGTTGATTTGCCTGTGGTGAATCACCTATTATTTAATTTCGCCCGATAATTCCGTTAAGAAAAGCAGGAACAGTTATCCTCTTTCTTCCCCCCAAGGCAGGTGCATAAAATCAACGCTGAATCCTATAATGCTCAGTAATCATTGACAAGTTTCCCTATTTCGTTTTCTCAAGCGACGCCCCTGTGAAGTAGGACAGAGCCTCTCTCAGGGCGCAGATGAAGATGGGTGCAGGAAAAGATTGGTCCAAAGCCCAGGGACCCTAAAGACATCCTCCTGGATATGAGAAAGGACTTGAACACCGACAGGGCAGCAATAAATTGATCATTTATGGGGTTATTCAATTATTCAATGTATTTATTTTCGTAGAATTTTGGAATGACAGGGAGTTACTACTGCAACCCAGTGGAAATATATTGTTTACTCCAGCATTTTTTTTTCCTTGTTCTTATATAACACACACACACACATACACGCATATGTGCGTAAACGTGCATGCACAGGGGAGTTGTCTAAACTTGCACCCACTTGTAAATCTTTATATCAACATTACGGAAGTGTGCATGAGCCAGCCTGCCTGCCTATCTCTAGCTATATATCATATATCTTTCTTTCTTTCTCTTTCTTTCTTTCTTTCTTTCTTTCTTTCTTTCTTTCTTTCTTTCTTTTTTGAAGTGTGCTTTAAGAATCTTTGCTTCAAACCCTTTTGCACCTTCATGGGTAATCCAAAGGGAATTCACTCATCCCAATATCTATCTATCTATCTATCTATCTATCTATCTATCTATCTATCTATCTATCTATCTATCTATCTACCTACCTACCTACCTACCTACCTACCTACCTACCTACCTACCTATCTAGCTTACTGCAGGATAACTTTAATGCATCCATGCAGGGGTGCAAATTGTCGTTACCCCACAGAGTGGTTTACCCAAACATTTACAGCCCCCCCCCCCAAATCCATTCTCCAGGTCCAAAACCCTGGCCCACAGCTGCCAAGGACGGTCCACCCCATGCAAACTGTATTCAATTTCCCTGTGGATAATCCCGAAGGACAACAAAACCCCCAGACCCTGAACCCGATTATAAAGAAAAAAAAAACAGGTCAAACCAGAGTTACACCGCCTAAAGTTCAACTCCATCCAGAGAGCAAGCAAGGGATTGGGGGGGGGGGAAACCCCACACGTTTCCGCTTTGGGAAAAAACTTCCCCTGCGCAGTTAGAAAAGACGGGAGGAAGCCAGTGAGGCTGAACCTCTGGTGATGGGCAAACAGAGGGGGGCAACGTGGGTTCCCCTCACCCAGCTACTTCCAGCAGGCCGTCCCCATCCCAGACTTACATCTGGGCTGAGCAACGGAGGAGCCCCCCCCCAGGCCGCCTGTGTCCCAGATTTACATCCAAGCTGACCCCCCCAGGCCACCCCATCCCAAACTTACGTCCAAGCTGAGCCCCCCAGGCTGCCTATGTCCCAGACTTATGTCCAAGCTGAATCCCCCAGGCCGCCTGTGTTCCAGACTTACATCCAAGCTGAGCCCCCCCAGGCCGCCTGTGTGCCAGACTTACATCCAAGCTGAGCCCCCCAGGCCGCCTATGTCCCAAACTTACATCCAAGCTAATCCCCCCAGGCTGCCTGTGTCCCAGACTTACGTCCAAGCTGAGCCCCCCAGGCTGCCTGTGTCCCAGACTTACATCCAAGCTGAGCCCCCCCAGGCCGCCTATGTCCCAAACTTACATCCAAGCTAATCCCTCCAGGCCGCCTGTGTCCCAGGCTTATGTCCAAGCTGAATGCCCCAAGGCGCCTGTGTCCCAGGCTTATGTCCAAGCTGAATGCCCCAAGGCGCCTGTGTCCCAGACTTACGTCCAAGCTGAGCCCCCCAGGCCGCCTGTGTCCCAGACTTATGTCCAAGCTGAATCCCCCAGGCCGCCTATGTCCCAGACTTACGTCCAAACTGAGCCCTCCCAGGCCACCTGTGACCCAGACTTATGTCCAAGCTGAATGCCCCAAGGCACCTGCGTCCCAGACTTATGTCCACGCTGAGCCCCCCCCATCCCAAACTTACGTCCAAGCTGAGTCCCCCAGGCCGCCTGTGTCCCAGGCCTATGTCCAAGCTGAATGCCCCAAGGCGCCTGTGTCCCAGACTTACGTCCAAGCTGAGCCCCCCAGCCCGCCTGTGTCCCAGACTTACGTCCAAGCTGAATGCCCCAAGGCGCCTGCGTCCCAGACTTACGTCCAAGCTGAGCCCCCCAGCCCGCCTGTGTCCCAGACTTACGTCCAAGCTGAATGCCCCAAGGCGCCTGCGTCCCAGACTTATGTCCACGCTGAGCCCCCCCATCCCAAACTTACGTTCAAGCTGAGTCCCCCGGGCCGCCTGTGTCCCAGACTTACGTCCAAGCTGAGCCCCCCAGGCCACCCCTAACCCAGACTTACGTCCAAGCTGAGCGGCGGCGGGACTGCCCTTCCTGCAGGCGCCGATCAGAGGCTCCTCCGAGCCGGGCAGGCAAACCAAGAAGAAGAAGCCGCCGAGTCCGCAGACGGCGCCCTTTCCCCGCCCCTCAAGCACCGGCTGCCCGGCGTCCCCCTCCTCCCCCGCGGACGGGGCTCCGAGCTCAGCCCGGCGGTCCCGGGACGAGCAAGGCCGGCCGGCCAGCCCGGCTGCGGAGTCCTCCCGGAGGGTCGCGCTTCCCCGGCACCTGCCCCGGCAGCTGACTGGCTGCAGGCCTCGCCCAGCGCGCAGCCGGCTGGGGAGGAACCGCGGGCGGAGCAGGCGCGGCTGGGCAGGGCCGCCGGGCTGGACTTTGGCCAGGGAAAATCTCAGGAGTTGGCTCGGACTTTCCGCATTTCCTTACCTGCCAATCCAACGCCAAAGTATAGAAGGAGAAGGAGGAGGAGGAGGAGGAGAAGAAGAAGAAGAAGGAGAAGGAGGAGGATAAGAAGAAGGATGATGATGATAATAATAAGAAGAAGAAAAGGGGAGGAGAAGAAGAAGAAGGATGAGAAGAAGAAGAAAAAGAAGAAGAAGAAGAAGAAGAAGAAGAAGAAGAAGAAGAAGAAGAAGAAGAAGAGAAGAAGAAGAAAGAAGAAGAAGAAGGAGAAGAAGAGAAGAAGAAGAGGAGGAGAAGAAGAGAAGAAGAAGAAGAAGAAGAAGAAGAAGAAGAAGAAGAAGGGAGGAGGAGGAGGAGGAGGAAGGGAAGAAGAAGAAGGGAGGAGGAGGAGGAGGAGAAGGGAGGAGGAGGAGAAGAAGAGGAAGAAGAAGAAGGAGAAGGAGAAGAAGGAGAAGGAGAAGAAGAGGAGAAGAAGAAGAAGAAGAAGAAGAAGAAGAAGAAGAAGAAGAAGAAGAAGAAGAAGAAGAAGGAAGAAGAAGAAGAAGAAGAAGAAGAAGAAGAAGAAGAAGAAGAAGAAGAAGAAGAAGAAGAAGAAGAAGAAGAAGAAGAAGAAGAAGGATGATATTAATGAGAAGGATGATGATGATAATAATAAGGATGATATTAATAATAATAAGGATGATAATAATAATAATAAGAAGGAGGAGGAGGATAAGAAGAAGAAGGATGATGATGATAATAAGAAGAAGAAGAAAAGGGGAGGAGGAGAAGAAGAAGAAGAAGAAGGATGATATGAAGAAGAAGAAGAAGAAGAAGAAGAAGGGGAGGAGGAGGAGAAGAAAAAGAAGAAGACGAAGAAGGATGATAATAATAAGGATGATGATAAGAAGAAGGAGGAGGAGGAGGATGATATTAAGAAGGATGATGATGATGAGGAGGAGAAGAAGAAGAAGAAGAAGAAGAAGAAGAAGAAGAAGAAGAAGAAGAAGAAGAAGAAGAAGAAGAAGAAGAAGAAGAAGAAGAAGAAGAAGAAGAAGAAGAAGAAGAAGAAGAAGAAGAAGGTACCGTGTAGGGTCTCCTGCTTGGGGCAGAGGGGGTGGGGGGTTGGACTAGATGACCTCCAAGATCCCTCCCAACTCTGTTATTCTAATTCAGATAGTCCTCAACTTACGGCCACAATGGAGGAGCCCCCAACAATTATGCTTATATCTGAGTGAGAAATGTGTCGAGGGAGTTTTGCCCCATTTTTATGACTTTTCTCTCCACCTTTGTTAAGCGAATCAGTGCGGTTGTTACGACAAAGATTAAAGAATGTTATTTAAATGCCGGAGAGCATCACAGATTAATAATATATTTGATCTCTCTCCTCCTCCTCTCCCTCCCTCCCTCCCTCCCTCCCTCCTCCTCTCCCTCCCTCCTCCTCTCCCTCCCTCTCTCCTCCCCCTCCCTCTCTCTACTCCATCTGTCCTCCCTTCTCCCCCTCCCTCCATCTCTTTCCCTTTCTCCTCCCCCTCTCCCTCCCTCTTCCCCCTCTCCCTCCTCCCCTTCTCCCTCCCTCTCCTCCTCTCCATCCCTCTCCTCCCCCTCCCTCTCTCCTCCCCCTCCCTCCCTCTCTCTACTCCATCTGTCCCCTTCTCCCCCTCCCTCCATCTCCTTCCCTTTCTCCTCCCCCTCTCCCTCCCTCTCCCTCCTCCCCTTCTCCCTCCCTCCCTCCCTCCCTCTCTCCTCCCCCTCTCCTCTCTCCCTTCCCCTCTCTCCTCCCCATCTCCCTCCCTCCCTCCCTCTCTCTGTATGTGTGCATGTATTGTGCTCTATACAATGCCAAAGAGACAGCTGAAGAATTAATATGCAAGGGTGAAATCCAAGGTCAGATCTGCATTATTCAGAAAGGATAGGATTGAACTGCCAAAAGACACTGAAGCTATCGCAGTAATATCACAGAAGCTGCAGTTTAGTCGGCTGATTCTATTTGCGGATGACCAAAAACAATAGTTTTGAAACAAGTGGATTTTCTCTCTTTTTTTTTTAAGATGCTAGCTATATAGACCTGACCAGGTGCCATCTAGAAGAGGCGTTTCCTTCTTTAAGAAATACATCTTTAAGCAGCATCCTGGTCTTGGGGGGCCATTACCAAACAAGCACCTAAGGATTTGCCAATAGATGGGGATTGGCAAGGCGGTGTTCGTTTATTTGTCCACTGGTTTTGTTAACATTTGTAAGGAAGAAAGCGCTAGAAGTGGTTCTCGTTGAGCGACTGCCTCATTTAGTGACTCTCTGTAATTGCAACAGTGATGATTTTGGACCTTTCCAACTCTGTATTTTGCATTCTGTGAGCTTAAAGATAAGAGTACAGACATGGGTGTGCTGACTTTAAAAAAAAAAAAGAAATGAAAAAAGGAATCATCATAGAGTGACATCTACTGGACAGGTAGAAAATAAAGGAGTCTTATTTAGCCATTATATCTGTCAGAAGATAAAAAGAAAAATCTGTGTAGATACCCAGCATATTTTATATTTTATTTTATTTATTTTAAGGTATTCATCGTACCAAAATTACAAATTCAAAAGAGCAAAACGAAAAACGAATTAAAATGGGACAAGGATCGTAGGCAGATTGGAGCCGTTACGCGCTTAGTAACCTCTTAGGGACCTCTTAAATATGGGGTGAGGTTTTGCGGACGTGAATTTTAAAATTATAACTCTGAAAGTTAGTAACTGAGACTACTGAATCGGGGAAGATATTCCAGGCTTTAGCTACTCTGTTTATGAAAGTTGAATTTTTTTACAACTGAGTTTAAAGCAGTTGCTTGCACCATTATGGTTAAAACTAAAATAAGTCATTTACAAGTAAAACTTTACTATGTACAATTTTGCATATAATAGCTAAGTCTGACCGGAAGTGTTGCAGTTCTAAGCCATCTAAATCAGGAATTTTAAACCTGGTAGCATAAAGTATTCTATTATGGAAAAGATTTTTCTTGTAAAATACGTACTTTGAACCAGGGGTCTTCAGACTTGGCCCCTTTATGGCTTGTGGACTTCAACTCCCAGAATTCCTCAGCCAGGCATGCTGGCTGAGGATTTCTGGGAGTTGAATCCACAAGTCATAAAAGGGCCAAGTTTGAAGACCCCTGTCCTGAACTCACTCAATTGTATTAATGTAGAATATGTGGTAAGGGTTCCAAGCAATTGAGCTGTATTCTAAAACTGGCCTAACATAGCTCTAGTAAGCAATACAGTATTTGCAGAAAAGAAAAAAAAACACTTTATAGAATTAAATTAATAAATACTGTATCTGTAATTTTACATCTTGGCATTTCTTGTTTAACACCTTCAAATTTAAATTTTTACTGGTTATTTTTGTAATGAGTATCATTAAAAGAACGGGTAGTTATTTTTAAAGCAATAGTAGCGGCGGTGGTCAAGGGGAAAACAAAATGAATCCAAATCTGCGCATAATAACAAGTTTCTAATAATTGCAAGGTTTTTTTTTTAATTTCCTCAAAAGGAAGGAAGAGATTAATATGGAAAGAAGTCCTTAAGCTATAATTCCATACGTTCACATTCTCACAGTGAAACTTTGCAATAATTTGTCGTTCCTTCTTTGCAACGAAGTTTGGGACAGTCTCCAAATATAATATGCTAAGAACATAACTAGAAGCCAGGAGACATCTGATGTTGGCTGAATTTAAAAAAAAAAACAAAAACTAAGCCAAGCCAGACTTGGTTAATGTAAACTGGTTTGAGTAGTTTAACAAACATTGTGGGAGAAGGCGGCAAATGTTGTAGAGATGGAGACACTTTGCACTGAGTTTGATTTGATGGAACATGATTTTTTTGTGCAAAAAGATGCAGCAGCGTTTGTGCTGAGGTTCTCCTTAAATCCTTTGATAGGATTAGAGGATTGAGTGATAGGATGGCCTGCATTTAATTTCAGATAAGGACAATGGATTCTTCTGAAACTCATGATTTTAAGAATTGAGAACACTAACACTTTTGAAGACTAGAGATGTAGACATAGATATGGAAAAAAAGAGATAAAGAGCTAGAGGTAGTGAGGACACATCTTTTTGAGTGAAAGGACTGTTTTACTTCCATTTGGTCTCCGTTTTCCAATTATATGAGCAAAATAATTTCTGAGAGGTATCTATCGATTCAAATGCCTTGCTGAGCATAAATGCTGAATATAGGTTTAATATGTTGTATCTTTGTTAAGACTATAATTATATTTCTATATATTGTCAAGGTTGTGTTGTTTTTGTTTATGTGTGTATAGATAGTAATGGGCCAAAAGCCCTATACTCTTTGTTAGCCTTATTATCCTCCACTAATTCCTTCTGAAAAACTTTCTTCCATAAATTCATCGCAATTTCCCAAAAAATGAATCGCAATTTCCAGAAATGAATTGCAAGTCCCCAAAACCAATCACAATTTCCAAAAATGAATAATTGCAATTTCAAAAAAATAATAATAATCACAATTTCCCAAACTTCATCCCGGTTTTCAAAAATTAATCAACACTTTCCTGAAATTAATCTAGGAGCAGAATGAAATGGCAGTTCCTTTATCTTGAACCAGCTGCCCATTGTTACTGTTAGATAACCCTCATATTCCGCCATTTTGAGGCCATAATTCCATGCCAACCATACTTTTATTATCTTTATTGATCCCACTTACCTTCTAGACTACAAAGCCCTAGTAATTATACATTGTTGGGCCCAAAGATAATAGGAGGAAAGAACTGTAGGCTACCTATCTAGTTCAGCCTTCTGCTCTGTGCAGAAATCGACCAAACCCAAAACTGATAAGTGACTTTCCAACCCCTTTGTGAACCTACAACTCTTAGGAGAAGCTACCAATGATCCAGACTGAAGGTTCCATTGCTTAACAACTCCTGCAACCAGAAATTCCCGATTTGAATTTCCATTCTTTTAATTTCAGCAATTTTACTGTCCTGTTCTCATTTTCAACAGAGAATAAGTTCCACCCATGACAGTGACAAGGATTTATTTTTTTTCTAGAAATTTGTAGGCCTTTATGTTCTCTTCCTTAGCTGCTTTCTTCTTCCTCCTCCTCCTCCTCTTCTTCTTCTTCTTCTTCTTCTTCTTCTTCCTCTTCTTCTTCTTCTTCTTCTTCCTCTTCTTCTTCTTCTTCTTCTTCTTCTTCTTCTTCTTCTTCTTCTTCTTCTTCTTCTTCTTCTTCTTCTTCTTCTTCTTCTTCTTCTTCTTCTTCTTCTTCTTCTTCTTCTTTTTCTTCTTCTTTTACAATCTGAAGGCTTTATGGAATCGACAGTTTGTTCATTTTTATATTACATTTTTATAAGGATGCAAGGACCTGCCTTGTAACTCCTTATTTCACTAAGGACCCAGATAATTCTCATTTTTCTAGGTTTAGCTGTTATTATCAGACCAGGATGATTCGGTTCCTGTAAACAGAGCCAAAATATGCTACGTTGCTTGTAAAACCAGTCGCAGTTTGATTGAATTGATGAACATCGTAAACTATGCTACGGTATTTTTTTAATATGCTATTAACTTGTCAAATTCTTTTGACCTTTGCAAGTTGAGTATGTCCATCCTTTTTTTAGGCCTGAAAGATCCACACATGAAGGTTCAGTAAAACATATTACTACAAGCCTATATACAGGAATTTTCTCAACTTAACCAGCACCTGGTTAAGTTAGATAAGGCCCTTATCTACTGGCCCAGTAGTACTCAAACGAAATTAGACTTGCTTGTGGCTATGTAGGGATTCTAGGCTGATCCCTTTTAACTCTCCCCCCAGTTCTGCCATTCCTTCTCCTACACCTTTAACCGTCCCTTCCAAACCGCTTTCATCCTAGTATAGGTATAGGTTCTCCTGCTTGAGCAAGGGGCTGGACTAGAAGACCTCCAAAGTCCCTTCCAGATTCTATTCCATTCTATTTGCAGTCATCTGGACCTGTTCCAACTTCTCGAAGTCCTTTTTAAACTGTCTTTGCCCAGAATTGAACACAGTGTGTTATAAACAGTATAGAATACAATGGAAGTATTGTCTCCTGTTACCTTTTAGTAATAGTAGTAAAGTTGGAAGGGACCTTGGAGGTCATCTAGTCCAACCCCCTGCTCAGGCAGGAAACCCTACACCATTTCAGACAAATGGCTGTCCAGTCTCTTCTTAAAAACTTCCAGTGTTGGAGCATTTACTGCTTCTGGAGTAATGCAATACTTCTACTGAACTAACGCATAGGATTCCAATAACCTTTTCAGTTGTTGTCACACTGCTTGCTCCTGTTCAGCTGGTGGTCTATTGATAGGCCAGACTCTAGATCCTTCTCAGGTGTAAACTAGGTGCAGCAGTCCTGTATCGTTGCATTTGATTTTTCCTAAATCATGGCTCAGCATGGAAACCTCTCCCTTTCCCCTCAGCGTGGCTGGCTCAGGAATTCTGGGAGTTGAAGTCCACCAGTCATAAAAGAGCCAAGGTTGCCTACCCCTGGTGTAAGCTCTGCCTTGGGCAGGGGGTTGGACTGGAAGACCTCCGAGGTCCCGTCCAGCCCTAGGACTGTATGTTATAATCTCAATAAGGTCAGTATGAACTTTCTTGTGGATTATCTGGATTATCCAGTGGAGCAAACAGGAACAGAAGATTATTATATTAAGCCATACCTAAGAAAGATCTTCCTGAGGAAGGAAGACATGTTGGCTGAAATCCCGACCTTCAACGGATCCGGTAAAGGGATAGCTGAGGAAAGACCTAGGACAGGGTAAGCAACCTTGGCTCTTTTATGACTTGTGGACTTCAACTCCCAGAATTCCTGAGCCAGCCACGCTGAGGGGAAAGGGAGAGGTTTCCAAGCTGAGCGATGCTGGCTGAGGAATTCTGGGAGTTGAAGTCCATGAGTCTTGAAGGGGCCTAGGCCTAGGCCAGAGGTAGGCAACCTTGGCTCTTTTATGATTCGTGGACTTCAACTCCCAGAATTCCTGAGCCAGCCACGCTGAAGGGAAAGGGAGAGGTTTCCAAGCTGAGCGATGCTGGCTGAGGAATTCTGGGAGTTGAAGTCCACGAGTCATGAAGGGCCCATAATTTCTCCATACTGGCTCAGGAATTCTGGGATTTGAAGTCCACGAGTCATAAAAGAGCCAAGGTTGCCTACCCCTGACCTAGGATGATTTTTTTTTGTGGGGGGGGGGGGCAAGTCCATGAAACACTGCAACACCAAAGAGCTTAAAACTTATTGAACATGCATCATGGAGACAGTCTTCTAATTTGCAGTTGACAAAGTATATCCTCAGATTCACCCAGATTGAGATGTTGAGTTATCTGGGAAAGGAAATGTTACGTTCGAAGTAGCATGGAGTGCAATTCCACAGCCCCAATTCCAAATTATACACAGCCTTAAAGTCTGTTCAAGTCCAGGAGTTAATTTATAACCCACCAAAGAGCTGTCAGAATTGATAAGGCTTAGTTGTAATCCTAAGAACACGCTGTACCTATGTCCCGTGCCAGGGCATTTTGAAACAAAGTTTGCGTTCTTCCGAAATAAGTCTTCTAAGTCAAAGGTGTCAAACCCGCCGCGTCGTGTGACGTGTTGCGACGTATTGCAACTTTTTTTTTTTCCACTGCCGGAGCTGGAGTGAGCAAGGCCTCCGCATGAGGCAACCAGCCCGCGGGCCTGCAGTTTGACACCCTTGTTCTAAGTGAATTAGCTGGGCACTCCTAATTTACTTTGGACTGGCTACACCTTGGTCTTAGATGGCTCTCTCAGCACAGAAAGTGCCCCGGAGTAGAGCACTTGGGGTCTCCAAAATGGGCAACTTTAAGACTTAAGCATGACTGGGGGAATTCTGGGGGTTGAAGTCCACAAAGTTGCCAAGTTTGGAGACTGGGTTGGGGAATTCTGGGAGTTTGAAGTCCACAAGTCTTAAAGTCGCCCAGTTTGGAGACCCCTGGAACAGAGCGAAGCTTAGGCCTCATTGAGGCAGAACCTAAAACCCCCAAGGTTGACTCCAAAGCCAACCCCTCCAACTTCCTAGGAATCACAAGCTGGAACAGAAGGGTGTTTTCTGCCTCTCCCTCCAGATCTCCCTGCTTTGTTGGAACCCCAGAGGGTCACTCCGCGACCCCACGTCCCCATCCTCCCAGGAAGGCCTTCTGCTGGCTCCTGGGGGGGAGGAGGGGGAGGAGGAGAAGATGAAGGAGAAGGGGAAGAAGAAGAAGGAGGAGGAGGAGGAGAAGAGGGAGAAGGAGGAGAAGATGAAGAAGAAGGAGGAGGAGGAGAAGATGAAGATGAAGGAGGAGGAGGAGGAGAAGAGGAAGAAGAAGAAGGAGGAGGAGGAGAAGGGGGAGAAGGAGGAGAAGATGAAGAAGAAGGAGGAGGAGGAGGAGGAGGAGAAGAGGAAGAAGAAGGAGGAGGAGGAGGAGGAGGAGAAGGGGGAGAAGGAGGAGAAGATGAAGAAGGAGGAGGAGAAGATGAAGATGAAGGAGGAGGAGGAGGAGGAGAAGGAGAAGAGGAAGAAGAAGAAGGAGGAGGAGGAGGAGGAGAAGGGGGAGAAGGAGGAGAAGATGAAGAAGAAGGAGGAGGAGAAGATGAAGATGAAGGAGGAGGAGGAGGAGGATAAGGAGAAGAGGAAGAAGAAGAAGAAGGAGGAGGAGGAGGAGGAGAAGGGGGAGAAGGAGGAGAAGATGAAGAAGAAGGAGGAGGAGATGAAGAAGAAGGAGGCGGAGAAGATGAAGATGAAGGAGGAGGAGGAGGAGGAGAAGAGGAAGAAGAAGAAGAAGGAGAAGGAGAAGAAGAAGAACCAGCCAAGCTGAGCAAAGCTGGCCAGTAACTCCGGAACCCTCTTCAAACCACCACCTACTTACTCCTCGGAGTTTCCGAGGGGCTCTGCTACTCCAGGGGCGGGGCTTCTCCGCCGTGACGCAATTCAAACGGGCCAATCCACTCAAGCCAAGGCTCCAGATAGGCGTGAGGCTCAGCAACCTCCCCGCAGGGGCTTTAAAAAGAACTCCATTTTGTGCCGGCCGTCGGGCAGGAGGAGGAAGAGGAGGAAGAAGAAGAAGAGGAGGAGGAGGAGGAGGAGGAGGGCGTGGTGCATCGTGCATCGCTCGGCGCCTCCGCCCGCCCTGTTGCAGCGCAGAAGTTGCGCCCCAAAGAGAAAGCAAGAAGGCGAAGGAAGAAAAGAAAGTGACTCTCGGCGGGGAGGAGGAAGAAGAAGAGGAGGAGGAAGAGAAGAAGAGGAGGAGGAGGAGGAGGAGGAAAAGAAGAAGAGGAGGAGGAGGAGGGCTGATATTCCTGCTGCGAAGTCCTAGCTCGCAGGAGCTGCTGGCCGGCCGCTGGCGGCGCTGGAGAGAGAGGCCGCGAGCCAGCAGCAGCAGCACCAGCCGCCGCCGCCGCCGTGGCGCTAGAGCCGGCATGAAGCCGGCGGGAGGAGGCGGCGGCCTCGGAGGAGGAGGAGGGAAGGCGGCAGGGCTGCCTCCGCCCGCCGCCCCGGGCTCCGGCCCGGCGGCCTCGGAGAAAGTGGTGCACTCGCGCTCGCAGGCCCTCTTCGGCAGCGGCACCAAAGCGCTGGGCGACGCCTTGAAGCAGCTGCTGCCCCGCTCGACGGCCTTCATGAGCTCCGACGCCGAGCTCTGGGACTTCCTCTGCAGCCTCAAGCACGAGTTCTCGCCGGTCATCCTCCGCAGCAAGGACGTCTACGGCTACGCCTCGTGCCGCGCCGTCGTGCCCGACCTGCCCCGGGGCTGGGCGGCGGGGACACGGGCCGGGGCCGGGCCCAGCGGCGGCGGCAGAAGAGAAGGAGGAGCCGCCAACAACAAGGGGAAACGCCCGCGGAGCGACGCCAAGAGCCGGCGAACGGGAGGCGCCAAGCGAGCGGCCAAGAAGCGCCGGCAGGACGGGCTGAGCGCGGCCCCGACGGCCCCCGACGAGCCCGGGGCTTGCGAGGGGCGGCCAGACCCGCCACGGACGCGTTTGGAGGGGGACGGCGGCGCCCCCGAGGGAAGCCGGAGGGCGGCTGCAGCGGCGGCGGCGGCGGCGGCCTCCTTCCCGCCGGTCCGGGTGCGCGGCGACATCTGGAAGCGGCGCGACTTGGAAGCGGCCCGCCGCCGGGCCCAGCGCCTCTTGCGGGTCAACCTGACGCCCGTGGTGAAGCTGCGCCGGATCCCGGGCCTGCCCTGCTGCTGAGAGGGGCCTCTTCCTCATGCCCGGGGAGGGGGAGAGGGGAGGAGAGAGAAAGAGGAGAGACGGCTTCAGAAGACCCAGGAAGACCCGTGTCAGCCCGCCCGTTTACACATCCTCGTTTTTGGGGCTGGGACGGCATCGTCCTTTTTTTTTTTTTTTTTAGAAGAGACCGGGCGCTGCACTTTAAAAAGGGCCGAGACGGGGGCTGCCACCCGCCGCCCCCTTTTTTTTGGTTGTTGTTTTTTTTCCCCTCGTCTCCCCGTCCTTCGCTGGTGGCTTTGCCCGCCGAATCTAGCCAGAGAAACGGGGAATCGGTTCGTCCGGATCGCGTTCCAGCCCGAAGGGGGGGGGGAGGGAGGGAAATAATAATAATAATAATAATAATGCAAACTTGCTGAAGTCTTGGACTTTCGCTTTCTTTCCCATTGGGCTACCTCACTTTTTCTAAGGAAGCACCGTTAAACTTTCTCTTTCTTCCAAAGAACTGCCTTTTGCTTAGCCCAGGGGTAGGCGACCCTTGGCTCTTTTAGGACTCGAGGACTTCAACTCCCAGAATTCCTGAGCCAGCATGGCGCAGCTTGGAAACTTCTCCCTTTCCCCTCAGCGTGGCTGGCTCAGGAATTCTGGGAGTTGAAGTCCACGAGTCATAAAAGAGCCAGGGTTGCCTACTTCTGGCCTAGGCTGCTCTATGACTTGTGGACTTCAACTCCCAGAATTCCTGAGCCAGCATGGCGCAGCTTGGAAACCTCTCCCTTTCCCCTCAGCGTGGCTGGCTCAGGAATTCTGGGAGTTGAAGTCCACTAGTCATAAAAGAGCCAAAGTTGCCTATCCCTGGCCTAGCCGCAATAAAATGCCAATCCGGGATTGTTGCTTTCCTCTCCACCCGCCCACCTACCCACCCCCTTTATTTTTTTATTTTTTCCTTTTTTAAAACGTGGCCAGCCGGACTGTTGAGGATGAATCTGACCTTTGTACTTATTGCACTATATACTCAGGGTTGTTGGAATATGTGAAGGGTTTTCCAGTTTTCTGGGATGAGACGGCATCAGCTTTTTTGACCAAGGACATTTGAGGAATGGAAACTTTAAAAGACTGATTCCCATAGTGCAAAAATATATATACATATATATTTCGTGCTGTTTTCACACACACAGAAAAACCCTTTTTTATTATTTTTGTAATCTGGACTCGATGGGGCACCATTTTGAGATGGTAACGTGATGATTTGTAGGTAATAAAAAGTTTTATAGTTGGAATGAGCTAGTATTCCCCCCAACGGCTTCAAGAGATGCATTGTATTAGATACACTCAATTTTATATCGACTTTTTGCTTTAGAGAATCTCTTATTGACTGAAGTAAAAAAACAAAAAAAGTAATAAAATTTAAAATTGGAATGTGCAATTTGCGGCATAGTTTATGGGGGGAACCGATGCACTGTTTGCGTGGCGCTAGATTCAGGTGGACGTTAATAGCACTATTGACCTGCTCAACTTTGGGGACGGGAAGCGAAACGGTCGCAAGTGTGAAAAATGGTCATAGGTCACTGTTTTCAGTGCTGTTATAACTTCAAGCGGTCACTAAATGAACGACTTAGCAGTGCCTTACTAGGATACCTTAGGGTGGTATACTAAATTGAGAAGTCCAAGATTTGGGGGGGGGGGGGATGATAAACCAATTTCATCCTATTTCTAAGGGAAAAAATTGCATGATAAATCACTGGGATGGAATCCCTGGAGGGAGCAGGAAAGATCCAATCTAGAACTAAGGAGAAATTTCCTCACAGTGGGAACAATTTTATCGGTGGAACAATTTGCCTTCAGAGGTTGGGGGTGCTGCATCCATGGAGGCTTTTGGGAAGAGACTGGGCAGCCATTTGTCTCGGATGGTATAGGGCAGGGGTCCTCAACCGTGGCAACTTTTAAGACTCGTGGACTTCAACTCCCAGAATTCCTGAGCCAGCATGGCTCAGCTTGGAAACCTCCCTTTCCCCTCAGCGTGGCTGGCTCAGGAATTCTGGGAGTTGAAGTCCACGAGTCATAAAAGAGCCAAGGTTGCCTACCCCTGGTATAGGGTCTCCTGCCTGAGCAGGGGGTTGGACTAGAAGACCTCTGTTGTGTACATATGCATTACTGTCAGTAGAAAAGGTAGATATCGGTGTTCATTTTCCCATGAATTAATTACCCTGGTTGCTCCAGCTAATGTGGCTTTGGGCATATTTTTGTAGATTGGGGGCTAATAACCAAGTCCAAATTGGAGCAGTGCCTGCTGTAGCATGTCTAATAACAGCTCAAGAAGGAACATGATCAGCAAAAAAACTTCTTTGGAAGACAATTTTTTTTTTAGCACAGGAGCCATTTGAGGAAATGCTAAACAGCATTAAATTCTACCTGAAGGGTTTTTTGTTTCCCAGTTAGTGTGGATCTTTGCCAAAGATGTGGAAACTAAGTTAACGGACTTGGAAACCTGGTTTAGAGCTTAAATCTGAAATTAAGAATGATCCCTTCTGATCCAACATCATTTTGCTGTTTGGTAGCAAAACCCATGAGACATAGCGTGATTGGGATTGTAGCTGGAAGGGACCTTGGAGGTCTTCTAGTCCAGCTCCTTGCTCAAGCAGGAGAACCTATACCATCTCAGACAGGTGATTGTCTAGTCTCTCCTTAAAAACCTCCAGTGATGGAGCTCCCACGATTTCTGGAGGCAAAAGCTGTTCCACTGGTTGATTGTCCTCACTGTCAGGAAGTTTCTCCTTAATTCCAGGTTGCTTCTCTCTTTGATCAGCTTTGAACAACCTGCCCCCCTCTTCTTTGTGGCAGTCCTCAGATATTGGAATATTGGTATCATGTCTCCCCTATTTCTTGTTTTTGAGACAACAATTTAAACCTACTAGTTTCCTCCTGGTTTAGTTAAGTTGCTCACTTAACGACTGCCACAAAAATAGTCATAAAATCAGGCGGTCATTTAGTCACCTTAACAAATAATGGTTTTAAGTCTTTCCATCATATAGACCAGTGGTTCTCAACCTGTGGATCGAACGACCATTTCACGGGGGTCGCCAAACAACGCAGTCCGCCATTTTTTTCCCCTTTTCCTTAGCTGTGCTACTCCCTTTTATCCTATTGGCTTTTGAAAGCCAATAGAATAGACTCTCTTGAATAGAGTCTAATTCTATTGGCTTTCCAAAGCCAATAGGAGTTGTCCAGGCTGTCTCTGCCCTGCTGAGCCCGCCAAAAGTCCCATTCTGCAAATGGTGCTGGACCAGTTGAGTAGTCCTCGGCTTACGACCGGTTGAGTAGTCCTCAACTTACAACCGGTTGGGGGTCGTGGCATTAAAAAGGTTGAGAACCACTGATCTAGACAGGCATGTTAAATAATTCAGATCTACCACCAGACTGGACAGCCACTTGTCTGAAATGGCATAGGGTCTCCTGCCTGAGCAGAGGGCTGGACTAGAAGACCTCCAAGGTCCCCTCCAGCTCTATTCTATGATATTCTACTCCAAGAGAAATGCTCACGATTGGTTCATTTTCATTATCTCAAATCTTAAAAATTCATAAATGTGCCCCATATGATAGTAGAGATTCCTAGCAAGGCCCTTTTCAATTTCTGTGGATCTTGTGCAAGTTTTTCCATGTAACTCTAAACTCTTCCTCTTCTAGAGGTAATAATTAGTTGACTTTTATGCACTCTGAGAGATTCCACCTTCATATATTCAGAGATTCAGATTTACATGGCTATTTTCTTCCAACTTGAACAAATAATCCAGTATTACAGGATTATTTCAAGTTGTGGGGATTGTCTGCTTCTAGGCCTCTAAGCAGGATTACGTTTTCTGTCGCTGGGATGAGACGGTGCTGATTTCCCACAGTTGATGCAACTGTAGTGCTGTATCGCGTGCCTGCCTACAAAACTATTCTACGGATCATCCAATTTCATTCCAGACTCTAGTTGCCAAGTCTTCCTCATTAGAAGTTGACAGCTACCCAAGATCATATTTATGTGCCCCTGTCAAGATTAAATTGATAATGGGCTAAATCTGTTTAGTCTGTTCGGAGAGAGACAAATACTTTAAGGCAGGGGTAGGCAACCTTGGCTCTTTTATGACTCATGGACTTCAGCTCCCAGAACTCCTGAGCCAGCCTGGCTTAGCTTGGAAACCTCTCCCTTTCCCCTCAGCGTGGCTGGCTCAGGAATTCTGGGAGTTGAAGTCCACAAGTCATCAAAGAGCCAGGGTTGCGTACCTCTGGCCTAGGCCTAGGCCGCTTTCTGACTTGTGGACTTCAACTCCCAGAATTCCTGAACCAGCCTGGCTCAGCTTGGAAACCTCTCTTTCCCCTCAGCGTGGCTGGCTCAGGAATTCTGGGAGTTGAAGTCCACGAGTCATAAAAGGCTACGATTGCCTACCCCTGCTTTAAGGCAAGTCATTTCATCACCCAGTTATAGCAACACTTCAGTCAAAATTCTGCATCTATAAAGGAGAATATTGGTAACTCAGGACTGAAATGAAGGGAATTTGGTGGTCTCCGAGCTGGGTGGTTTTCTTGCAGACGTTTCATTACCCAACTAGGTAACATCATCAGTGCTAAAAGGGAGTGGGGGTTTGCTCCCAATGTATATTCTAGTGGCTGGCCCTGTCTGTGTTGGTGGGGATGGTCTTAAAGATTCTTGGGTTATTTACTGTTAGCCTGTTTGTCTTGAGTTGATGATACCTTGACTGGGCTATTGTTTACTTGATCGTTGTTGTGATGTTAATCTTGGAGTTAATCTATGCACATCTGAGTGCTGATGGCTAGTAAGGAGGTGTTGTTCCCTTTTTGGCTTGATGATTATGTCTTTTGCATAGATGAATTCCAAGATTAATCTATCAAAGATCTTGGGAGTTTGGAAAAAAAATTCAGAGAAGAGCAACTAAGAGAATCAAAGGCCTGGAGACTAAAACATAGGAAGAACGGCTGCAGGGATTTGGATTTGGCTAATCTAAAGAAAAGAAGAAACGGGGGTGACATGATAGCAGCGTTCCAGTATTTGAGAGGCTGCCACAAGGCAGAGGGGGTCATGTTATTCCCCAAAGCACCAGAGAAACAGTGGTTGGAAAATGACCAAAGAGAGAAGCAACCTGGAATTAAGGAGAAACTTCCTGACAGTGAGGACAATTAACCAGTGGAACAGAAGTTGCCTCCAGAAATCGTGGGCGCTCCATCACTGGAGATTTTTAAAAAAATGCTAGATCAGTGGTTCTCAACCTTTTTAATGCCGCGACCCCCAACCGGTTGTAAGTCGAGGACTACTCAGCCGGTCGTAAGTTGAGGACTACTCAACTGGTGCAGCACCGTTTGCAGAATGGGACTTTTGGCGGGCTCAGCAGGGCAGAGACAGCCTGGACAATTCCTATTGGCTTTTGAAAGCCAATAGAATGAGACTCTATTCAAGAGAGTCTATTCGATTGGCTTTCAAAAGCCAATAAAATAAAAGGGAGGAGCACAGCTAAGGAAAAGGGGGAAAAAATGGCGGACTGCGTTGTTTGGCGACCCCCGTGAAATGGTCGTTCAACCCCAAATGGGGTCCTGGCCCACAGGTGGAGAACCACTGGGCTAGATAGTCACTTGTCTTAAGATGGTATAGTTTCTCCTGCTTAAGTGGGGGGCTGGACTAGAAGACCTCCAAGGTCCCTTCCAGCTCTACTCTCTATATAAGATTAACATCAGAACAACAATACCCTAATCAAAGAACTACCAAACTACCTAACCAAAGAATCTCTTAAGACCACGCCAGGGTAAGCCACGACATTATAAACTGAGAGCAAACGCCATTCCTTACTAGCACTGATGCTGTTTGGGTAAGGCAGTGTTTCCCAAACTTGACAATTTTAAGGCATGTGGACTTCAACTCCCAGAATTCCACAGCCAGCAATGCTGGCTGTGGAATTCTGGGAGTTGAAGTCCACATGCCTTGAAATTGTCAAGTTTGGGAAACACTGGGGTAAGGAAACATCTGCAAGAAAACAGCCAAGCTCAGAGAGCACCGAGAACTCCCGCATCCATTTTACCTCATGTGGGATTTACACAACTACCAATCCAAAATATTCATAGAACCAATATTCACAGTTACAAATCAAAGATGTATGGGTCCAGTTTATAATGTATAGAGTACAGGTCCAAAAAATAGTTTTTGGTAAGGACAAGGACATAAATCACCAAAGGAAACCAGGATTCAGCCCTTTTCAGGAAGCATCCTTTGGCGGAATATGGTTTGTATCCTCTTTCAGCAAAAGTTCCTGGGAGTGGAATTCACAAAATCAAAGCGGATGCTGATCTCATGGATACATTTGGTTAATTCATGGTTTATTGGACAAGGCTCAGCTGATTAGTTTCAAACATTAGGCTGTTGTATAAACTATTGCTTAACATTATTTTCATTTTCCACTTTATAATAGTTACTTTCATCTAAATCAGTGGTTCTCAACCTGTGGGTCGGGACCCCATTTGGGATCGAACGACCATTTCCCGGGGGTCGCCAAACAACGCAGTCCACCATTTTTTCCCCCTTTTCCTTAGCTGTGCTACTCCCTTTTATTCTATTGGCTTTGGAAAGCCAATAGAATAGACTCTCTTGAATAGAGCCTAATTCTATTGGCTTTCAAAAGCCAATAGGAATTGTCCAGGCTGTCTCTGCCCGGCTGAGCCTGCCAAAAGTCCCATTCTGCAAACGGTGCTGCACCAGTTGAGTAGTCCTCGGCTTACGACCGGTTGAGTAGTCCTCGACTTACAACCGGTTGGGAGTCGCGGCATTAAAAAGGTTGAGAACCACTGATCTAAATAGTCTTCATGCCAAAATGATGGCATCAACAAATATTTGTATTTTTGTCTGGTGTTCCATTTGGGGCCAAAGATTTTTTTTTCCATAGTTCATCCCTCTAACTCAGGGGTCCCCAACCCCTGGTCCGTGGACCAGTACCGGGCCACGGCATGCCAGCAACCAGTCCGCGCAAATTGGCAAAGCCCCATCCGTGGGATGCAGGCAACACACAAAACCACACACCCCTCCGGTCCGCAGAAAAACCTCTCTCCACGGAACCGGTCCCTGGTGCCCAAAAGACTAGGGACCTAAATTGTAGAGGGTTGTCCAAGTTTGTGTGTATAATTCTATATAAGTCTATATAAGTGCTATAGCTCTGCTGTTAATCACACAATACGTTAAAGCAAAACCAGACCGCGTTACGGTGTAATACGAAGTATGGACCTGCCTATGCTTTTAAACCCCATTGTTGTTCAGCTACCCAAAGAGACAAAAGGCAGAGGGACTGAACTTTCACAATATTTCTATGAATCGCTCTTGTGTGCCTTTATAGAATTGAGCTCTTCAGCTCCTGGAGAAAGAATCAAAAATCTACACAACAACCAAGAGTTCACAGGCTCTTTGCTAAGGTTTGATCCCAGGGAATGACAAAAGTTAAAGGGAAGCCAGCCCTGGGGTTTTGTATAAAAGACTAGAAGAGGATCTTTTCCTGAAGACCTCCTTTCAAATGCTAAGTAGTGACCCCAACTACTAAATTGGGTAGTAAAGGGCCTAAGAAAGGTCTTCTATTATTTTCCAGGGTTTTCTGTTTTCAACAGAATTGCCCAATTCTTTACAAATGCTTACAGGATTTTGTTAAAGAGTTCTTACCTGTCTAAAGACATTAACCACATTATGGACTATGCAAAAGAGACAATCAACCAGCCCAAAAGATAAAAAAAAAAGACTTTTAGCACCTCTCCACCACCAGCAATCAGCACTCAGATCAGCATAGATTAGCTCCAAGGTCAACTTCAGACCAACAATCAAGTAAGCAACACCCCAATCAAGAAACTTCCACAGAGCCATTAGTAAACAGCCCAACTAAAGAATTCCTAAGATAGCCCCCCCCACACACAGAGAGACAGGCAAGACCCCAGAATATAAACAGACAACAAACAGCATTCCTGATTAGCACTGATGATGTTACCTAGTTGGATAATGAAATGTCTGCAAGAAAACCCAAGTTCAAATCTCACCGGCTCAAGGTTGACTCAGCCTTCCATCCTTCCGGGGTAGGTAAATGAGGACCCAGATTGTTGGGGGCAATGTAAATATATATATATATATATATATATATAATATATATATATATATATATATATATATATATATACATATACACATTGCTTACTGGTGTACACCGCTTAGAGAGTGCTTGCACTTAAAGCGGTATATAAGTCTCATAAATAAATAAATAAATCAAGGACCCACAGTCCTCCTCCTCCTCTCCATAAATCTCACTCCCTTCTAGCATTGATGATGTTACCTAGTTAGGGTCATGAAACGTCTGCAAGAAAACAAGCCAGCTCAGAGGGAGCGCCAAGGACCCCTCATGTTCAATTACTGTGATATTTCTCGGTAGGGTTTCATGAATTCTTTTAAGTCGTCAAATACATATTTCCTCTCAACCCATCTTCACGTCCTAGGACCTAGGTCAAGAATTTCCGGTGAGTAAGCTGACACATGCATGAAAAATGTGCCATATGCTGCAGATCTGCTTAATGGCCTTGAGAGATACTTCACTCTCACAATATTCATTGTCGGTGAAAAGAACATTCAAGGACTTTTTGGTTGAGCTGGAAAAAGATCTGTTTATTTCAAGGCTACCGGGCCCGACTTCCTCAGATCCTGTCTGACTCACTCATCCAAAAGGCTTTCTTTCCTTGTTAATACTAGCATGCTTCTTTCAGATGCTTTGAGTCTAAGGCCATTTTTTTTTAAAAAAAAGTATTCACCTACTTTAAAAGATGGATTTGCCCCTTCTGGTTAAGCAGGGCAGGTTCTCCTCAAGTGCATTTCTGCTGAAGCTTTTATGGAAATCAATTCATGTGGGATGATTAGGCTCCTGTTTTTACCCCCAAATCTGAAATAAACTGCATTATTCGAGGAGAAAGGATTAAGAGACTCTCCATATGATCTTTAGTGAAAGGACTCAGAATAAAGGTAGTTTAATTTCTACCATGCAGATCAACGTCTATGGAGATTTTCAATCACCCGGGTCATGGCTGTCCCAAAGCTGCTTTATTCCAAAAGGCAATGGGACTTTCTTGAGTTTTTTTTTCTTTGAAAACGTTTCACTTCTAATCCAAAAAGTCCTAGAAGGAGAGTGTTGGGGTTTTTTTTGAAAAAGATTAGAATAGAAAAGAGCTGAAAGGGACCTTGGAGGTCTTCTAGTCCAGCCTCCTGCTCAAGCAGGAAAATTTATATCATTTCAGACAAGTGACGTCTATAGAGCAAAATGGACATCGCCAACACATTTGGAGTGCTGGGGTATGGCTAGGAAGGCACTGATTTTTCTAGCCTGCCCTATCTATGTTTCCTGGTAAAATACATGGGAAAATCCCATTGGAGGTAAATTCCACTTAGGGTTAGGGTTAGGTCACCATGAACTCATGGAGCAAAATGGACATCACCAACATATTCAGAGTGCTTGGGTATGGTTAGGAGGGCACTGACTTTTCTACGCTGCCCTATCTATGTTTCCTGGTAAAATACATGGAAAAATCCCATTGGAGGAAAATTCCACTTAGGAGGGCACTTACTTTTCTAGGCTGCCCTATCTATGTTTCCTGGTAAAATACATGGAAAAATCCCATTGGAGGAAAATTCCACTTAGGGTTAGGGTTAGGTGACCGTGAACTCATAGAGCTAAATGGACATCGCCAACAAATTCGGAGCGCTTGGGTATGGTTAAGAAGGCATTGACCTTTCTTGACTGCCCTATCTATGTTTCCTGGTAAAATACATGGGAAAATCCCATTGGAGGGAAATTCCACTTAGGGTTAGGGTTAGGTCACCCTGAACTCATAGAGCAAAATGGATATCGCCAACATATTCAGAGTGCTTGGGTATGGTTAGGAGGGCACTTACTTTTCTAGGCTGCCCTATCTATGTTTCCTGGTAATATACATGGGAAAATCCCATTGGAGGAAAATTCCACTTAGGGTTAGGGTTAGGTCACCGTGAACTCATAGAGCTAAATGGACATCGCCAACAAATTCGGAGTGCTTGGGTATGGTTAGGGGGGCACTGACATTTCTAGGCTGCCCTATCTACGTTTCCTGGTAAAATACATGGGAAAATCCCATTGGAGGAAAATTCCACTTAGGGTTAGGGTTAGGTCACCATGAACTCATAGAGGAAAATGGATATCACCAATATATTCAGAGTACTTGGCTATGGGTAGGGGGGCACTGACATTTCTAGGCTGCCCTATCTACGTTTCCTGGTAAAATACTTGGGAAAATCCCATTGGAGGGAAATTCCACTTAGGGTTAGGGTTAGGTCATCCTGAACTCATAGAGCAAAATGGATATCGCCAACATATTCAGAGTGCTTGGGTATGGTTAGGAGGGCACTTACTTTTCTAGGCTGCCCTATCTATGTTTCCTGGTAATATACATGGGAAAATCCCATTGGAGGAAAATTCCACTTAGGGTTAGGGTTAGGTCACCGTGAACTCATAGAGCTAAATGGACATCGCCAACAAATTCGGAGTGCTTGGGTATGGTTAGGGGGGTACTGACATTTCTAGGCTGCCCTATCTACGTTTCCTGGTAAAATACATGGGAAAATCCCATTGGAGGAAAATTCCACTTAGGGTTAGGGTTAGGTCACCATGAACTCATAGAGGAAAATGGATATCACCAATATATTCAGAGTGCTTGGCTATGGGTAGGGGGGCACTGACATTTCTAGGCTGCCCTATCTACGTTTCCTGGTAAAATACTTGGGAAAATCCCATTGGAGGGAAATTTCACTTAGGGTTAGGGTTAGGTCATCCTGAACTCATAGAGCAAAATGGATATCGCCAACATATTCAGAGTGCTTGGGTATGGTTAGGAGGGCACTTACTTTTCTAGGCTGCCCTATCTATGTTTCCTGGTAATATACATGGAAAAATCCCATTGGAGGAAAATTCCACTTAGGGTTAGGGTTAGGTCACCGTGAACTCATAGAGCTAAATGGACATTGCCAACAAATTCGGAGTGCTTGGGTATGGTTAGGGGGGCACTGACATTTCTAGGCTGCCCTATCTACGTTTCCTGGTAAAATACATGGGAAAATCCCATTGGAGGAAAATTCCACTTAGGGTTAGGGTTAGGTCATCATGGGCTCATAGAGGAAAATGGATATCACCAATATATTCAGAGTGCTTGGCTATGGGTAGGGGGGCACTGACATTTCTAGGCTGCCCTATCTATGTTTCCTGGTAAAATACATGGGAAAATCCCATTGGAGGAAAGTTCCACTTAGGGTTAGGGTTAGGTCACCATGAACTCATAGAGCAAAATGGACATCGCCAACAAATTCGGAGTACTTGGGTATGGTTAGGAGGGCACTGACATTTCTAGGCTGCCCTATCTATGTTTCCTGGTAAAATACTTGGGAAAATCCCATTGGAGGGAAATTCCACTTATTCTCTTCTGAAAAATCTCCAGTGATGGAGTACCCAGATTTCTGAAGGCAAGCTCTTCCACTGGTTAATTGTCCTCACTGTGAGGAAGTTTCTCCTTAATTCCAGCACATCAACAGCTCAGAACTCCCAAGCACTGGGGGAAATCAGGAGGTCCAGGTATTTCAAATGGGTCTAAAATATTATTGCAAGCTTAAGCTCTCTTCAAGAATCTGAGCTAGAATAGAATAGAGCTGGAAGGGACCTTGGAGGTCTTCTAGTCCAGCCCTCTGCTCAAGCAGGAGAACCTATATACCATCTTAGACAGATGAATGTCTAATCTCTTTTTAAAAATCTCCAGTGATGGAGCGCCCACGATTTCTGGCGGCAAGCAGTTCCACTGGTTAATTGTCCTCACTGTCAGGAAGTTTCTCCTTAATTCCAGGTTGCTTCTTTCCTTGATCAGTTTCCAACCATTGTTTCTCTCCTTCCATCTGGTGTTTTGGTGAATAGCGTGACCCCCTTCCTCTTCTTGGTGACAGCCCCTCAAATACTGGAAGACTGCTATCATGTCTCCCCTATTTCTTCTTTTCTTTAGACTAGACAAACCCAAGTCCCGCAGCCGTTCTTCGTATGTTTTAACCTCCAGGCCTTGGATCATCTTAGTTGCTCTTCTCTCCCCTGGTTTTTTTTTTCCAAACTCTCAACATCCTTTTTACATCGTGGTGATCAAAACTGGCTGCAACATTCCAGGTGTGGTCTCACCAGGGTTTTATAAAGCGGTACTAATACTTCGCGTGATCTTGATTCGATGCCTCTGTTTATACAGCTCAGGATTGTATTAGCTCTTTTGGCAGCTGCTGCACACTGTGGCTCATGGTCAAGTGGTCATAGTCAGTTACTAATGGTTCAAGCAAATTGGTGGTAGATAAGAAATCAACTCAAATCAATATTTTATTTTTAAATTTTTCTGGGCTCCAAGATCACCTCAGATGGGGACTGCAGCCAAGAAATTAAAAGACGCTTGCTCCTGGGGAGGAAAGCCATGGCAAATCTAGACAGCATACTAAAAAGCAGAGACATCACCCTGCCAACAAAAGTGCGTATAGTCCAGGCCATGGTTTTCCCAGTTGCAATGTAGGGCTGTGAAAGTTGGACCGTAAGAAAGGCTGAGCGCCAAAGAATGGAGGCCTTTGAACTCTGGTGCTGGAGAAGACTCCTGTGAGTCCCCTGGACTGCAAGGCGTTCAAACCGGTCAGTCCTAGAAGAGATCAACCCCGACTGCTCCTTAGAAGGCCAGATCCTGAAATTGAAACTCAAGTACTTTGGCCACCTAATGAGAAGGAAGGACTCCCTGGAGAAGAGCCTGATGCTGGGAAAGATTGAGGGCAAGAGAAGAAGGGGACGACAGAGAGGTGGCTGGATGGAGTCCCTGAAGCAGTAGGCGTGAGCTTAAATGGACCCCAGAAGATGGTAGAGGACAGGAAGACCTGGAGGAACATTATCCATGGGGTTGCGATAGGTCGGATACGACTTCGCAATTAACAACAAAAACAAAGAAATCAACGGAATTCAAGGTGGGCTGGAGTTTGACCTCTTTTGTGTGACCAAGGGACTCGTGACATGACAGGTTTAACCACCACCCCCCCCCGGTCATCTCCTAGAGAGCAGTGGTTAATGGAGGTACTGGTGGTTATCTAAAAATGGAGGTGTTCTGGAGATCTCCAACAGCGATAGGTTCTTTGTGCCCGCCTTCCTTCTTGCTACGAGGAATTGTGGGAGCAACCGCAATCGAGATAGGGAAAAAGTAGATCTGGAATCCATTCAGCTAAAACTGAGACAACACCGAAAGAGGAAGACTTACTGTAATTAATAGAGGCCAGGAAGATGAGTAATCCAGAAGTTGACGCCGCTTCCCATTTATACAGGGACCCTTGCTGAGATGCCTCCCATTCCTAGTGCTCAGTGCCCGGGTATGGATTGCTCATAAGCTTTGAGCTCATTTACTTCGTTAGTAATTCTTAAGATGATTAATTTCAGTGGAACTAATAAATGTGCTTCACGCAGAGTGTAAGCAGCTCACAACTTGCTCTCTCTCGGAACATACTTGGGGAGTAAAGTAATACATGATGCTGTGGCTATATTTACATTTATTAGTCAACTTGGCTTCTTGACTCAACAGCAAAGGTTTTAAGGCTGAGTCTAGATCGACAGCTTGCCCTGACTGCAGCAATTAAAACAGAGCATCTGTCAGGAAGTGTCTAGAATCCCATTTCAGAGAAATGGCTGTCCAATCTCTTCTTAAAAACGTCCAGTGTTGGAGCACCCACAGCTTCTGGAGGCAGGTAGTTCCACTGATTAATTGTTCTCACTGTCAGGAAATTTCTCCTTAGTTCTAGGTTGCTTCTCTCCTTGATTAGTTTCCATCGGTTGCTTCTTGTCCTGCCTTCAGGCGCCTTGGAGAATAGCTTGATTCCCTCTTCTTTGGGGCAGCCCCTCAAATATTGGAACACTGCTATCATGTCACTCCTAGTCCTTCTTTTCATTCAACTAAACATACCCAACTCCTGCAACCTTTCTTCATAGGTATACAACACCACACTTAACTCAATTAACTCCACGGTATCAATGAAAATGTGGGAACACCATCATGATGTTCTCTCATGTCTTCTATGCCCCATGTATCAAGCAAAGCATATTCCCAGAATTCTCCATCTTAATAATAATAATAATGATGATGATGATGATGATGATGATGTTTGAAGGAACCTTGGAGTTCATCTAGTCCAACCCCCTGCTCAGGCAGGAAACCCTATACCATTTCAGACAGATGGCTGTCCAGTCTCTTCTTAAAAACTTCCAATGTTGGAGCATTCACCGCTTCTGGAGGCAGGTAGTTCCACTGGTTAATTGTTCTAACTGTCAGGAAGTTTCTCCTTAGTTCCAGGTTGCTTTTTTCTTTGGTTAGTTTCCATCCGTTGCTTCTTGTCCTGCCTTCAGGCATTTTGGAGAATAGCTTGACTCCCTCTTCTTTGGGGCAGCCCCTGAGATATTGGAACACTGCTATCATGTCCTCCCTCATCCTTCTCTTCATTAAACTAGACATACCCAATTCCAGCAACCGTTCCTGATGCGTTTTTAGCCTCCAGACTTCTAATCATCTTTGTTGCTCTTCTCTGCCCTCTTTCTAGAGTCTCAATGTCCTTTTTACATTGTGGTGAGATCTTGTTCTAATATATTTAATATCATAGAGCAGAATTTATTGCAGTAGGAGACAAACGTGGAAACCCCATCTCCCCAACAGTAGCATTTATCAGAATAAAGAGTTGGAAGGGATCTTGGAGGTCTTCTAGACCGACCCCAGCTCAAGCAAGAAATCCTATACCATTTCAGACAAATGGCTGTCCGATCTTTGTGCAGTTTTGCAAAGTGATCCACCTCAGCAAGACAGCCTTGTCTTGTTGGAGATTCTCAATAATAAGATTGGTACATGCTTTACATCAGGGGTCTCCAAGCTTGGCATCTTTAAGACTTGTGGACTTCAATTCCCAGAATTTGTCAGCCAGCCATGCTGGAAGGAGGAGGAGGAGGAGGAGGAGAAGGAGACTTACAAGAAAGAGGAGAAGGAGGAGGAGGAGAAGGAGAAAAAGGAGACTTACAAGGAAGAGGAGGAGAAGGAGAAAAAGGAGACTTACAAGGAGGAGGAGAAAGAGGAGGAGGAGGAGGAAGAGGAGAAGGAGACAGAATAGATGATAACAACATACAAAGATTTTCAAATAGAAATTTTATTTATCTCTTTACATTTCATATATCTTAACTGTCCATCTCCCTTGGAGAGAGGCTCTGAGCAGTGTACAATATAATCAATAAAATTAAACATTAAAAACAGAAAAACTCAGGATTATTTTTTTTTTTTAAAAAAGAAATAGATCCACTGTGGCGAAAGAAAGCAAAGGTAGTACCAATAGTCATAGGCGCCTTGGGTGCAATCCCAAAACAACTGGAGTACCACTTGAACACCATTGGCATTGACAAATTTGCCATTAGTCAATTGCAAAAGGCGGCTTTACTAGGAACTGCTTCCATCCTGCAAAGAGACCTGTAATAACATCAAACATCCACGTCTGCCTATTCCAGGTCCTGGGTAAGGACTCGATAGGTAGACAAAATGCCAAATCCAGTCTGAACATCTGGATGGCTGTGCAGCCAACCATGGTAACAACTGTGGGAAGAATCCAGAGAAAGAAATATGTTGGGAAATATTAAAAAGGCAGAATATATTTCACCAAAGGATCTTAAAGGCAGAAATCAACACACACACACCCCGCCAAGTCTCTCTGCCCCAAACAGAAACCAGGTCTGCAGAAATGCAGATGTGATAATCTTGTCAGCAAGCTTGGATTAGAAAGACAAAGATCTCTAGATTCAACAATCCCTCATACCAAAAAAATCCAACACTCATCAGCCATAGCCCCAGGGAAGCAGGATTTGACCTTTGGGACATAATAGGATTAACCCACCGCCATCAGAATACCAAAAAGGCAGCCTCAGACTCAGGTCAAAGTTCATGCCACAGGAATAACTCCAAACACAAAAGCCCAAGAAGGTATAAAAACCCACCACTTCCTACTACATGTGGTCAGCTTTTCCAGAGACATCTTTTTGTCTGGCTCTACTCTTCAATAAACTACAACCTTTTTTTTCTAAAGCAGTCGCCATTTTGTTTATTCCCAGCTTGGACTGGACCCTGATGAAGATTTTTCTTTCAAGACAACAACAAGCGCAATCACAATAACAATGATAACACTCCTCCTCATTGAATAAGCAGACAACATGACAGTGTTTAGATGTTACGACTATTTTTGAAGAGGCAAATGGATGCCCGTTGCAGCTGCATTTCCCAGAATGAAGGCACCCGGGACCGTTGTGCTGACTTTGTTGCTTTCACTTTGTGATCCAATCACAGCAAAGAAGGTAAAACGAATGGGATAGAGGTTCTCTTGCTAGAGAGCTCTGCCGATCGTCAATTTGCCGACAGAGGGCAATGTTGAACTGCTGTAGTCTCATAGCCCAAAAGAGAACTAGGCACTCCTCAAGGGACGAGAGATCAGCCACACAGTTACTAGCTAACTCCTTTTTGCTTCAATAAGCAATTAAGAAAATTACATCTTCTTAGTCACTGAAGCAGTAGGTGTGAACTTAAATGGACCCCAGAAGATGGTAGAGGACAGGAAGACCTGGAGGAACGTTGTCCATGGGGTCGCGATGGGTCGGACACGACTTCGCAATTAACAACAACAAGAAAAGTTGATTGCTCCTACAGAATACTGGGGTCCAAGCGAAAGGCATGAAATGATGAGGCAGAGGTAAGTTCAACAGCCCCTCTGCAAAAACTACACTATCCTCTTTCAATGTTTTGCATCAGTAGAAAGGGAATTTGCAGCTGAAACTTCATAGCACCTTCTCACGGTGAGGATGAAAAGTATTTAAACTCACTACACACAGATGGACTCAGCCATGGTTTTAACTGGAAAACTGAATGTCGTAGCACGGAGGAGTCTTCAACCGTGGCCCTTTTATGACTTGTGGACTTCGACTCCCAGAATTCCTCAGCTAGCGCGTACGCGTGAACTGTTGTAAGTCGAGGACGGCCTGTATTAGGATGGCAAGCCAGTAGCAGCACTTAGCTGACTTTGGCAACTCAGAGGCAAACCTGATTAGTATTTTAATGGCAATCTACCAGGAATTACTCCAGGGCTATAAATTACCCTAGAAAGTCAAAAGGAAAAATGAAATGTAATGTAATAAAAATAACTTCCTGGAACTCAAGCTGCTGCGTAGGAGCCTTCACAAAATCTGCCTAGCATTTTTATTTTATTTTATTTTACTTTATTTTATTTTATTACTATTTTATTTTATTTTTTATTTTATTTTATTATTTTATTATTTTATTTTATTATTTTTTTATTTTATTTTATATTTTATATTTTATTTTATTTATTTTATTATTTTATTATTTTATATTTTATTTTATTTTATTATTTTATTATTTTATTATTTTATTTTATAGCATTCCTGTGAAGAATCAGATAGCGGTCCAGCCAAGTTTAGCCCTTGCTTTGGATCAGCTACATTTACTGTTGCTCCAAGCACTTCACAAGAAGAAAAACCAAAAGGAAAAATAAAATAAAATAAAATAATAAAATAAAATAAAATAAAATAATAATAAAATAAAATAATAAAATAATAAAATAATAAAATAAAATAAAATAATAATAAAATAAAATAAAATAATAAAATAAAATAATAAAATAAAATAATAAAATAAAATAAAAAATAAAATAAAATAATAATAAAATAAAATAGAATAATAAAATAAAATAATAAAATAAAAAATAAAATAAAAAAATAATAAAATAAAATAAAATAGAAATGAAATGAAATGAAAATAAATTCTTGGAAGGGGTCAATAGCAAATCCACCTGCTGCCTAGGAACGTACACAAAGTCCGTGTCTCTTATGAAGTCACGAGTAGCTGAGTTTAAACTCCAAGAGCGTTCCTTTTGTTCTTGGGACAGGGCTGGCTTTGCTCTAACCTGCCCTGGCCAAGGACAGATCAGTGGTGAAATGGCCTTATGCAACAGCCTAACGACAAAGGTCCTTTCAGAAAGTTCATAGTAACAGAACAAAATTGGGCAAAGGCTCCTGGGAGCAAAGTCCACGCTGCTTTTACAAACCGCCTTTTCTAACGTCGGGAAAACAAAGTCAGTTGGTTGATTTACTCTCAGTCTCTACATACAGGTAGTCCTCAACTCAACAGCCACAATTGAGCCCAAATTTTCTGTTGTTCAGTGAGAAGATAAAGGGAATTTTTGCCCCCTTTTACGACCTTCCTTGCCACAGTCGTTAAGTAAATCACTGCAGCTGATAAGTTAGTAGCCCGGTTGTTAAGTGAATCTGGCTTACCCATTGACTTTGCTTATCAGAAGGTCGCAAAACGAGATCACGTGACCCCCACAGGACACGGCAATCGTCATAAATATGAACCGGTTGCCAAGCGTCTGAATTTTGATCACCTGACCGTGGGGATGCTGCAAAGGCCGTAACGGTGACAAACGGTCATGTCACATTTCTCAGTGCTCTTGTAAGTTTGAATGGTCACTAAACGAACTGTCCTAAGCCGAGGACTGGCTGTATTCGTCACTTTACACGGATTCCACTGACTAGAATGAAAACGAGTGACCACGTACAGATTTCGGGCCCAGCATTTGAAATCTGTCCAATGCATCTCATTTGGGATCGATTCAATCCATCTTTTTGCGAACATCTCAGAACGCTTTCGATAGGATCCCCAGCCAATGTCTCATTTCAGCAGTGATCAAAGCAGCAGACTCCTTCAAACCAGTCTCTGGGTGGCTGTGAGATAAGAGGTTGTTTGAATGCTCTCCAAATGTGTGAACGTCATTTCCTAGAACAGAGGTCCCCAACCTTTTGGGCACCGGGGACCGGTTCCGTGGAGAGCGGCTTTTCCGCCGACTGGAGAGGGCGTGGTTTTGTGTGCTGGCTGCATCCCGCGGATGGGGCTTTGCTTGTTTGTGCAGATCAGTCGCTGGCATGCTGTGGCCTGGGAGTGTGGTCCACGGACCAGGGGTCGGGGACCCCTGTCCTAGAATAATCTTCAATGATCAGGGGAAGAAACTAAAACCAATAACTTTTGCTGCCAATCTGGCTAACGAAACGTTGTGGTGCAGTGTCCCCACTTGACTGCACAAAGGAGCAGCTGGGATTTTCTGCGATTCTGGATAAACTAGCTATCTAGGTTTCCTTAGTGTCAGTTCAATAGCTTAGCCACTACACTGACTCTGATTTTCCAGTCTTGCTTTAAAACACTATGATGAAATGGACTATGAGGAATGTTGAGCCTACAGAACAAATCTGGTGGAACAGGACAAACCAGATACCAGCTAATAAATTATTCCACTGCCATGCTTAAGAAGGTTTGTATAAAAGATACGGCATTGTCTGAATCAAGAGCCCCATAGTTCTTTTTCCAAGCAAATAGTTCTTAGAACAGGTCATGTTACCCTGATAAGCAGAGTAAAACTAAAAAAAGACCATCTCCCCAATTTGGCACATTAAAAAACGAACAGAATAAAGTGATGCAGCCAGAAAAGTTCTAATTAATACCTCAATCCAACTGCAAGATACATAATAGGCTTCTCAGCCCTATTTGAAGGACCACCTGCCTTCCAAAGATTGGCAACGGATAGTAAAAGTAACTCAAAACAAATCTTCATTAAATAATACTAATTACAAGTTGATAAGAAAACCGTGACCATTAAAAATGTGTTCCAATAAGCCAATTTAAATTTTTAAAAAACTACTCTGATAAAAGACTTATTAGCAATAATAGCAAAGTCAGCAAAGGACCATTTTGAAGCATCTATCAGCAGCAGATTTTATTTAAAATTAAAAAAAAAAAACAGAGGAACTAATGGCTTTCAAAACCAACTAATCCAGGGGTAGGCAACCTTGGCTCTTTTATGACTCGTGGACTTCAACTCCCAGAATTCCTGAGCCAGCCTGGCTCAGCTTGGAAACCTCTCCCTTTCCCCTTAGCGTGGTTGACTCAGGAATTCTGGGAGTTGAAGTCCATGAGTCATAAAAGAACCAAGGTTCCCCACTCCTGACCTATATCGGGGTCCTCAACCTTGGCTCTTTTATGACTCGTGAACTTCAACTCCCAGAATTCCTGAGCTAGCGTGGCTCAGCTTGGAAACTCTCCCTTTCCCCTCAGCGTGGCTGGCTCAGGAATTCTGGGAGTTGAAGTCCACCAGTCATAAAAGAGCCAAGGTTGCCTACCCCTGAACTAACCATTACAGGTAGCCCGTGACTTACAACTATTTGTTTAGTGACCGCTTAAAAGAAAGTGACCTATGACTGTTTTTCACACTTACGACCACTGTGCTGTCCCCAGGGTCATGCGATCAAAATTCAGATGTTTAGCGACTGGCTCATATTTATGACGGTTGCAGCGTCTCCCGGGGTCACGTGATCCCCTTCTGCAGCCTTCTGACAAGCAAAATCAATGGGGAAGCCAGATTTACTTAACAAGCAGGTTACTAATTTACCAGCTGCAGTGATTCATTTAACAACGGTGGCTAGAAAGGTTGTAAAACGAGGCAAAACTCACTTAACAACTGCCTTGCTTAGCGACAGAAATTTTGGACTCAGTTGTGGCCATAGGTCAAGGACTACCTGTCATTTATTTTCAGGAGAAAACCGTAGAGCAGAGGAGCCAGGACTAATGGCGCCATGTCTAGTGTTTGTCAACTTACCGTTCTTCACGTTGAGTCAATCAACAACGTCATTCGAGCCAATATTAAAATATAGGTAGGTTCATAAAAGCATAGTTCTTTATCCTGGATCCAGTCAGCTTAGGACTCTGAAGAACGTTTGGATGGCTGGTCCTCACAAAGAAGATCCTGTTAAAGAGATAAAAACATTTTTTTTTATTGAAAATTTTTAAGATTTTACAATACAAAAACAAAACAATTTTCCCCATCCCTCCCCAACACTCCCCTTCCCTCCCCCGACTATCCCAGAGCTGGATATAGGCTTAATTAGAGTTTCTTCAAAAAATCTTAAGAAAAGTATAAAATACAAATAGATCTAGATACATTACTTAAACGGATTACTAAATAATTAACAACAATATATATGTAAAAAAAGAAAAACATAAATACCAGAAAAGAAGAAAAAAAAAGGAAATACATAAAGAATATGAAAAGGAAATTAACTTTTCAATATAAGTTATAAAACTATAAACAAATCTAAATACATTACTTAAACAAATTATAAAATAATTAAAAATAAAATATATATAAAAAAAGAGAAATAGAAAAGAAGAAAGAAGAAAATAATAATAATAATAATAATAAAAGAGATAAAAACATTTTTATCACAGTTCCACAATTGCACACTTTTTTGCTTCAGAATTCAGGCTTAATTTTCATCCCTAGTCGAAGAAAGCATCTTCTTACGTGCTTCTTTTTCATTTGCTCAAATCTTGCCTGACTTGGTAAACTCAGCAGGGCTATAAATCTAAGAAAAATTCAGATGGCTTGCCAGATCAGATCAAATGGCTTGCCAAGTTGGTTTCTGGAACATAGCCTAGCCCAAATTGCTCTGAAATCCAATTTTGCAAGTTGATCGACTAACGTTTAGTACCATTCTACAAATTGGTATTGGAGGAAATTCTCTCCAGTTCGACAACCAGAGTATCAAGACGGCCAAAGATTTAGTTAAGACTGTCTAGGATGGGATTCATATTGATAAGCAGGTGTGTTTCATGGAAAGCTCTCTGCCGGTTCCGATAACTTGAGATATTCTTCACGTTTTCCCAAAAGATCAGGCTTCTCTAGAACAGTGATTCTCAACCTTTCTAATGCCACGACCCCATAATACAGTTCCCCATGTTGTGGTGACCCCCAATCACTTATACATCACCGGGTGCCAGGGGCATGGCCAAAGAAAAGGGGGAAAAAATGGCGGACAGCCTTGTTTGGCGACCCCCGTGAAATGGTCGTTCGACCCCAAATGGGGTCCCGACCCACAGGTTGAGAACCACTGCTCTAGAATCTTTCTGTGCTAATGACTCTACAGTTATGGATGCCTGTAGTTTTAGAATTATGTAATGTTATAATTCTGTTATCTCAGAATTACGCACATTATTATAAACAAGAGCTGTACAGCAGATAAAGAATAGAAATGTTAACTCGTGCTTTTGTTTTGGTGAGTGACTGTTGGTTCAAAAGCAAAGTACACACTGCTAATGTTAAGAGGCCCAGATTTATTTGATTTTTTTTATCACACCTTTGTTACTTTATAAGTCACTGAAGCGAACAGGCGTAATGTGCCTTCCTCCTGTTATTTTCCCCAAAGCAACAGCCCTGTGAACTGGGTTGGACTGACAGAGATTTGACTGGCCTGAGATCACCTGGGAAAGCCAAGGGGACTCATCAAAACAATTAAAAAACAAAAGTTAGAATATTTCGGACGTGTGATGCACCACCCAGAAAAATACGGCATACTCCGTTTAATCCTCCAGGGAAAGATGGAAGGCAAATGACGTCCAGGCAGAAGAAGAAGAACATGGCTTCAAAATCTAAGGGACAGGTTTGGACAAAACTCAGCAGCACTTTTTTGTGCGGCTGCTGATAAAAACAGGATCGCCAACATGATCGCCAACGTCCAATAATGGATAGGGAAGAAGAAGAAGGAGAAGGAGAAGGAGAAGAAGAAGAAGAAGAAGAAGAGGAGGAAGAGGAAGAGGAAGAGGAAGAGGAAGAGGAAGAGGAAGAAGAAGAAGAAGAAGAAGAAGAAGAAGAAGAAGAAGAAGAAGAAGAAGAAGAAGAAGAAGAAGAAGAAGAAGAAGAAGAAGAAGAAGAAGAAGAAGAAGAAGAAGAAGAAGAAGAAGAAGAAGAAGAAGAAGAAGAAGAAGAAGAAGAAGAATAATAATTCTGGAAGTTGGAGTCCATGAGTCATAAAAGGGCCAGGTTTGAAGACCCCTATCCTAGGCCTAGAGTCTAGACCAGGGGTAGGCAACCTTGGCTCTTTTATGACTGGTGGACTTCAACTCCCAGAATTCCTCAGCCATCATGGCTCAGCTTGGAAACCTCTCCCTTTCCCCTCAGCGTGGCTGGCTCAGGAATTCTGGGAGTTGAAGTCCACGAGTCATAAAAGAGCCAAAGTTGCCTACCCGACATAGTCCATATGACCCCAAGAGGGCAACCAAGGGACATTGAACATTTACCCGTTGCTGCCATCAAGTGTCCATGTGGAACTTTGCCGCTTAGACTTAAGCAGCCCCTCGTATAGTATCGAAGGAACTTGAGAAGAATCCCCCATCAGATCTTCATACTTGATCAGTTCAGACAGGGAAAGGTGCTGCTTCAAATACTAGCCTTTAAACAGAAGTATAAAATCTTAAAGCGGACAAAGAAGCAGTGAGTGGAACTGCAGCAGATTAGGAAAGATGAAACTCTATCTGGCTGCAGCCATTTGCTCTCTAACTGGGGATTTCTCCAGAATCGAAAACTCCTGTCATCTTATATTACAGTAATATAATGAAGAGGCTGCCAGAGCAGGGATCGTGTAACAGCAGACTGAACCTTTACAGGCTCATAAATACGTTTGGCAGCAGCAGCAGCATATGTTAAAGGAAAGTAAATCTATTGGGGGGGGGTAATAATTTTGATTAAAGTGCATCCATGTGGATCACAAATTAGTATAAAGCGTGCCTTTAAATAAGGACCAGAGAAAATTGTTAATTTTTAGTCTAGCACACTGGGCCTTAAAACAAACTTCCATGTGGCAGAAAGAAAGAAAGAAAGAAAGAAAGAAAGAAAGAAAGAAAGAAAGAAAGAAGGGAGGGAGGGAGGGAGGGAGGGAGGGAGGGAGGGAGGGAGGGAGGGAGGGAAGGAAGGAAGGAAGGAAGGAAGGAAGGAAGGAAGGAAGGAAGGAAGGAAGGAAGGAAGGAAGGAAGAAGAAAGAAGGGTCAGTCAACAAGATGGCCAACAGGAAGCAGAAAGGAGGGAGGGAGGAAGGGAGAGAAGATGGAAGGAAGTGTGGGAAGTCAGCCCCCCAGAGAAAGAAATATTAAAAGGGCAGGAAAATATATTTCCTCAAAGGATCTTAAAAACGAAGGAAAGCATGCCCAGTTTTTCTTAATAGCCCCAGATCTCCCTTCCCCAAGCAGAAACCAGCTCTATAGAGATGCAGATGTAAATCCAGGGAGTTAGGAGATTAAGAAGAAAAAGACCTAAAATCTACATATCCCATCCAAACTCTAAGAGTCATCAGTCCCAGGAAAGCAGGATATGACCTTTGGACATAATAAGATTGACCCATCACCATCAGAATACCAGAAAGGCACACTCAGACTCAGGTCAAAGTTCACACCACAGGAACAACTCCAAACAAAAGGCTCCTGAGGATATAAAAACCCACTTCCTATATGTGATCAGTCCTTTTATTTTTTTCACTTCTCTTGCTGCCAGAACCATCTTCTTATCTGGCTCTCCTCTCCAATAAACTACAACCTTCTTCCCAAAGCAGTTGCTATGTTTATTCCCAGCTTGGATGAACCAGGATGAAGACTTTTCTTTCAAAAGAAGGAAGGAAGGAGGGAAGGAAGGAAGGAAGGAAGGAAGGAAGGAAGGAAGGAAGGAAGGAAGGAAGGAAGGAAGGAAGGGGGAAGGGAGGGAGGGAGGGAGGGAGGAAGGAAGGAAGGAAGGAAGGGGGAAGGGAGGGAGGAAGGAAGGAAGGAAGGAAGGAAGGGGGAAGGAGGGAGGGAGGGAGGAAGGGTAGGTCAACAAGATGACCAACAGGAAAGAGAAAAAATGGGATTCCATCCAGCACCTGAACCCCTACACTTCCTTTCCCTTGCTATACTTTATCAGCAAGGGTTAAAAAAAAGATGACCATATGGTAGAAACGTCAACACTGCCCTTCCAAGCCTCTTCAACTGTGGGAGAAGAAGAAATAAAATGTTGACATTATGATGCCTTGATATTAGGTCAGGAGGAAATTCCCGGGAACAGGAAGCAAAACAAGTTCCTCCCAGTGAGAAAATGCCTTCACAGCGTTTGCTACAAAGCAGAAACTGCACTAAACATGTTCAGTGGCTTAGTTCTCCGAGTCCCTCACGGCACTAAGAGACACAGTGAGGGCACCAAAGTTCGATCTATGCTAGGGGTAGGCAACCTCGGCTCTTTTATGACTCGTGGACTTCAACTCCCAGAATTCCTGAGCCAGCATGGCTCAGCTTGGAAACCTCTCCCTTTCCCCTCAGCGTGGCTGGCTCAGGGATTCTGGGAGTTGAAGTCCACGAGTCATAAAAGAGCCAAGGTTGCCTACCTCTGGCCCTAGGCCGCTTTATGACTCGTGGACTTCAATTCCCAGAATTCCTCAGCCAGCATGGCTCAGCTTGGAAACCTCTTCATTTCCCCTCAGCGTAGCTGGCTCAGGAATTCTGGAAGTTGAAGTCCACAAGTCATAAAGCAGCCTAAGGCAGAGGTAGGCAACCTTGGCTCTTTTATGACTCGTGGACGTCAACTCCCAGAATTCCTGAGCCAGCATGGCTCAGCTTGGAAACCTCTCCCTTTCCCCTCAGCGTGGTTGGCTGAGGAATTCTGGGAGTTGAAGTCCACGGGTCATAAAAGAGCCAAGATTCCCTACCCGATTATGCCATACTCAGCTCAGTTTTCCCTAGAAAAAACCCACAGAAGCTGAAGCATAAAGGCTACAACATTATTAAAAGACGCAAGTACAGGTAGTCCTCAACGTACGACCACAACTGATTCCCCCAAATTTTTGTTGCTTAAGTGAGACACTTGTTAAGGGAGTTTTGCCCCATTTTACATCCTTTCTGGCCACATTTTTTTCAGTTGAACCACTGCAGTTCTTAAGTTAGCAACGCCGTTCTTAAGTGAACCCGGCTTCCCCATTGATGTTGTTTGTCAGAAGACGATCACGTGACCCTGGGACACTGAGACGGTCATAAATAATGAGCCAGTGGCCAAGCATCTGAAGTTGGATGACATGACTGTGGTGATGCTGTGACGGCCGTAAGTGTGAAAACGGTCAAAAGTCACTTTGTCCAGTGCTGTTGTAACTTGGAACGGTCCTTAAATGAACGGTCATAAGTCAATGACCTCCTGTAGATGGAATATTATCAAAAGGTGAGCATGCCGATGTGTTTAAACCTCTAGTTACCCAGTCACCATGCTTATTATATAAAGGGACCCTGTTTGAATGACAGCAGGAGAATTTAAACATTAATCCTGCAACAGGGATGAAAGTTAAAAATTAAGCAATTGGAAGAGGATTTTAATTCAAGGTGACACGAAAAGAACAGAGGTTTCAAATGACATTTCTTCACTCATTCTGTATAGCTAACATAAAACACATTCATTTGTTCAGAAGCAACCCCATGTATAGGACAATTGCTGTTACAGACTTTGAAAAGGTTAATTTCCACCCAAGCAGTATATTTCGGACCAAAAAGCGTAATGATGACATGAGTAATCTCAGTTAGAGATGTAGGAAGTTCACTCACAGTTAGGGAGAACACCTACTGTGGTTTAATTTTTTTTTTCAACCAGAGGGAATATGTTTCACTAGAAAATTATTCAGAAAGGAAACTGAAATTTTATATTAAGAGGAAACTCATTATTTCCTTGCCAGATTCATCCGTGCCTTGAAGGCAAAGCTTTTAAGGTATACTGCCTTCACTGGAAAAGTTCTTAAAAATTCAGAGATGAGTAGCCCACGCTGAACTGTACTCTACAGTCAAACATCAAGAATTGGCTACAGGTAACGTTTTATGACATTTTGGTCGTAAAACATAGCTAGTTGTGGGCTAACGGTTAAGCCACCAGGCTGGAAGGCAGGAGGTTGTGAGTTCTAGTCCTGCCTTAGCCACCAAAACGAGCTGGGTGACTTTGGGCCAGTCACTCCCTCCCGGCCCAACCCATCTTACAGGTCTGTTGCTCTGGGGAAAATAGGAGGACGAAGGAATATTGTGTGTGTTTAGCACCATGACTTACCGCCTGTTTTGCAGCTACTAAGATTGTTGGCCGAGCAGGTACAAAAACAGCCAGGGAAGGGATTGAAGCCCGGGAAATGGGCCCCTTGTCAGTCAACTTAGGAGGCGAGGGCTTGGCAGCCCAAGAAAACAACCATCAATCACCAGCTATCAACATACCAATCAAGAATTAAAAAGCCACACACAACTAGGCACCATATAAATACCACATCGAGAATAGCCCACAGCACATATTCTGTGAGAGAGAAATTCCCTGAGGCTGGACTCTAGAATGAGTCTGAAAACTTGGAAGATTAAACCTCTGGTTCCACTGACTGACCCATAATGGATCTTGCAACATTAACCTGGGACATGTATATTTGCCTTTGTTCATGAAAAATAGTAAAGGTGGGATGCAAATGAACAAATATGCGAAGACCCCAACTCTATGCGGGAAAGCTGGACTAGAAGACCACCATGGTCCCTTCCAGCTCTGTTCTATTCTATTCTATTCTATTCTATTCTATTCTATTCTATTCTATTCTATTCTATTCTATTCTATTCTATTCTATCCTATCCTATTCTATATTCCTCTTCTCTTCTATTATTTTATTCCTCTATTCTATTCTATTCTTCATTCCTCTATTCTCTTCTCTTCTCTTACTGTATTCTATTCTATTCTTCATTCCTCTATTCTCTTATCTTATTCTATTCTATTCTGTTCTATTTTATTTTCCATTTTCCATATTCTTTTCTTTTCTATTCTGTTACTCTATTCTATTCCATATTCCATATTCCTATAGTCTATTCTATTCTACTTTCCATATTCCATATTCTTTTCTATTCTATTCTGTTCTGTTGCTCTATTCTATTCCATATTCCAATATATATTCTATTCTATTGAATAGAGTAACAGAACTGAACAGAACAGAATAGAAAAGATATGGAAAATAGAATAGAGTAGAATAGAGTAGAATAGAATAGAATAGAATAGAATAGAATAGAATAGAATATATATTGGAATATGGAATATGGAATAGAATAGACTCTATTCTATTCCATATTCCAATATATATTCTATTCTATTCTATCTTATTCTTCATTATTCTATTCTATTCTATTCTATTCTATTCTATTCTATTCTATTCTATTCTATTCTATTCTATTCTATTCTAATGTTAGAAAAAGTGGAAGGAGAAAGAAAAGGACTAAGAGCAAGGTGGACGGATTCAGTTCCAGTTGGGAAACCTGAAAGAAGTTAGGGAGAGATTTTCATGAAGAAAATCTGCATTGTCTCTAGGATGGCACACAATCCATCAAGCAACATACAGTGAGTCCTCGACTTACAACAGTTCATTTAGTGACTGCTCAAAGTTACAACGGCACTGAAAAAAGTGGCTTATGACCATTTTTCACACTTATGACCACTGCAACATCCTCATGGTCATGTGATTTACATTCCGATGCTTGGCAACCTATTAATGATGGTCGCAGCGTCCCAGGTTCACATGGTCACCTTTTGCGACCTCCTGACAAGCAAAGCCAATGGGGAATCCAGATTCATGTTATTAATTTAACAACTGCAGTGATTTCACTTAGCAAATGTGGCAAGAAAAGTCATAAAATGTAAATGCAATCAGTGAACCAGATTGAAGTCAACATTCAGGAAAGAATGTAACACTTTCTTGCCAAATAGGTGTGGCAACAGATTGCTTGAACCTCGCCCTGGGGGGGGGGAAGAGAGGAATTTCTTGACTTGTATTATGTAACCTACTACAGAATTTTCGTTTTCTTTTCCTATTTCTCCTGAAACCTAAAGTAAATCAGGCTTATACTAACCTCATACTGAGCCAAACATAAACCATGTTAAGGCTTAATATGTGTATTTGTGTGTGTGTGTGTGTGTGTGGTGTGTATGTGTATATATATATATATGTGTGTGTGTGTGTGTGTTTTCTGAGGTTTTCGCGGGTGTTTGTATATAGGTCTTTGGTTATTCGGGTTTTCTCCCGCGTAAAATAGATGTCTGTGTATGTGTGTATATGTGTGTGTGTGTGTGTAGAGTTTGAATATGTATACGCATATACGGAGTGCGTATGTATGTGCTATTTATATCTTTCTATATCTGTCATCTACACACACACACACACACATATATACACACACAAATAGAGCATATTAAGCCATAACATGGCTTATGTTTGGCTCACTATGAGGTTAGTACAAACCTGGTTTACTTTTGGCTTAGTATAGTTAATTTAGTTAAAGTTAATATATGGAGTGTGTGTGTATGTATGGATGTGTGTGTGTGTGTGTGTGTCAGTGTTTACAGAAAAGTGACAATAAAGCTTATCTTATATCTTAATACAATGTTTCTCAATGTCAGTAGCTTTAAGGGGGGGGGAAGGAAACCTTCATTCCCATAATTCCCCATCCCGAAGTGCCAGATGGGGAATCCTGGGAGTTTCTCTCCCTCTCCGGCCCGCCCTTAAAAACTATTGAGCTTGAGAAACGTTGACTCATTGGGACCGGGCCTTTTTTTTTTTTGGCTTGATGGTTTCCTTCCCCGGGTGGGTTTCCCCACTCAGCTCCGTCTCCACAGAGGCTCAAATGTCCGTTTACGTTTTTAAAATGAGGCCGCGTGTGTGTGTATGTGTGTCTTCCGTCTTTAAAACTGGCACCTTTCTCCTCTCCTCGCGCCCTGACGACACGAGGAAGCCAGCGACGCGCTCACACGTGCAGGCGAACCCGCGCGACCTTGGCGCGACCGTCCCCGGCTCGCCCTGAGGCGAAGAATCGAAAGCAGAAACCTTCGTTCCTCGACGGGGCTGCGCATGCGCGCTTCCCCCCCCCCTCCGTCACCCGGCGCTCGCGCGCGCGTCACCTAGCGCCCTCCCCGCTCCCCCCCCTCCCGAACCACCCTATCCCGTCCAACCAGAGGGACCAACTCCGCCCTTCGTGCGTGACGTCAACCTCCTCAACTCCGCCCCCCCTCCGTAGCTTCTCTCCAGCCGGGGCAAAGATTCCCAACCCAAACAGAAGCGCGAAGGCGTCCCGGGTAGCCGCGGGCCGTGACGTCACTCCCCCTCCCCTCCCCTCCCTCGCGCGACGGGAGCCAATGAGCGGCGAGAGACGGCGTCCCCGGCTCCGAGTGACCTCACAGCTCCCCCGCCCCGTCCCCCCCCTCGGGGAGGGATGCCGTCCAATCCGGGCCCGAGGGCCGGCGTGACGTCAAGGCGCCGCCCCGCGGTCCCGGAGGGTGGGCCAGGCGAGTGGCCGCGGCGCCCCTTTCTCTTTGCCCGCCTTCTTCGCCTTTGCACTCGGGGGGCCGCCGGCGGGGCGCGCCTTGGACCGCGGTGCCCTTCAGCCTCCTCGCTCGCCCGCCCTTGCGCCTCCGACCGGCCCCAGGCAGCATGGAGAGCGCCGCGCTCGGAGCCGAGTTCAACCTCCTCCTGGCCACCGACTCCTACAAGGTTGGGATGGGGGGGAGCAAGGCGAGGGAGGGGGCGCACGGGAGAGAGTGGGGGGTCCCCCCAACCCAGCCTGGCTCTCCTTCCACGCGGGGCGGGCGGGCGCCCAGCAGCGCTCTCCTCTTCCCCCCCCCCAACACCGGGGCTGATCTCTGGGTTGGGTGGGTGGGTGGGTGGGGGTACCCTGGGCAACGTGTGTGACGGGGCGGCAGGGCTTGCTGGAAAGGCGGGGGGGGTCGTTAAGGACTGGGGGGGGTGGGGGGCGCCCGGATCCCTGCAAGCAAGCCTCTTCCTAAGTCCCCCCCTCTTTCCTAGATGCAAGAGATTTGGGGAGGGGGTTTGCCTCGGGGGGGAAGCCGGGAGATTGGGGAGCCCCCCCTGGAGGAGGCTCCGGTGGGGGGGGGTCGGGCAGGGGGCGAGGATGGAGCAGCAAGCAGCGCGTCTTTTGGGGCCCTGCAATTGCAACCCCCCCCCATTGGTGCAAAGATGGAACCTGGGAGCTTTTTGCACGTGCTTGACCTAAAGCGGAGTTGCAGGGCTGCGAGAGTCAAAGGGGCTCTCTCATCCATCCCCCCCCAATATATATATATATATCTCGCCTTACTCCGGCTCGGAAGTTTCCAAGGGTCGGGAAAGTACGCAGAATGAGGAGTAGCAATTGAGCAAGAAATGCAAAGTGAAACTTGGGGCAGCGACCTGATCTTCTCCCTTGCTGGGAAACCGAAACGTAACATTCTTAACCCCGCGAGTGTTGGACCCTTTCTCCCTTCTCCATCGCTCGGTGTGTGTGTGTGTGCGTGCGTGTGTGTGCAAAAGGGAATTAGCCTTGGAATTACAGGGCAATTTGCCTGCGAAGAGAAAATTGGCTGCTAAGTCGGGTTTTTATCGTTTGCAAGCGGAGTTTCTGATTTGCAAGCTCTGTTAAGGCTAGGAGAGATTTCGCTTCTGGCTCTCGGGATCGTTGTCTCTTTGACTGATCTTGGAGGAAGGATTTTACAGCTGTGAAGTCTCAAAAGCTGCTAGCATTTTTCAAATTGCAGGCGGTAGCTTAGCCAAATCGAACCATTGGGGGCTTCCAAAAATATAATTATTTGCCTGATTGTGGAAAGACCCCAAAATTGGTTTTTAATATTGATAGTGCAGGACTTTTTTTAAAAAAAAAAAAATTATTAGGATTTGTGGTTTGGATCCCCTTATTGGCTGTATTTATGTATTTTACGTGTTGCCTTATAATTACAGTCAGAGTTTATATGTTGGATGACCTAGATATTTATTCAGTTACATGACAGGGGAAACTGCTTAATGCAGAAATTATTTCATATATCCACAGGAGAATCTTAACCAGTTGTGCCAGTCATAAAGTCCCTGAAGCTATGAGTTATACAACATGCAAATCTACAGCTCGAATGCTTCAAAGGAGGCAGGAAAGTTTAGTTTGACTGAGATCGTGGCTAGGGTTATAACTTCTAATGCAGCCTTTCTCAATGCTCAATTAGATGTGTTGTGTAAAGGAATAACCTACGTGATCTTTAGGCAGCATAGAAGCATGGGTATCGTGGTCCCGTTACACCCAGAGAAAATCAGTTTGGGGTAGCAATTCACTTGGAGCAGTCTTTGAAGTTGGATCTACTTTATGCACAATCTAGAGCAATGGTTCTCAAACCTTTTTAATGCCATGACTCCCAACCGGTCGTAAGTCGAGGACTACTCAACTGGTCGTAAGTTGAGGACTACTCAACTGGTGCAGCACCGTTTGCAGAATGGGACTTTTGGCGGGCTCAGCAGGGCAGAGACAGCCTGGACAATTCCTATTGGCTTTTGAAAGCCAATAGAATTAGACTCTATTCAAGAGAGTCTATTCTATTGGCTTTCAAAAGCCAATAGAATAAAAGGGAGTAGCACAGCTAAGGAAAAGGGGGGAAAAAATGGCGGACTGCATTGTTTGGTGACCCCCGTGAAATGGTCATTCGACCCCAAATGGGGTCCCGACCCACAGGTTGAGAACCACTGATCTAGAGCAGTGATGGTGAACCTTTTAGAGCAGTGTTTCTCAACCTTGACAATTTTAAGGCATGTGGACTTCAACTCCCAGAATTCCACAGCCAACAATTCTGGGAGTTGAAGTCCACATGCCTTAAAATTGTCAAGGTTGAGAAACACTGTTTTAGAGAGTGCCCAAAAACTGGCCCCATCCCTGCTCCACCCCCTGCTCCGCCCCCACCCCGCTTGCCCGCAAGGTCACTCACTGCCTCCAGAACCCGCCGCAGATCGCCCAGGCAGCCCAGCAGTGCTATGGCGGCCACGGCCTCTGCCCACACCCTGCAGCATCAACTGCATGATGGGGGGTGTGAGGGCAAAGTCTTGTCTACGCTGCCTGGTTGCCATGTCCTTGGCTGTACTGCTCCACGTGGGCCACGCTCGAGGGCGACTCTCCTCCAGGGGGGCTGCTGGAGAGGACGGGGTCACGTGGGGAAGCAAGGCTGGGGCAACTTCACGTGTGCCCACAGAGAGGGCTCCGAGTGCCGCCTCTGGCACCCATGCCATAGGTTCACCACCACTGATCTAGAGAGAGGGCTTATGAATTTCAACAGGGAAGAGTTGAACACATATATTCTATTTAAATGAACAGGATTCACAATCAGGTAGAGCAGTGTTTCTCAACCTTGACAACTTTAAGGCATGTGAACTTCAACTCCCAGAATTCCACAGCCAGCACTGCTGGCTGTGGAATTCTGGGAGTTGAAGTCCACATGCCTTAAAATTGTCAAGGTTGAGAAACACTGAGGTAGATAGATAGATAAGGTAGGTAGGTAGGTAAAAAGATAGATAGGTAAGAAGGATAGATAGACAGACAGGGAGGTAGACAAATTCAGAAGCAAGCTTCACTGTGGGACTTCATTGCGAGCTGCAAGGATGATAATTTAAAGCTTATCCCCAACCCTCTTTTGGAATTTTTTTTTTTTGAAAGACAGGCTAGATTTCCTCCTGCACGCACAACCTAGTCTGTCCAGCTTGTGGGTGCAGGTATGGAAAACAAGTGGAACTTCCTCCCCCTAACCCAGTTATACAGAAAGGTGGATGAACCATTGGAAAGCACAAGCTATACCCGGGCAAGGAAATTAATAGGAAAAACACCCTTTCTTTCCCCTCCAGCTTGATGTATATATACACTGCCATAATCAACCTAGAGCAGTGTTTCTCAGCCTCGACAATTTTAAGGCATGTGGACTTCAACTCCCAGAATTCCACAGCCAGCATTGCTGGCTGTGGAATTCTGGGAGTTGAAGTCCACATGCCTTAAAATTGTCAAGGTTGAGAAACACTGACCTAGAGACTGCCAGAGATTTTATCATGGGATCATAAAAATGTTAAAACCTAAAGGGTACTGCTTAGAAAAACACCCTGAAAGAAGACGCAAGTCACAGTCCCTTCTTAATCCCCAAATATTCTCTTTCTACAAATTCCAGAAGGCCACTGACAAGGCCAGTTAATTGCCCTTGAAAGGGAGATTATTCTATAGCACTGGATCTTAACTGGAAAAAAAAATTATTGTGGATCCTGACATTCTTCCCCCTCTTGGTTGATAAGATTTTACTGGGCTGCACATGCTGATAGGTCGATTCTACTGCAATAGTCCTGTTTGATACCAAGATCCTCCTGAGAAGTCTATCCATTGGATTTAAATAAATTAAGCCAGAACACCAAATACTAAAATAAATTAATTGGGAAAAGAAAAATGCAGGAAATAGAAAGGAGGGTGACAATTGCCTGCACTGAATTCCAAATGAAATCAGCCTAATTAGGCTAGTTATGTATTACAACCGTAATCCAAGATCCTGGATTTTGGAACCAGCTCAAAATTCCTGACACTTAAGCTTAAGAGAAACTTATATGGGTCTTCTGATTGGATGTTGTTTGGCGGGCCCTCCTTACTTGTTCCTGGATTAACCTTTTGAGCACTTTCTCAATTTTATAAAATGCAGAGGATAAGTTAAAATATATAAACGCCCTACATCAGGGGTGTCCAGTCTTGGTAACTTTAAAAATTGTGGGCTTCAGCTCCCAGAATTCCAGAGGCAACTATGGGAATTTTGGGAGCTGAAGTCCACAAGTCTTAAAATTGCCAAGATTGGACACCCCTGGTTTACATTGTTTATGACTATAGATCCTCATTTTATTCTTTACGAATAAAATTCACTTTGGCCTACTTCAGCCTATCTGCGGTGTCATAATTCTAGTGAATAAATTCAGAATTTATCTGGTAGTTAGAACTACCTGCTTAATTATTGTTTTGCACTGCCTCGTTTCTGCAGTTCTGCAGTTTTCTGAAAACAATTGTATAAGAGAGGATTTGGGAAAATGAAAAATGAATCCTGCTTAGCAAGGTGAATTTACCAGATGTTTTGGGAATACTGTAACAGGGGAAAAAAAAATGGGTGAGGGAATTTGTTGGCCAGTCAAAACGTACAGCCGTGAGTGCTTAATTTTGAGCTGGATTTTTTTTTTACTGGCAAGAAATCTGAAAAACTCAGATCTGCAGCAAAATGTGATATTCTTATATAGTAAATTTAAAATTAATATACAGCATAGTCTGCATCTTCCTGCTCTAAATTTATGTCCTGTCAATGTTTGGGTTGGTTACTGTAGTAACCAGTCTTACCCCAATCATGACAGCTGGGGATGATGGGAGCAGTAATCAATCATATTTGAAAAAATGCTGAATAGATAGCCTGAAGTGAAGATGTTACGGAGTCCAGATAGTCCTCAACTTACAACATTGAGTGACCATTTGAAGCTACAATGGCACCGAAAAATGTGACTTAAGAGCCTTTTTCACACTTACGATCATGTGATCAAAATGCAGACTGACTCATGTTTATCACTGTTGTAGTATCCTGGGGTCGGTTGTGTGATCTCCTTTTGCGACCCTCTAGCAAGCAAAGTCGAGGGGGAAGCCAGGTTCACTTAACAACCGGATGGCTAGCTTAACAACTGCAGCGATTCACTTAACAACCATGTCAGGAAAGGGCTTAAAATGGGGCAAAGCTCGCTTTATAACTGTCTCACTTAACAGACGTTTTCGGCTCAGTTATGTTTGTAAGTCAAGGACTACGTGTCTTTCCTTTCTTTAAAATGAAAAGCACATGTTTTTACCTCTTAAACCAGGGGTGGGCAATCTTGGCTCTTTTATGACTCGTGGACTTCAACTCCCAGAATTCCTGAGCCAGCATGGCTCAGCTTGGAAACCTCTCCCTTTCCCCTCAGCGTGGCTGGCTGAGGAATTCTGGGAGTTGAAGTCCACGAGTCATAAAAGAGCCAAGGTTGCCTACCTCTGGCCTAGGCCGCTTTCTGACTCGTGGACTTCAACTCCCAGAATTCCTGAGCCAGCCTGGCTCAGCTTGGAAACCTCTCCCTTTCCCCTCAGCGTGGCTGGCTCAGGAATTCGGGGAGTTGAAGTCCTCGAGTCATAAAAGAGCCAAGGTTCCCCATCCTGCCCTATATCTGGATTGTGGACTTTCCTGGCATCTGTCTGGTGGTAGGGATAGAACTTCTAGGTCAGGGGTAGTCAACCTTGGCTCTTTTATGACTCGTGGACTTCAACTCCCAGAATTCCTCAGCCAACCTGGCTCAGCTTGGAAACCTCTCCCTTTCCCCTCAGCGTGGCTGGCTGAGGAACTCTGGGAGTTGAAGTCCACAAGTCATAAAAGAGCCAAGGTTGCCTACCTCTGGCCTAGGCCTAGGCCGCTTTCTGACTCGTGGACTTCAACTCCCGGAATCCCTGAGCCAGCCTGGCTCAGTTTGGAAACTTCTCCCCTTCCCCTCAGCGTGGCTGGCTCAGGAATTCTGGGAGTTGAAGTCCTTGAGTCGTAAAAGAGCCAAAGTTGCCTACTCCTGTCTTAAGCTAAAGCTTGCTGCTGCTCTTTGTGTGCATGTATACTTATTATAGAAGATTTTTCTTGGTATGTCGACAAAGTTGTCACAACTTCTGAATAGGGTTGGCCCCATTAACATTCCCTGTTCTTTTCCGTGAAGTTGCTTGTCCTTGCAATTGCTTCTTTGAGACCCTTTTGTTACTAGCCCTGAGAAAAGAGAAAGAACCCCCATTTTTCAGATGGCTAGAATTAAAACATAGACTATTATCAATTTAACAGAGTATAGTAAACATGTGTTTCTTACAGCCTGGATTGATAAGGAAAAGTCATCTATTTTCCCACTACCGGTAATCCTCAACCACCGCAACGGACCCCCAAATTTTAGTTGTTGAAGTTGTTTAGTTTTACCCCATTTTTGCCACCTTTCTTGATCAGTGATAAGTTGTGAAGTTAGTGACACGGTTGTAAAGTGAATCCGGCTTCCCAGTTGAGGTCGCAAAATGGGATCACGTGACCCCGCGACCGACATAAACACGAGCCAGTTGCCCAGCGTCTGAATTTTGATCACCTGGCCACGGGGATGCTGCATGAAAAACGACCACAAGCCACTTTCAGTCTCATTGCAACTCTGAACGGTCACTAAACAAATTGTCGTACGTTCGAGGACTACCACTACCCCACACGAGTTCTTAAAAGCAAAGTTGCTTTTCCCAATAAAGCTGTTTTCTCTTTGGAGTTGCCATAATATACTCTGCAGTCTTTTTATTACCCTGAGTAGCTGGGGGGGGGGCGGAAGTGCTAGTAAACCCACAATACATCGTACTTCGTCGTATTGGATTTTCTTTTAAACACCCCGCCCCTTCCAACGTGAATTAAAACTTAAAACCACTTATAACTGAATAGCCACAGTTCTATCAAAATAGTCACCATCTGTTCTCTGGACAGGTGGTTATGAAAAGAGTATTGAAAAGAAGATGCAATTTGGCACACACACAGCACTTCATTAACAACGAACACTGGGAGAGTTAATATTTTGGGGACAGCTGATATGAAAAGAGAGGTGCTATTTTTAAAAAAAACAAAACTTTTTTTAAAACACTTCTCAGCCAAAGATGCATAAAACCTATCCGCCTTGGAGCCTCAACATGCTAGGTAATTATATAGGCAGCTAGCATTTTACAAATGTGTGGTGGGAATCACACAATGCACAATGTTGATACTTGGACCAGTGTGATACTCCTAAGTCAGTGATGGCGAATCTTTTAGAGACCGAGTGCCCAAACTGCAGCCCAAAACCCACTTATGCATCGTTGGGTGCTGGGTGGGTATGGCCCATTGGGTGGGCATGGCTGCGGTGGTAATGGCAGAGTGGGTGGGACTAAAAAGTTCAATCAATCCCAACTTTGCAAGATTTTTCCCGCGAGAAGTTGAAATTGACTGAACCTTTTTTTTTTTTGCACACGGCGGAGGAAGCAAAAAGGTTTTATAAAACCGAGCTGAAGGCCTAGGACTGGGGCGACGGCGCATGTGCCCACGGAAAGGGCTCTGAGTGCTGCCTCTGGCACCCGGGCCATAGATTTGCCACCACTGTCCTAAGTAATAATAATGGCAGCATGACATGGATCAAACAGTCAAAAACAGCATCCAGCCCCTTCGTTAATCTGCATTTTAAAACTTTGAGTAATGCAGTTAGCAACAAAGAGAGTAACCCATCTTTTCTATTTTAGATGCTGCTGATTTTGTACCTGAAGTAAATGTGTACAGTACTGTCAGTTATATTCTATATGTTTTATCAGCCCTTTAAGGATTTTTAGACCTAGGAATCTGATTAATTATATTTCCCTTATTTTCATGGTGTACCTTATCAAATGATGTTCTTGCAGTGTTGGGACATGCAAACGCTGTTACATCATTCTGTTTGTGTATCAAAAACAGAGTGAAACTGACCAGGCTAATTCATTCATTGCTCACGCTGACAGAAATGCAAAAGTAAAATAAAAATTAAGATAAAAAATTAAAGCATAAGTGGTGGGTGAAAAGGAAATTTTGACTTTTAAAAATCTTTTAATCTACAGCTTTTAGTTTTTCAGGTAAGGGAAATAAAATGCATTTGCCTCGAAAATGTCAGAATACGTAATTTCCCTTGAAACCATGTCATCACATAAACATTCTGGGTAAAGTAAAAAAAAGAATGTTTGGGGGAATGATTATGTTTAAACAAAATGTGCCAATATAGAAGATTATTGGAATCATTTACTGGAAAAAAGTATTGGGTCAAATTCTGAGCCAAAAAGTGCTTATTGTTTTAATTAAGCACTTTTTCTAATATTTGTTTAGGTTTAAATGCAATCATGTTACCATTGAGACCAAACATTGTATTCACTTATTGTAGCCACGCCTCTATCACTAATATTTGTGTCCTATTGTAGAAAATAAGATTTTATTTGCATCTTTTTGTTCTTTACATCCACCGTTGCTATTTGGTGTTGTCAAAAAGCCTACTGTGTACGGGAGAGATTAAAGAATGTTTTTTTTAATTGACAAGGCACAGATTTTGAGATTTATTGTTCAAATAAAAAACATGGGTACATTGCGTGATAATATAAGCATACCGCGTTCTGTCCAATGAATTATTTCTGGGCAAAACATAGGCTTAACCTGTGCTTGAATGCAATTTTTTTTTTTTTTGGTCTTAAAAGCATGCTGCTGCTAATAAATCTAATTGCAAAGCTGCAGAGTGAAAATTAATCCTGTCTATCACATTTCACATTTATCTGGAATCCTGGTCAGTTTCACTTCTCAATTGTGGCAAGGGCTTTTTTTGATGGCTGTTGTGTATAAGAAACAGGGACAAATCTTTGTTAGGAATAAAATGGGCAAGAAGAATGAAATGCTCCAAAATAGCCAGCCTACAATTGAAAATGGAGCAATGGATGTTCCTTGCTTCTAAAATTGGGAAGATTTGAGCCACCTCGAATTTTGTCAAGCCTGGAGGATGAAAGTGATCCTTGAAAAAAAATGCTTAAACCATGGTTTAATTTTAACCCCCCCTTCTTCTTATGGACTGAAGTATTTTCTTAATCCGGTTTATCTTATTGCAGGTGACACATTACAAACAATATCCACCCAATACGAGCAAAGTTTATTCCTACTTTGAGTGTCGTGAAAAGAAGACGGAGAACTCCAAATTAAGGAAAGTGAAATATGAGGAAACAGTTTTTTACGGGTTGCAGTACATACTTAATAAATACTTACAAGGTATTTTTTCCCCCCTCCTGGATTTTCAAAAGCCATTTTTCCATATTGTTGCTGTTATTCCCCATTGTAATTTCTCTGCTACCTTTTGTGTCATAAGAATAATGTTTGAAATGTCTTAAATTGGGCTTGTATTAAGGATAGGCCATAAAAGTATCCTTGAATATGCGCTGCACTTATTTTATCCTGAATTAATTGCTTATATAAATACAAGATCTGGATTCAGCTATGTCTTAGCTTTTTTAATTAATAATAATAGTAAAGTTGGAAGGGACCTTGGAGGTCATCTAGTCCAACCCCCTGCTCGGGCAGGAAACCCTACATCATTTCGGACAAATGGCTATCCAGTCTCTTCTTAAAAACTTCCAGTGTTGGAGCATTTACTGCTTCTGGAGGCAGGTTGTTCCACTGATTAATTGTTCTCACTGTCAGGAAGTTTCTCCTTAGTTCTAAGTTGCTTCTCTCCTTGATCGTTGCTTCTTGTCCTGCCTTCAGGTGCTTTGGAAAATAGCTTGACTCCCTGTTCTTTGTGGCAATCCCTGAGGTATTGGAACACAGCTATCATGTCCCCCCTTGTCCTTCTCTTCATTAAACTAGACATACCCAATTCTAGCAACCGTTCCTTATATGTTTTAGCTTCCAGTCCCCTAATCATCTTTGTTGCTCTTCTCTGTACTCTTTCTAGAGTCTCAACATCTTTTTTACATCGTGGTGACCAAAACTGGATGCAGTATTCCAAGTGTGGCCTTACCAAGGCATTGTAGAGTGGCATTAATACTTCACGTGATCTTGATTCTATCCCTCTGTTAATGCAGCCTAGCACTGTGTTGGCCTTTTTGGCAGCTGCAGCACACGGCTGGCTCCTATTTAGGTGATTGTCTACTAGGACTCCGAGGTCCCTCTCACAGTTACTAGTATTGAGCATGGTGCCACCTATGCTGTACTTGTGCATTTGGTTTTTCTTGCCTAAATGTAGAACCTTGCTTTTTTCACCATTGAATTTCATTTTGTTAGTTAGTGCCCAGTGTTCAAGTCTGTCCAGATCCTTCTGTATCTTTAAGCCTGTCTTCTGGAGTGTTGGCTATTCCTGCCAGCTTGGTGTCGTCTGCAAATTTGATGATTCCCCCATCTATCCCTTCTTCCAAATCGTTGATGAAGATGTTGAAGAGCACTGGGCCCAGAACAGAGCCCTGGGGCACCCCACTGTTTATTCGTTCTTTATAATAAACAGTTCCTAAAGTTTGAGGAACAGCTTATTCCGGGGTCTTTTAAAGGCTGTTAACCAGATATATTAAATTTTCATACCTGCAATGCACATTTTCTGTGTTTACATTGTGTCATTTTATAGTACAGGTTAGTCCTTGACTTACAACAGTTCGGTCAGTGATTGTTCAAAATTACAAGAGTATTGAAAAAAGTGACTTACGACCGTTTTTCACACTTACCACCATTGCATCAACCCCAGGGTCGGGAGATCAAAATTTGGAGGATTGGCAACTGACTCATATTAGGAATGTTCATTATTAAGGCAGCTAATTTTTTTTTTTTGTAGCTATTGATGCAGTTGATAGCTGCTTGCTGAATGGAGTTCAAAGACACCATAAAATGATATTTTCTCTTATTCCTGCAACAGTTCCAGGAAGTAAAATTAAAAGGATTTGTTCATCATCTTTTCTGTGGTTCGTTCATGTGTCTCCTATCTTATCTCCTGTACTATGTACCGTATTTTCAGGTGTATAAGACGACTTTCTAAACCATGCAAATTGTCTCCGAAGTCGGGGGTCGTCTTATACGCCGAGTCATCTTATACGCCATAAAATACCGTATTTTCTGGTGTATAAGATGACTTTCTAAACATGCAAATCGTCTCTAAAGTCGGGGGTCGTCTTATACGCTGAGTCATCTTATACGCCAGAAAATACGGTAATATTTAAACTATATTACTACTTGAGGTGGTTCAGAATCTGACTATTTATTGTGTACCTATTATGCTATTAATGGGCAATTATCCAGTTAAGCTATTTGAATGCTGAATCAGTGATTAGTTATATTGATAGAATTGTTAACGATTGAAGATTGCTCGTAAGCCGATAGAAAAGAAGAACAGCGTTTCTTGATTCTATCGCATTCTCTTAGGAAACAATTTAACTGAAATCTACATGTCAGATTTTTTCCAAGGGTGCTAAGTGCATTTATCTCTGAAGCTGGCCTTAAAGACGTCCTCCTTTGAAGTGCTGAATAGTCTTTGAAAAGGACTTGGAAATTTTAGCTAGGTGAAAATACATATGATGTCAGTTGTATGCCGAATCTGATTTGTATGTTACAAGTTTCATGGATTGCCATTCTATTAATTGGATATACTTAGGATTTTTTCAACAGGGAAATTAAATAAGCATCTATGCTTGCTGAAGTCTGAAGTTTTTGAAGATAAGATAAGATAACCCAGCCCTTATTGTGATTTTTTACTGTGGGCACACTGGCACCCATTAAAAATGAAATTCTGTGGCTTGCTCTGTAAAGTGTACACATACATAACACACATATAAATATGCTATGTATACCTACATATGTATGTACCTACACCTTTATAAATACATATAAATATTAATTGCTGTCCATCTTGAATACATAATGGAAAGAGAAGCTTGAGAGTTCACAAGGTTAAAATACTGTATGTCTGCTTCAATAAATGAGGTGCACTTAGCATGGATTTAAAAATGGCCCTTATTAATGATCAACATCTAAAAATCCTTGTACTTTTACTGGCTACCTGCCAGCAGATAGATATTTTTACTTAGAGCTTCAGCCCTACAAACGAGTTATTATGGTCATTCTAAACGATGCAGACAGTTTAAGCGTTGAATTGTTTTTGTTGATGGATATTGCACTGTTAACTATCTTGAACATCAGTTGGGAATGAATAATCTAAAGAAACTCCTCAGATTAAAAAAAAAACTTGGACAAATAGGAATTGCTGTCAGTTGTCTGTTTGCTAAAAAGTACGTGTGGCTTCCTAATTTATCCCTGCGGCTTCTCCAAAAGCAGCAGTAGCAGAAGTGATTTTATATATATATATATATATTTCGCGGGTGTTTGTATGTAGGTCTTTGATTGTTCGGGTTTTCTCCCGCGTAAAATTGGAAGTGTCTTGGCGACGTTTCGACGAAGTCCCATTCGTCATCTTCAGGCTGGTGTTTTCAGCTTCGTGCTTCGAGCAGCAATGTGTTTTCAGTTTATATTATATATATATATATATATATATATATATATATATATATATATATATATATAATATAAATTGAAAACTTTAAAAATATATGTATATATATATATTTTAAAAACCGATATCTTACATTGCATCTAGGTTATTTCCAGTTTACATGTGGTCCTTAAGTTACGGTGACAATTTAGCCCCAGATTTCTGTTGCTAAGCAAGATAATTGTGAATTTTGCCCCATTTTACCACCTTTGTGGCCACAGTTGTTAAATGAATCGCCGCACTTAACCGACTTGTTAAACTAGTAACACAGTTGTTAAGTGACTGTAGCTTCCCCATTGACTTTGTTTGTCAGAAGATTGCAAAAGATGACCATATGACCCCGGGACACTGCAACTGTCATAAAGAAGAGTCAATTGCCAAGCATCTGGATTTTGATCACGTGATCATGAAGGATGCTGCCAACAGTCGCAAGTGTGAAAAACCGTCCTAAGTCGCTTTTTTGTGTGCCTTTGTAACTTTGTTCACTAAACAGACAGTTGTAAATCGAGGACTATTTATATCATTTCCACCTCATTCTGCAGAAAACTGGTAGGCCTGAATCTGAAGAACAGTTTAAGATTGGGATATATAACCACTTGTAACAAATCATAATAAATGGAGACGAGGCCACTGGTGATACCATCCAGAAGAGCTGCACACATTAGATATTGTCTTTTAGACCGGGGGTCCCAATCCCGGTCCGTGGATCGGTACCGGGCCACGGCATGCCAGCAGCCGGTCCACACAAACAAAGCCCCATCCGCGGGATGCAGGCAGTACATAAAACCACACACCCTCCGGTCCACGGAAAACCTCTCTCCACGGAACCGGTCCCTGGTGCCCCAAAGGTTGGGGACCTCTGATCTAGAACACGTATATTGTCGAACCAATTTTCAGAGTAGATAACTCATGTCTGAAACGGGCCTTCTTTGAGTATATAATCAAGTTTGAATTGTTTCATAGGCAAAGTGGTAACCAAAGAGAAAATACAGATAGCCAAAGCAGTGTACAAGGAACATTTTCAAGACGACGTCTTCAACGAAACAGGATGGAACTATATTCTTGAGGTAAAAACAAATTCATATTTACGTTTAGTAAAAAACATTGTGTTCCCTCGGCAAACGGGCACTTATTAAAAAGAGGATTCTCTGTGAAACGGCCAGAGATCATCTTTTGGTTTGATTTGGTCTGTGGAGATTCTCAGTTTGTTCTGGATTTTTTTTTCCTGCTAGGTCACAAACCTATTTATTTCTTTTTAGGAAGTTTGTCTTCCTTGAGGAAATCATCATTTTGTTTCCAAAGTAGCATTCTGTTCATACCAAAAATATGTCGCTAGTTTGGCTAAAACAATATTTTAAAAAAGGGTAATTGAAAAGATGACATTATTATTCAACATTCTTTTAAGCAAACCAAGGAAATCTGTAGCAGTATCTTTGAGTGTCTAAAAAACTGTTAGGTAAAAATATATGTACAGTAGTACTTCGTACTTAACTCATCGAATTTGGTACTCAACGCATTTTGAAGTGAAAATTTTGCCCTGCTACTCATTGTTTGTTCCATACTTGACGCACAAGCTAGAACTTGTCCGTGTTTCATTGTTTGTTCCATACTTGATGCACAAGCTAGAACTTGTCCATGTCAGCTGCCTTGTGACTCACTACATTATTCCTTATGGGAAAAATTTGTTTGCTACTCATAGTTTTGGGTACTCCTCGTGCCCCTAGGAACTGATAAGTACCAAGTTACCACTGTATTTACATTAAAACCTGTTTATTATCCAGCGAAATAGATGGTAGTATTTTGTGTTTTCAAAATCTTCCTTATGTCGCTCTTTTTATGTCAATAGAAGTACGATGGCCGTCTTCCTATTGAAATAAAAGCTGTTCCCGAGGGCTTCGTCATTCCTAGAGGAAATGTACTTTTCACAGTTGAAAACACAGATCCAAACTGTTACTGGCTCACCAACTGGGTTGAGGTGAGTAGCGATGCAATTTGAATAGATTAATGGGAGCTATGTTGTTGTTAGTTGCAAAGTCATGTCCAACCCATCGGGACCCCATGGACCACGTTCCTCCAGGCCTTCCTGTCCTCTACCATCTTCTGGAGTCCCTTGAAGCTTACACCTCCTGCTTCAGGGACTCCATCCAGCCATCTCATTCTCTGTCGTCCCATTCTTCTCTTGCCCTCCATCTTTCCCAGCATCAGGCTCTTCTCCAGTGAGTCCTTCTTTCTCATTAGGTGGCCAAAGTATTTGAGTTTCAACTTCAGGATCTGGCCTTCTAAAGAGCAATCAGGGTTGATCTCCTCTAAGACTGATTAGTTTGATTGCCTTGCAGTCCAGGGGACTCGCAGGAGTCTTCTCCAGCACCAGAGTTCAAAGGCCTCAATTCTTTGGCACTCAACCTTTCTATGGTCCAACTTTCACAGCCATCCATTGCAACTGGGAATGCTATGATGGAGGTGTAAAAAAAAATAAGGCACAGAGTATAGAAACTAGATCGGATGAATTCCTTCACTCTGTGGGCCAATGAATAAAAGTGAAAATAGAACATAGAATAACAGGGTTACTTTTCAGACAAATGGTTGTCCAATCTCTTCTTAAAAACCTCCAGCGATGGGGCATCCACAACTACTGGAGGCAGGCAGTTCCACTGGTTAATTGTCCTCACTGTTAGGAAGTTTCTCCTTAGTTCTAGTTGGTCCTCTCCTGCATTAGTTTCCATCCGTTGCTTCTTGTCCTGCCTTCAGGTCCTTTGGAAAATAGCTTGACCCCCTCCTCTTTGTGGCAGCCCCTCCAAGCAAGATTTGTGATAAGATCAAAATAAATGCCGTTTGCAGCATGTAGTTACATTATGAAATTGTTTTTGTAAAATCAATCATTTCCAACAGATGTCTACGATTGAATCAGTTCATAGAAGATACCACTAATACAGGCTGTCCTTGACTTAACAACCACGGTTGAGACTGGAATTTAGGTAGTCGCTGTGTCACCCGCTTTTATGGCCTTTTTTTGCTATGGTTGAGCGAATCACTGCGCTGGTTAAGCGAATCGTGGAGAATCTCCAGTGCCGTTGTGACTTCGAAGCATTGCTAAATGAACGGTTGCTAAGTCAAGGACTGCCTACATAGTTCTCTTGCCGAGAATTAGTTCTCTTATAATCTTTGTTCCTGATCTTGTAAGGAAATCTAGCTCTCTCTCTCTCTCTCTCTCTCGCCCTGTATAAAATTAAATCCTCTGCAAAGAAATATATATGCTCCTGATATTTCTTTTGAAAGAGGGCATCAGAATTTAATTTTATACACACGCATACTTAGATTTCCTTACAAGATCAGGAGCATATATATTTCTTTTGAGAGAGGCATCAGAATTTAATTTTTTTAATGTGTTCCAGTGTGGTCACAGAAAAAAGTGACAATAAAGGTTATCTTGTCCTGTCCCGTCCCATCCCATCACATCCCATCCCTTCTTATCCTATCTTCCTATCCCATCTTATCCTATCCTATCCTATCCCATCCCATCCCTTCTTATCCTATCTTCCTATCCTATCCCATCTTATCCTATCCCATCCCATCCCTTCTTATCCTATCTTCCTATCCTATCCCATCCTATCCTATCCCGTCCCATCCCATTCCATCCCTTCTTATCCTATCCTATCCTATCCTATCCTATCCTACCCTACCCTATCCTTTCCCTTCTTCTCCTATTCCATCCCATCCCTTCTTCTCCTATCTTCCTATTCTATCCCATCTCATCCCATTCCATCCCTTCTTATCCTATCTTCCTATCCCATCCCATCCTATCCTATCTTCCTCTCCTATCCCGTCCCATCCCATTCCATCCCTTCTTATCCTCTCTTCTCCTCTCCTCTCCTATCCTATCCTATCCTATCCTATCCTATCTTATCCTATTCCATCCCATCCCTTCTTATCCTATCTTCCTCTCCCATCCCATCCTATTCCATCCCTTATCCTATCCTATCCTATTCTATTCCATCCCATCCCATACCTTCTTATCCTGTCCTATCCCATCCCATCCCGTCCCACCCTATCTTCTTATCCCATCCCATCCCATCCTATCTTTAGCCTAGCCTAGCCTATACATTACCTTGGTATGCATTCTTTTTTTTTGCCAGACAATCCTTGTGCAGTCCTGGTATCCCATCACAGTAGCTACAAACTCCAGAGAGCAGAAGAAGATCTTAGCAAAGTACTTGCTGGAGACCTCAGGCAGTTTAGAAGGGCTGGAATACAAACTCCACGACTTCGGTTACAGAGGGGTGTCTTCTCAAGAGGTAACGCTCTTCAAATCACGTCCTTGGGGTTAAAAACGTTGGCGTGCCCCTTTGCTCTGAGCCCCGCGGAGGGTTTGCAGCACAGCCCCAAACAATTAAGCACTAAGTTGAAGCAGTTGAATAAAGACGTCCCTGAAAACATGGCATGAAAAGTGGGAGCCTGTAGATCAGGGCTTTTCAACCTTTTCACCCATTGTACCACTTTTAGGATATGGCAACATCCGTGTACCACGAGTCGCCTAGCCAGGTGTCAAAAACTTGATGACCAAAAAAAAAAAGGAAAAAAGTGATAAAGTACAGGTAGTTCTCGACTTACAACAGTTCGCTTAGTGACTGTTCGAAGTTACAATGGCACTGAAAAAAGTGCCCCCCAAGCCACAGCCAAGCAAGACACCTGCCCGCCTGGCCACACTCTTCCTCCTGTCCGAGGTTTTCATTGCTGTGAGCATTTCTGTTGAGGATTGGCAGCGGAGGTGGGGTTGGGGGGTGTTTGGTTTTTATTCCTCCCCATCTACTGGGTGGTTGCAGCAGGTTTGGGTCACTTCACATGACCCTGGGACACTGTGACTGTCATAAATATGAATCAGTTGCCAAGCATCTGAATGTAAATCACAAGACCCTGGAGATGCTGCAACATTCCAGCTGATCGGCGCTTCTTCTGGGCTCAGCGGAAGCGCCAGGATCAGTGCTGCTTTCCAGCTGATTGGTGCTTCTTCAGGGCTCAGCAGAAGCACCAGGATCAGTGCTGAGCTCCAGCTGGAGCCTGGCGCTGATCCTGGCGCTTCCGATGAGCCCTGACAGCCCTGCAGCTCCAGCGTCTCTCGCTCAGGCTGGTGCGGTGCTGCCACCGGTTCAGCTCATTCCCCTCCCCCACTACCACTTTTCTGGGATGGTGGTGTACCACCTGCCAGATGCCAATGTACCACAGGTGGTACCCGTACCACTGGTTGAAAAGCCCTGCTGTAGAGGACGAAATGAATTCTAACCCTGGAAATGAAAAGCCACAGGACACAGTTAAAATCATCCTCGTGGCACTAACACCTTCTTTAAAAATATGGGAGGATATACAGGTCGTCCTTCACTTAAACAGCAGTTCATTTAGTGACCGTTTGAAGTTACAACATCACTGGAAAAAGTGACTTATGAATTTTGATCAGGCGGTCGTAGGGAGGCCGTAAGGGTGAGGACTGGCCGTAAGTCACTTTTTTTCCCCAGCGGCCTCGTAACTTTGGACGGTCCCTAAGTCCAGTAAGCCTTTTGGGATGTATGTTCTAAAACTGGAGGGAGGGCTGCGGAATTCGACTCTGCCGTTGTTGAAACAAGAAATCCCGTTTTCCCAGACTGCAGGAATCGGAGCTTCCGCACACTTGGTGAACTTCAAAGGCACGGATACGGTAGCCGGCATTGTTTTAATTAAGAAATATTACGGCACAAAAGACCCCGTCCCAGGTTACTCGGTTCCAGCTGCTGAACACAGGTGTCTCTTTTTATTTTTATTTTTATTTTATTGACATGGTGTCTAGCTTCCTCTTCTTCTGGTTATCCTGATCAGGTGACAACATCAAGGCAATGTGAGGTTGATCTTGGGAAAAAAACTAAAACCAACCTCAAGACTTGACAAGTTAGGGAGCCACAGACTCGGGGATTAGATTTTGAATTTGAATTGAGATCTTAGGAGAAGCTACGGCAGTGGTTCTCAACCTGTGGGTCGGGACCCCATTTGGGGTCGAATGACCATTTCACGGGGGTCGCCAAACAAGGCTGTCCGCCAATTTTTTTCCCCTTTTCTTTGGCCACGCCCCTGGCACCCGGTGATGTATAAGTGGTTGGGGGTCACCACAACATGGGGAACTGTATTATGGGGTAGCGGCATTGGAAAGGTTGAGAACCACTGAGCTACGGCAAGCTATTCCTATATTGTCCCAAACCCAAGGTGGGAAATTCAGATAGTGACTAGGTTTCACACTGTCGTTGAGGGAGACTTTGGTTTTGATTCTCCGTTGGGTTGCAGTCAAGTTTTAGGTTGGCTGAAGCCAACGTGGCCTTGCTGAAAATCGGACCACTTCAACTACAGACGGGTATTTCATGTACATACAATCTCTACCAAAGACCTGGGGTTCTGCACGGGCTCTTAGTTGTTCCTAGCACTGATTCTTAACGGGTGGAGAGCTCTGATGCCCTTCATGGAATCTGTTGGAGCCCCTCACCCAGATTAGGAATCACAGCCCCAAGTGCGCCTATTGACACTGGGACCTGTCTGCCTGTCTATCTCATCTCTATATATCTCTATTTTTATCTGTCTATCTATCTTTATATATCTGTCATCTCTCTGTCTCTCTCTCTCTCTTTCTCTCTCTCTTTATCTATCAACTCTATATATCTCTAGCTTTATCTCTAGCTTTATCTGTCTATCTATCTATCTATCTATCTATCTATCTATCTATCTATCTATATCTTTCTATAACTCATCTATCTATATCTATCTGTCTGTCTCTTTGTCTATCTATCTATCTATCTCTGTCTCTCTGTGTCTATATCTATCTGTCTATTTATCTCTGTCATCTCTCTACCTCTATATCTGTCTGTCTCTCTGTGTCTGTCTGTCTATCTATCTGTCTCTCTGTGCCTATATCTATCTATTTATCTATCTCTGTCATCTCTCTACCTCTATATCTGTCTGTCTCTCTGTGTCTGTCTCTCTATCTATCTATCTATCTATCTATCTATCTATCTATCTATCCATCCCCTATGTATCTAGCATCACTCTATATTTAATCTATATCTGTCTGTCTGTGTCTCTGTCATGTATCTAGCCACACACAATACACACACCAACAAACAAACACCACACATGCCACATAGTTGTATTCTTCATTCGCAATTCTGGTATCAATCAGTCATTTCTAGCAGTTGTTCAGTTTATTTGCAGCTTTATTTGATGCTATATAAATTCATTAAAAATTAAATGAAAGTTTCAACTTTCATTGTGTTTTCAGTTCCTTTTGGGAACCGATCAAGTTACTACACATATTATATAATAAAAATAATATTCTTTTCATGTCAAAAGCATCAGTTTTGGGATTATTTTTATAAAAAATTGTTATGGATAGAGTATTAGTCCAAGGTTTCCTGGATTTAGGGTTCCATTTTTCTAAATAGGTTCATTTGGGGGAAAAAGTAAGTTTAATTTAAGCTCTTTTGGGAACTCAAAACTACTCTATGATTTAAATTGATGATTTAAGTACGATCAATCAATCTACAGGGCTAGCTGCTTGAGACAGGAGTAGCAGAAAACATCCGTAAGGCAGTGGAGATTTTTAACAGTTTCACACGAATGAAAACATTACCTCAAATTGCTTCAGGAAAACATTCCTGTTTACTACCCGAAGGAATTTCGATCACAAAGTATAAAAGTATTAAAAAGGATGCAAGCCTAATTGTCTCAGAATTTAATCAGCCTCTCTTCTCCTTCCCAGTACTATAACAGCTTGGGGGAAAGACCATGAAAAAGACGCTTTCAAACATATTGTGACACATTTTTCTTCCGTGCCGGTCTCCGTGGTCAGTGACAGTTACGATATTTACAATGCTTGCGAGAAAATCTGGGGTGAGGATTTGAGGCATTTAATTGAGAGGAGAAGTGCAGAAGCTCCCCTGATTATCCGTCCAGATTCAGGAAATCCTCTCGACACCGTGCTGAAGGTAAGAGCTCCAGGGTTCAGGTTTCAAAACTCCAGAGTAAAATCATTTACTATTCATATTAACACCACTTTACAAGGCCTTGGTAAGGCCACACCTGGAATACGGCATCCAGTTTTGGTCACCAGGATGTAAAAAAGATGTTGAGACTCTAGAACAGTGGTTCTCAACCTTGACAATTTTAAGGCATGTGGACCAACTCCCAAAATTCCACAGTCAGCATTGCTGGCTGGGGAATTCTGGGAGTTGAAGTCCACATGCCTTGAAATGGTCAAGGTTGAGAAACACTGCTCTAGAAAGAGTGCAGAGAAGAGCAACAAAGATGATCAGGGGACTGGAGGCTAAAACACATAAGGAACGGTTGCTGGAATTTGGTATGTCTAGTTTAATGAAGAGAAGGACGAGGGGGGACAGGATAGCAACGTTCCAATATCTCAGGGGCTGCCCCAAAGAAGAGGGAGTCAAGCTATTTTCCAAGGCGCCTGAAGGCAGGACAAGAAGCAACAGATGGAAACTAATCCTGGAGAGAAGCAACCTGGAACTAAGGAGAAATTTCCCTACAGTTAGAACAAAATGTGGATGCTCCATCACTGGAGGCTTTTAAAAAGAGACTGGACAGCCATTTGTCTGAAATGGTATAGGGTCTTCTGCTTCAGCAGGGGGTTGGACTAGATGACCTCCAAGGTCCCTTCCAACTTTATTATTATTGTTGTTGTTGTTGTTATTAGCCAACACAGTGCTGGGCTGCATTAACAGAGGGATAGAATCAAGATCACGTGAAGTATTAATGCCACTTTACAAGGCCTTGGTAAGGCCACACTTTGGATACTGCATCCAGTTTTGGTCACCACGATGTAAAAAAGATGTCGAGACTCTTTTAGAAAGAGTACAGAGAAAAGCAACAAAGATGATTAGGGGACTAGAGGCTGAAACATATAAGGAACGGTTGCTAGAATTGGGTATGTCTAGTTTAACGAAGAGAAGGACGAGGGGGGACATGATAGCAGTCTTCCAGTATCTCAGGGGCTACCCCAAAGAAGAGGGAGTCAAGCTATTCTCCAAAGCACCTGAAGGCAGGACAAGAAGCAATGGATGGAAACTAATCCAGGAGAGAAGCAACCTAGAGCTAAGAAGAAACTTCCTGACAGTTAGAACAATTAACCAGTGGAACTCCTTGCCTCCAGAAGCGTTCCAAATACAAGCCGTCCTTGACTTAATGACTGCAATTAAGCCCAAAATTTCTGTGCCTAATGAAACATTTGTTCAGTGCCCCCGTTTTACGACCTTGCTCGCCAGGCTTGTTAAGCGAATCAGTGCCATCATAAATGTGAGCAGGTGGCCAAGCGTCTGAATGTTGATGACATGGGAGTGCTGCCACGGTTGTAAGTATGAAAAAACGGTCATCAGTCACTTTTTTCCACTGCTGTTGTAACTTTGAATGGTCACCAAATGAATCTGTCGTAAGTCAAGGACTACCTGTGTTACCCAGGGGTAGTTTTAGTGGAGCGATCACCCCAGATTACACATTAATTATATGTTCCTTCCTTTTAGCCTTGGGCACCCCTGTAAGGACTATCTGTCAGCATCAGATAAAAGGAAGGCGTGTGCTTTTTGATCTTTCTGGTGGTTTTGTTTTTACCCTTTTAACAATTGTGGCTTTTGCTGCTGGGGTTTATATTCTTAAATGACTTTCTAAAAGCACGTGCACTTCTTCGAAAGAGTCGGTTAGATACGACGGATATACAGAATTCAATACACCGTTAAATATCAGGAATTTCCTTGACTTACAGGAACCTGAGAGGATTTAAGCCCACTTACACAAAATATACAGATAAATTCCTTGATTTACCACCAGAATTTCCATTGCTAAGCCTAAGGCGTTTTTGTGAAGTGAGTCATTTTGTTACCTTTTGGGACACAGATAATAAGTGAGTCACTGCAAAGTCAGAGGGGAAGCCCAATTTCACTTAACAACTGGGTTAACTCACTTAATGACTGCAGTGTCTCACTTAACAATTTGGGCAAGAAAGAAAGGTGGTAAAATCGGGCAAAATTGACTCAACGATGGTCTTGCGTGGTAATTGAAATTTTGGGCTCAGTCGTGGTCGCAAGTCAAGGATACTTGTAATTAGTCCTTCCTAAAATTACTCTGTTTTTTAAAAAAAACTCTGTTTGAGGGAAACTGTAGGACAGGGGTGGGCAACCTTGGCTCTTTTATGACTTGTGGACTTCAACTCCCAGAATTCCTGAGCCAGCCACGCTGAAGGGAAAGGGAGAGGTTTCCAAGCTGAGCCAGGCTGGCTGAGGAATTCTGGGAGTTGAAGTCCACGAGTCTGAAAAGTTTCCAAGGTTGAGGACCCCTGATACAGGGCAGGGATGGGGAATCTTGGCTCTTTTATGACTCGTGGACTTCAACTCCCAGAATTCCTGAGCTAGCCACGCTGAGAGGAAAGGGAGAGGTTTCCAAGCTGAGCCATGCTGGCTGAGGAATTCTGGGAGTTGAAGTCCACCAGTCATAAAAGAGCCAAGGTTGTCTACCCCTGCTGTAGGACAAAGAACATTATTGTTTTACACTCATGTCCACCACACACTTTTAGATACAGCTCTCAACTTATGACTATAATTGAGCCCAAAATTGGGAGATTGCAGCCATCATATATACATTCCCGTTGCCAAGCATTGGAATTTTGATTGCAGGACCATGGGGATGGTGCAAGTGGTGAGTGTGAAAAATAGTCATATCCCTTTTTTTAGTGCCGTTCGAACAGTCACTGAATGAATGTTGGTAAGTCGAGGACTAACTGTATATGGGTTTCAGTTCCCACTGACAGATGCCGACAACATCTGTCATTGGAAGCTAAGAGATGCCGTAAAGTGAAGCAATATTCTTCATTCAAAAGTTGCTTCAGCAAGCCTTAATCCAAGGGGTTCTTTCCGGTATAATTTTAATAGAAAGACTGGATTTGAGTGTTTCTTCCTTTAGATCAGGCATTTCAAACCTGCGACGTCACATGATGCATGTATGATCTAGTATGATGCATCTGGCTTGCAGGCCGGCAGTTTGCTTTAGATCTTTTTGTTATATCACTTCTGTTTTGAATTTGTTATCTACCTGGTTTATTTAATGGAATGATAGGCTGATTTGCTAATATTTATGTTTCTCTCTCTCTCTCTCTCTCTCTCTCTCTCTCTCTCTCTCTCTCTCTCTCTCTCTCTCTCTCTCTCTTTTTTTTTTTTTTTGCTAGGTTTTGGAAATTCTCGGAAAGAAGTTCCCCATTGCAGAAAATGCAAAAGGCTATAAAGTGCTGCCACCTTACCTCAGAATTATTCAAGGAGACGGTGTGGATATCAACACATTGCAAGAGGTGTGATTTTTTTTTTCCTGATTAATTTTGATGTTGTGAATGCTCCAACACTGGAGGTTTTTAAGAAGAGACTGGACAGTCACTTTTCTGGAATCATATAGGTTCTCCTGCTTGAGCAGGGGGCTGGACTAGAAGATCTCCAAGGTCCCTTCCAACTCTGTCATTCTGTTAAAACTTTTAGAGAAGCACTTCAGTTGCCTTTCAATGTGGGTACCATTAAAGACAACCATACCTTCATCGGTGGCCGTGTTCTCAAACCTGTCTAGGCAAAACGGGGGTTAAAAGTTGGAGAAATATTTCCCTCTGAGGTTCAGTGGAAAAATACATCCTGTCTTAATAGCACAGTGCTTAAAAAAAAAAAGCTGTATTTGCAGCAAACAACTGAAACTAAAAGCTTAAAATGACTCCAGTTGCCTTTCTCCCCCCCCCTTATCTTTTTTCTTTCACTCTGCAGTTTTTCCCCTCAATGTTTAGTCAGAGCTGCGTTTGTTTGGGGTTTTTTGCAATTCAGGAGACACCCCAAATGTTGATCTCTGAGAAGATGTATGACCCCACAGTTGGTACAGAAGCTCACGAGAACCTACATGTAGCATTGAATCTTGCAAAATCTGGCCACATCCTCTTTGCTGTATATTAACAGGAAGTCGAATAGAGAGAAAAACCAAAATAACTTGCAGGAATTAACTTGAGGATGGTTGCCGATGCCATGCTGAAGGTCACCCTCTTTGCCCCGGTGATGCTTTCTGGTGACCTTGTTTAGGGTGTAACTTGACAACACTGTACAAAGTGTGATTTAGCCTTGAGCAGACACCGTTCCAAGGAAAACCGCAAGCTTTCCCGCTGCTGTTGTCTTTTCAGCGGGGAAATAGAAGTGACTTGCATTATCCAAATGGTTCCTTGTGGTTTGGATTATATGTGCAAGAAGAGAAGCAGCTGGATGGAAGGGGTCATCTTGCAAAATCTTGATCTTTCCAGATTGAATAAACACCAAGTAGTTAGATTGCTATTGGATATCTCCTCGGGCTAGCCATTCAGCACCAACCCAGTCTTTTTCTCTCTCTTCTCTCCCCCCCCCATTTATTTTTAAGCAGATTTTCTTTTTAAACCTGGGACACCAACAGAACTTTCAGCCCCCCCCCCTGTGTTTTGTTTTGTTATGAATAATTCTACCTGACTGCCTGAGAAATTCTTTTTACAGGAAAAATGTAGGGAAAAAAAAACACGGCAGGCATAAATTGAGGTTTTTCCCCCCTCATTTTTTAGCAAGGTGACACCAAAAGGAGAAAACATAAATCAGGGAGACTCCTAATGTTGCCACCGTAGACGTAACACAAAGAAAGGGGGGGGTCAAGCTATTCTTTAACGCACCTGAGTCCAGGACAAGAAGCAATGGATGAAAACTAATGGAGAGAAGCAACCTGGAACTAAGGAGAAATATCCTGACAGTGAGAACAATTAACCAGTGGAACCACCTGCCTCCAGAAGCGGTGAATGCGCCAACACTGGAGGTTTTCAAGAAGAGACTGGACAGCCATTTGTCTGAAATGGTATAGGGTTTCCTGCCTGAGCAGGGGGTTGGACTAGATAACCTCCAAGGTCCCTTCCAACTCTGTTATTCTGACTTTATTTGTGGTGATGTCTGGAACTCTTCTTAAAATTCCAGAGATGCTCAGACCTTCCAAAATATTGAAAATCGTAGCAGCCGGGATGGAAGACAGTTAACAGCAGATTGCCTAGTTATTCCTGAATATTTCTTAACAGGAACCCGACAGGGTGTTAATTTTATTCTTTTTGTGGATAAACGCAACTTGCACAAAACAAAAACAGTATTAACGCAATTTGGGTGGGTAAACATAACTTAAAAAACCGCTCTTCGTTTTTGGAAGTTGCATTTACCCGTAAAAATGGCACAACGCATTAAATGATCTTTAAAAAAAAAAGTAGAGTCGATGCGCGTACGTTATGAGGCTTAATTTAGAATCTGTACCTTGGGCAATGCTTAAAAGTGTCTTTTGTCACTTCCAGGTCGTGGAGGGCATGAAACAGCAGAAATGGAGCATTGAAAACATTGCTTTCGGCTCGGGTGGAGCCCTTCTGCAGAAATTAACCAGAGATCTCTTGAACTGCTCGTTCAAATGCAGTTACGTGGTTACTAATGGCCTCGGGGTATGTTCTCTAAATGTCATTTTTACTTGAGAGGGAAACGGGAACTCACTGAGGTCAGCCTGGGTGAATTCCTTTTAAATTTGGCTTCCAGGTGAATGTCTTTAAGGATCCGGTAGCCGATCCCAACAAACGTTCCAAGAAAGGAAGATTGTCCTTGCACAGAACGCCGAACGGAGACTTTGTTACACTAGAAGAAGGCAAAGGGGATCTAGAAGAATACGGACAGGTAGTTAAATGCTTCCGTTTCCTTTGCTGGTATTAGGGAGATAGAGATAAATAACAATGGGGTTTTAGAGCAGAAACACAAACAGGCTTGCATTCTTCAATAACTCGTAAGCTGCCCAGAGTCGTCTTGAGGAGGAGCTGGGAGGCACAAAAATTTAATAACTAAATAATAATAATAATAATAATAATTATTATTATCGATCATCGCACAGTCAGCCAGATGTTCAGACTGGATTTGGCATTTTTGTCTACCTATTGAGTCCTTCCCAAGGACCTGGGATAGGCAGATCTGGATGTTGGATGGTATTACAGATATCGTTGCAGGATGGAAGCAGTTCCTAGTAAGGCCGCCTTTTGCAATTGACTGATGGCGAATTTGTCAATGCCAGTGGTGTTCAAGTGGTGCTCCAGTTGTTTTGGGATTGCACCCAAGGCGCCTATGACTATTGGTACTACCCTTGCTTGCCTTTGCCACAGTCTTTCTATTTCTATTTGTAGGTCTTTGTATTTTGTTATCTTCTCCAGTTCTTTCTCGTCTGTTCTGCTGTCTCCAGGCACTGCCACGTCCACTATCCAGACTTTTTTGTCTTTCTTATCGACAACTGTTAAGTCCGGGGTGTTATGTTGCAGGTGCTTGTCTGTTTGAATTCTGAAGTCCCAGAGCAGTTTAATTTTATCACTTTCTATTACTACCACTACTATTACTACTACTACTACTACTACTACTACTACTACTACTACTACTATTATTATTATTATTCTAAAATACACATGAATGGAAACATGATTTTGCAGCTAGGGAATAGAAAAGCAATTGACAATTTTCAGTAGCTTCTGCCTGTTAATATCTAGTTAAATTTCTTTCGTATATATTTGATCCGTACACTAATAGAAACTAGCATTAGTTATGCATTGACTTACAAGTAGTCCTCCACTCACGACCACAAATTCATCCCCAATTTTCTGTTGTGAAGCAAGACAGTTGTTAAATGAGTTTCATCCCAATTTCTTGCCACAGTTGTTAAGTGAAACTCTGCAGTTGTTAGTAACAACAGTTGTTATGAATATGGCTTCTCCCACTGACTTTACTTGTCAGAAGGTTTGCCAAAGTGGATCATGTGTCTGTCTCACACACACACACACACACACGGACACGGACACGGCAGCTGTCATAAATATGAGTCATGAGTCAGTTGCCTCGTGACAGCTGACTGAAAATTATTCACGACTCAAAACTGACTCGTGACAACCGACTCAAAACGAGTCAGAAGCCGCGTGTCTCAATTTTGATCATGTGACATGGGGATGGTCCCAACGGTTGTAGGTGTGAAAACCGGTCATAAATCAGTGTTTTTTTCAGTGCTGTTGTAACTTCAAACAGGTCACTAAACTAATATAAGTCGAGATCTTATAGTGGCTTATTTAACATTTTTGGGGGTAGATGCTGTATTGTGTTTAACTAAAGCCCTAACGAACGGCGTTCCTTTGCAGGATTTCCTTCACACAGTGTTTAAAAACGGAGTAGTAACGAAGACGTACTCCTTTGATGAAGTCAGAGAAAATGCCAGGTTGAAAACGAGTGAATTTTCCACGGCGTCTCACTAAAGTTTCATTCCATGTTGGTATATGTGCAACAATTATGTACTGATAATGGTTTCTTGTAGAGATCTGTGTGTTTGTGTTTGCCACATCCTAGCCGAATTATTTGTTGGTTTATGGACATCAGTGCCCCCCCTTTTTTTGTTTCTCCTTTCATTTTGGCCAGTCTAAAATCGAAATATTTACAGCTGAAAACCTGGTCCGTGTAATTGTAGAATTCTTTGCTAGTCGTGATTCAATCTGGTATGCATCTCAGAACGTTGATGAGATTGTTTTATAAATAAATGAATATATATATATATATAGATATATATAGATATATAGATATATATATATACAGTAGCATATCGCAAAATAAGATTTACCTAATAGTATCATCGCTTTATGTTTATAATTAACTTGTATTTTTGTACAAAACGAGATTGTGTAAAATATATTTAAAAGTTTCAACAATTCCGTCTTTCCAACTTTTTTCGTGATTTTTACAAGCAGAGACTTTCAAGGAAATAACTGGGGGGGGGGGGTTAGGAAGAAAACTCACTGCCTTTTTTTGTCCATTGATCAGCAAATAAAACATGGCCTTAAGTTTTATTGTGAAAATTGTCCTGTTTGGAAGCTTTAATCAGGATAGCTCGCTCACAACAGTCACAGTTGTTCTGCCATTAAGAGCCAGATTTTTTTGTATCCACCGAAATGGGGCGATACGTGACTTTTATCAATACATACCTTTGTTTAAGAGGAGAAAATATTCACCAAACGCCAAAAACAAAGGAGTAATTTTTTGCTGCAAAAAAATATTGCCAACTTTGTCGCCATCTTCGAAGAGAGAGGCCGCAATCTTAACGCACGCCTGCATCTCGTGTAAAATCTGTTGAAATTCAGTGGGGTTTATTTCAATATACCTGCTTGACAACTGACTGTAAAGCTAAGAAGTCTCCTTCCAGCCCCAAATGTGTGAAACTGTGCAAATAGTTATATTAATTCGGATTTTATTTTTTTCCGTACGTGGCTACAAACAACAAAACAAAATACTGGATTGAATAGTGCACTTTTTAACTTGGGGATTGGTGTTTTTTTTTTTTTTTTTTTTGTATTTTGCTCTTCAGTTTTGCTTTTTTTTTGTCAGATTGGATGTTAAACTGTATAGCTGTCTTAAATATTTTTTGTTAAATAATTCTAATAAAACATTGTTCTAGCCAAACTGTTTTTATCCTGCTAGCTTTCCCTTAAAAAAACAACAAAAGAGAACACTATGCAGAGGTTGAAGTATTTTTTAAAGAAACTAAACGCAGTGAATGCTATTCTTTTTTCCATGACTGCACTTGAATAATTTTCTACCACATGCTCTGAATTGCTCAGTTGAAGAACAAATTAGTTTTTGCTGTATTAAATTCTCAGGTGAATGGCCAAGGATGGTTATTGGAAAAAAGGACTTAAGCGGTCTTTTGACGTGGCAATAAAACTGATTTGAGGGCTATGCTTTAAAAACAAAAAAAAAGAACTGTATATCTGGAATTTATATTTAAGTTTAAACAATTATCTGAACAACGGTTCAGGCAAGCTCTGAATAACATAAACGAAAGCAAGAGAATGTGCTTTTAAACCTTGTTTGGAAAGCCATATTTTAAATGTTCTGCTCTGAAATATATTTAATTTGCCAGATTTGTCCGGGCAATTATGACCAATTTTAATCATTTCATTTTGTGGGATCAGGTTTTGGATATTGTGTGTGCTTTTAAGAATGGGATGGATGTATTGTTAACCTGATTGGTTTTCTTAGCGGTGAGTTGCAGGCCCAGAAATAAACATACTTCAATAAACATGCAGGTAGTCCTCGACTTAAAAGACCACAATTGACCCTCCCCAACATTTCTATTGCTAAGTGAGACAGTTGTTAAGTGAGTTTTGCCCCATTTTACAGCCTTTCCTTGCCAGAGCGGTTAAAGAAATCACTGCCATTGTTCAGTTAATAACACGGTTGTTAAGTGAATCCGGCTTCCCCCATTGATTTTGGCTCATCAGAAGGTCACAAAAAGGGATCACAGGACACTGGGACACTGCAACCGTCGTAAGTATGAGTCAGTTCCCAAGCATCTGAATTTTGATTGCATGACCCTGGGGCTGCTGCAACGGTTGTGGGAAACGACCATAAGTCACTTTTTTCAAGGTTGCTGTCAGTTCTAACAGTCACTAAATGAACTGCTGTAAGCCGAGGACTTACCTGTACTTAAGCATACCCATCTGAATGTTCTATTAGGGGTGTGCAGTGTTGTGTTGCACACAGGGAGGGTGTAGTAAATAGCTGAACAGTAAACACATGAGGAAATAGAGCTAAAACTAACATAGAATAGAATAGAATAGAATATGAACAGAATAGAATATGAACAGAACAGAATAGGAATAGAATAGAATAGAATAGAATAGAGCTGGAAGGGACCTTGGAGGTCTTCTAGTCCAGCCCCCTGCTCAAGCAGGAGAACCTAAACTAGGGGTGGGGAACCTGGGCTCTTTTATGACTCGTGGACTTCAACTCCCAGAATCCCTGAGCCAGCCACGCTGAGGGGAAAGGGAGAGGTTTCCAAGCTGAGCCACGCTGGCTCAGGAATTCTGGGAGTTGAAGTCCACGAGTCATAAAAGAGCCAAGATTCCCCACCCCGGCCTATACCATGTCAGACAGGTGATTGTCCAGTCTCTTCTTAAAAACCTCCACTGATGGAGTACCTACGATTTCTGGTGGCAACCTGTTCCACTGATTAATTGTCCTTACTGTCATGAAGTTTCTCCTTAATTCCAGGTTGCTTCTCTCTTTGGTCAGTTTCCAACCATTGTTTCTCGTCCTGCCTTCTGCTGCTTTGGAGAATAACGTGACCCCCTTCTTCTTTGTGGCAGCCCCTCAAACACTGGAACACTGCTATCATGTCTCCCCTGTTTCTTCTTTTCTTTAGACTAGACAAACCCAAGTCCTGCAGCTGTTCTTCGTATCTTTTAGTCTCCAGGCCTTGGATCCTCTTAGTTGCTCTTCTCTGAATTTTTTTCCAAGGTCTCAACATCTTTTTTGTAGTATGGTGACCAAAATTGGTTGCAGTATTCCAGGTGTGGTCTCCCTTAACATCAATCCCATTCACGATCTTGGTGCGGACCATCGCTTCATTCCGTGTCTTTTCTGCCCTCCCCTCTTCAGTTTTCAACAACGCTATTCCACCATGTCTTTCTCAGGGTACCCTTCCTCACAACGCTTTCCTCCTCCCTTTTCCCCTCTGGGCTACCCACAGTTCAAACTGTGAGAAAGCAGGTGCGAAATTGACGCATATCCTAAAAAAAAATCCCCATCCATTTTTCTATAATGGTAGCTGTTACTAGCCTAGAAAACATCCTAACATCCACAAAAATGCAAAATAAATCCCACGCTGTCCGGTAAACCCCTTCATCACCCTGCATGTCATGTATTCGCCTCCCCCAATCATCCTTCATACGTGTTACATGCAAGTAGTCCTCGACTTAACGAGCACAATTGAGCACTATATTTTCATTGCAGTTAAGTGAGTTTTGCCCCCATTTTAACGATCAAAAGAGGATCACGTGGCCCCGGGACACTGCAACCGTCATAAATACGAGGCAGTTGCCAAGCGTCAGAATTTTTATCCCGGAACCATGAAGGATGCTGCAATGGTCTTCAGTGTCAGAAGCATCAACAGTCACAAATTACTTTTTTCAGCGTCCTTGTAACTTTCAATTGCCATCCGTACTCCAAACTTCCATTTTTGTATTCAACTTTGGAAACAACAATGAATTTTCTCCATGTATATTTGGAATTTATATCATTGCCTGTGTGTGCGTGTGTCTTTATCTGTTTAAATTAAATGAAATATACTTAGTTGTAGGGGTGTGAAGGTCCAGAATAAAAAAATAAATAAATATTTTGAAGGAAATAAGCTTTTTTTTTTGTCCTTTGCTTCTCCCTCTTTTTTAAGTGAGATTTGTATCCGCTGAAGGGAAGAGTTCCCAGGGATTTCTCTGTCCCTTTAAACCAGTGGTTCTCAACCTTTTTAATGCCGCGACCCCCAGCCGGTCGTAAGTCGAGGACTACTCAACCGGTCGTAAGTCGAGGACTACTCAACTGGTGCAGCACCGTGTGCAGAATGGGACTTTTGGCGGGCTCAGCAGGGCAGAGACAGCCTGGACAATTCATATTGGCTTTTGAAAGCCAATAGAATGAGACTCTATTCAAGAGAGTCTATTCTATTGGCTTTCAAAAGCCAATAGAATAAAAGGGAGTAGCACAGCTAAGGAAAAGGGAAAAAATGGCGGGCTGCGTTGTTTGGTGACCCCCGTGAAATGGTCGTTCGACCCCAAATGGGGTCCCGACCCGCAGGTTGAGAACCACTGCTTTAAACGCTATTAAGCTCCGAATATCACATTTAATAGGAATATGAGGACCATCTGGAGATGCAGAGCACTTCGGTTTCCAGTGCAAGGTCACTATACAACACAGGCATTCCTCGGCTTACGACCACAGTACAGCCCCCAATTTGTGTTGTTAAGTGAGATTTGCCCCGTTTTACGACCTTTCCTGCCACGGTTGTTAAGCGAATCGCTGCAGTTGTTAAATTAGTGGCACGGTTGTTAAGGGAACTTGGCTCCCCCGTTGACTTTGCTTGTTGGGAGGTCGTAAAAAGGGGGTCACGTGACTGCGGGACGCTGCAACCGTCACAAATACGAGTCAATCGCCCAGCCTTTGAATTTTGATCACGTGATCCTGAAGGAGGCGGCAACGGTCGTAAGGGTGAAAAGCGGTCCTAAATTCATTTTTTTCAGGGATGTTGTAACTTTGAACGGTCACTAAATGAACTGTTGTACATCGAGGACTTAATTATAATAATACTAAAGTTGGAAGGGACCTTGGAGGTCATCTAGTCCAACCCCCCTCCCTGCTCAGGCCCTATACCATTTCGGACTTTATAGAAATTGCGTCCCGAATTTCCTAATTCATTCTTGGCATTGAAGAATATCTCAACACTGCAAACGTTGGCATATTTTCTGGCAAATGGTAAAAACTGCTCTAGAAATTTAAGGACTATTTGCTGGAATATTGGAATCTTGACTCTTTCGTGAAATAAAGGTTTGTGTTCCTGATGGAGCGACTTGCAAGAAAAGGATGTTCAGCTTTGGCAATTTTTTCACAACTCCTGAGCTGCTTTGCACAATGTTTTACGAGGTATAGTTTTAGAATGAAAATGAAATTACTACTTGTAGATTGGCCTCTCCTGATTACTTGATGAGTCTTAAGTGAGAACATTCTTGGCTTCATCCTTATCTATATTTTTAGCAATTGTTCTATCTATGAGGTTACACAGTTATTTTTGGCAAGGAAAAAAAACACAGTGAGAAAGGCATATTTATAGCATCTCACTTGTCTTTTGAGTACTAGAGTTTTTATAAATAAGACACTATTCCGTTGACCAAGTAGAGCCCATTGTAACTATAGGACAGGATTCTTAATTATCCCGAAATAACTGGAGATTAGATCCTAGCACCTATTTTTTACCTATTTTCTTAGCCAGGAAATCTATAATTTAACAACGCATGCCCCTTTCTACTACTAATTTGAACATTTAATTGCTTGGTGGATATATTGAAAAAAATTATATATGGTTGTAATATATTTAAGTTCTTGCGTATAAAGAAAATCTGGGTTCAAATTGAGCATCCAGCTCTCTGCAAGTTTGCAAAGTTATATTGATTTGTTTTTATTTTATTTTATTTCTTAAATTGGCAAGAATTCTAAAACCAGCATTCTCAAGGGTAACTCCCGGCTAAGGCCTGCCATTTGATCTAGTAAAAACATGTCTTAAGACGCTTATCTACATGTCCCAACTATATGACACAAGGAATCCTCAACGGCCAAAACGGACCCACCCAAATTTCCATTGCTAAGCCAGACAGTTGTTAAGTGAGTTTTGCTAAGTGAATCACGGCAGTGGTTAATTTTAAGTTAATGCGGCGATTAAATAAATCGGAATGTCACGGTTCCGACAGACAAGAGACCAATAAAGCAGAATTCCGGGGCAGGGAAATTCCTCAAAGAGCAGGTTTATTAGCTATAAAGTACTGGCAGGATCAAAAGTGAAACCAAATCTGAAGACACACCTCACAATTCCCCAAGGCAAAGTTAAGAAATCTCACCCCTACATTCCCCAGTACATTTTCTTGGCAGGCTTTGCACGAATCGCCCAGCTTGCAATCTCGGGAGCAGCCGATGACCTTGGTTCCCATGGGACAAAAGTTTATTTAGAGTAACGAAGCAGGTGTTAGGGAAGATGGCCACAGCCGTGCTCATTTTCAAAGTTGACCCTGATTTCCTCATTGACTTTGTTCGTCAGAAGGTCGCAATCAATGGAACCACTTTTCTCCAGAGGTTGCGGATGCTCCGTCACTGGAGATTTTGAAGGAGACTAGACAGCCATTTGTCTGAAATGTATAGGCCAGGGTCTCCTGCTTGAGCAGAGGGTTGGACTAGAAGACCTCCAAGGTCCCTTCCACTTCTGTTATTCTGACTTGATGGTACTTAACTAATTCGATATAGTTGTAGAGAAATAGCTTTTCATCCAGCTGCTGGTGATGAGAATCGAGTCATGGGTGAGGAGTCTTTACTACATCTTGTTAATAACCAGCTGCTCTTTTGAAAGCAAAGCAAAACGTTTTCAGATAATACTGCACATTATCTAATCTTGCATGGAAGACACTGGGACTGACTCAGCGATATCAGTTCAAAAGACAACTTTGTGAAAGATCATCTTCCCATCTCGTCAAGTTCCTGAGGACAAGCCTGAGTCAAAAATACACAAAGGTCAATATACCTCGGTAAATAAAGACATGACAGAACATAGCACATGTCAAGCAAGATTCCTTCTGTTCTTCTCCAGGTGCAACAAGAAACCAAAGGAGAGAGTCTTTAGCAGCAGCAAGTAACTTGGGTGTTAAATGCAACTTCTTTTCCCAATAATAACTGGAGCCCTTAGATTTGATTGACGTGTCTTTACTGCGTTTACAAGAACTATTAATAACACCGACTTCACGCTCTTTTGAAAGCTGAAGAGATTGTTGAGTTGAAAGGATGAAATGGCACCCAAGAGGAGAAAGATATGTTTGGGAGTGACGGATGGCTGGATGGATGGATGAATGGGGACCTTGCTTACATGGACACAAGAATGAAAAGGAACAAAATAAACAAAAAAATTAAAGAGTTTCTAAGATTGGCCGTAAATCAGTGGCCCCCATCCTTCTGGGCACCAGGGACCAGTTCCATGGAGAATGGTTTTTCCACGGACCGGAGAGGGAGTGGTTTTGTATACTGCTTGCATCCCACGGATAGGTGTAGACTGCTTTATACTGCTTTCCATTCCTCTCTAAGCAGTTTGCAGAATCCACCAGCGTGTTGCCAACAACCTGGGTTCTCACTTTACCAACCTCGGAAGGATGGACAGTTGAGTTAACCTTGAACCGGTCAGGATCGAACTGCAGGCAGCTGGCAGAATTAGCCTGCAATACTAGCTTTCTGACCGCTGCGCCACCATAGCTCTTAGAAGAAATCCACCATTTTCTACTCTTTGCTCTGTTGGTGCTGGTCAGCTCCTTGCCAACATCATTTAATGCAGGAATCGTAAGGCCAAATAATTATTTGGTAGCACTCATTAAAATGTAGTTAACACATGGTTACTTCCTTGAAGACAGGCACAAATATAGAATTTGAGGGGACATTTTTTTTGGAGAATACCCTAAGCCAGTGGTGGCGAACCTATGGCACGGGTGCCAGAGGTGGCACTCGGAGCCCTCTCTGTGGGCACACGTGGCATTGCCCCAGCCTTGCCTCCCTCCGCGACCCCACCAGCAGCCCCCCGGAGGAGAGTCGCCTCTGAGCGTACACCACCATCCCAGAAAAGTGGTAGCGGGGGAGGGGAATGAGCTGAACTGGTGGCAGGACTGCACAAGACTGAGCGAGAGATGGCTGGAACTGCAGGGCTGTCAGGGCTCAGCGGAAGCGCCAGGATCAGCGCTTCTTTGGGGCTGTCAGGGCTCAGTGGAAGCGCCAGGATTAGCACCAGGCTCCAGCTGGAGTTCGGCGCTGATCCTGGTGCTTCCGCTGAGCCCAGAAGAAGCGCCGATCAGCTGGAATGTTGCAGCATCTCCAGGGTCTTGTGATTTACATTAGATGCTTGGCAACTGATTCATATTTATGACGGTCATAGTGTCCCAGGGTCATGTGAAGTGACCAAAACCTGCTGCAGCCACCCAGCAGATGGGGGGAATAAAAACCAAACACCCCCCACCCCAACCCCGCTGCCAATCCTCAACAGAAATGCTCAGAACAATGAAAACTTTGACTAGGAGAAAGAGCGTGGCCAGGTGGGCAGGCAAGTGTCTTGCTCGGCTGTGGCTTGGGGGGCACTTTTTTCAATGCTATTGTAACTTCGAACAGTCACTAAGCAAACTGTTGTAAATCGAGGACTACCTGTACTTTATCACTTTTTTCCTTTTTTGGGGGGGTCATCAAGTTTTTGATCCCTTGCTAGGCGACTGGTGGTACTCGGATGTTGCCATATCCTAAAAGTGGTACAATGGGTGAAAAGGTTGAAAAGCCCTGGACTAGATGACCTCCAAGGTCCCTCCTGATGCTGTTATTCTATGCTCTGCATTCTGCTTACCAGGGACTAACCCCATTGAAGTCTTTGCAACATTTTTTTAAAAATATCCATAGGACTGAACTGTACAGGGGGGAAAAAGTGTTTCTGCATATATGATTTATAATTAAATACTAGGAGAAATAAAAAATACTATTATTTGAAAATTATTTGAAAAATGCTTGAAACAAACAAGCCAAATTACCACATTAACAATCAAGTGATTTTGATTATTAACAAGTCTAACATAAGCATACTGGAAAAAAAATGCTTTTGTTCTGATCTTTCCTCTGCTATCAACTTGTGCTGAAAAAATGTAAAAGAACAAAACAAAAACAGCATATAAGCAAGTCAAGAGTCATTCAAAACCAACCAGCCCCCATTCTATATTTAGTACACACAAAAATCAGTGTGGAAAATCCTTCCCCCAGGTCATTTATCGAACCAATTATACACTACATAGTTATACTAATTACATACTAAAGCAATATAAATTGGTGAAAAAAAAACCCAACCCAATTATTTCACCAAACTACAGCAACTGGATTATTATAATTGTCCCTCCCTATCATGAATTTGTTTTTTTTCCAGGGTTGAATGGCATTCTTGACTTTTATTTTATCTCTGTTGCTCTTTACACTCTTTGTAGAGCAGGAGTGTCAAATTGTCAGCCCACGGGCTGGATGCGTCATGCCGAAACCGCACCCACCCCATTGCGGGCAATGGGAAAAAAGTCACGACACGTCACGTGACGTTGCAAGTTTGACACCCCTGTTCTAGAGTCTCAACATCTTGTTTACATCGCGGTGACCAAAACTGGATGCGGTATTCTAAGTGTGGCCTTACCAAGGCCTTGTAAAGTGGTAGTAACACTTCACGTGATCTTGATTCTATCCCTCTGTCAATGCAGCCCAGCACTGTGTTGGCTTTTTTGGCAGCTGCAGCACACGGCTAGCTCATATTTAAGTGATTGTCCACTAGGACTCTCAATATCTCAGGGGCTGCCATAAAGAAGAGGGAATCAAGCCATTCTCCAAAGCCCCTGAAGGCAGGACAAGAAGCAACGGGTGGAAACTAATCAAGGAGAGAAGCAACCTAGAACTAAGGAGAAACTTCCTGACAGAACAATTAACCAGTGGAACAACCTGCCTCCAGAAGCAGTAAATGCTCCCACACTGGAAGTTTTTAAGAAGAGACTGGACAGCCATTTGTCCGAAATGGTGTAGGGTTTCCTGCCTGAGCAGGGGGTTGGACTAGATGACCTCCAAGGTCCCTTCCAACTTTACTGTTGTTGTTGTTGTTGTTGTTGTTGTTGTTGTTATTATTATTATTATTATATGCATTCAGCAATCCATTCTTCGGCCAGGAGCAAGGTTGACCTTCTGACAGCCCCGCTCTACCTGGGCAGAGGATGTCCCACTGACCTTCTTCCAAGCCATTGTGAGAGAACAGTTGGAGAAGGAAGGGAAGGCATCCTATTGGCTGAAGGATGTGGGCGGAGCCCAAGAAGGCAGGTTCTATAGGACCAAAGAGGTCCACCTTCTGCTCCTGGGAACGAGAGCTTGGAGACAAGGTTGAGCAGAGCTTCCAGCTTCTTGTTCCCACCATCTCTTCTTCTGGGGCTCCTCAGTGGCTCCTCTTTGCTCTAATAATCCCTCTTCTTCCTCCTCCTCCTCCTCTTGCAAAACATGAGTGATTTTCACCTGGACCTTGGTCCTCTGAAAGAACCTCTAGGTTTCATCAAGCTTCTTGAGTGGGTGAGTTGGTTACAGAAGGAGGATCCATGCAGGGCTTTCTTTGAGGAGTATTTCTGCAAACGGGGAGTGGTGGTGAGGGTGCAACCCCAAAGAGCTGTGTTTGCAAGACGTCCTAAACCTCAAAAAAAAAAAAAAAAAAAAAAGCAGCCAATTTAGGGAGGGTCTTGCAAACTCTCCTCCTTTGGGTAAAGGAAGAACATTGGATTAATTCGATTTTAATAGGGAGTAAATAAATGGGTGGTAGAGATACAACAAGAATCTCTTTTGCAAAGCTTTAGTGGAATAGGATGCAAAATGTTCCTAGGCCAAAAAGGCTGCGAGGCCTGTTTTTTCCCCCCCTCTGCTCCAGAAATGCTCTAGTAGTTTCTCTTTTGTTACAACAGCTTTCTTTTACTAGGCCTGGTGCAACTCTTTTTTTTCTTTTTTCTGTCCGGTCTGTAAAATTCCCTTAGAATATTTATTCTCTTTCAAGGGGGCTTCTTTTTCTCAACAACGTGGCTGTTAATTTCAAAATGCTAAAATAGCAGGACAATTTCTTTCACCACCTTCCCACCCATATTTATTTATTTTGTTAAATTTCTTTGCCCCCAGTGTAAATATAACAGTAGCAAAGTAATGGAACAATAAAATAAACAATGAAAAAGAAAAAGAATCCAACGAGCATGGAGTAGCAGGGTGGGAGGTGGGGGTTTGCTGTCAACCTACCTGTAGTAGCCACCTCCAGTGTGCACCCCCTCCAGACCTAACCCTAACCCTTTATGTAGGAGCCCTCTTGGTATTTGTAAAAGTTTTGAAGCTTAGAACATGGTTTCAGATATACATTACGTTAAAATGGCTGCATCACACTGAACAGCTTTTCCCTCTTTTATGGCTGGCAAATATTTCTAACACAAACCAGGTTACTTATGTGGTGTGTACATGCTGAGCTCTTATTTGATTGCCTATAAGCTGGGATCATGCATTACGATAGATAGGCTGTGGTGTGTTGCAGCTCCTGATAAACCATAAATAATGGTTTGTAGGCCACAGTCAAGTGCACATGCATCAGGTTAAGTCAGAGCCTAACAAAATCAGTCTGGCCTAGCCTGTTGTGTAAATTAGCACAGGCCAAATGATATTGTAATTTTAATTCTAGGCAAGTGGCTAATGTTTGGCGTCATTTGATACCGGAATTGAATCCAATCGCCTGCAAAATCCAGATTAATAATTTTTAAAAATCCAGCAAAATATCTGACATCCTACAAAAAAACAGAGATCGACATTGTTGTTTCTCACTTCTACACCCTAAAGTGGCCGTTTTTAACCAAGTTAGGCTGAGTTTACATCACATTTTAATCCATTGATACTCATTAGGTTCAGTTTTAAACATAGTTTATTGGGCAAAGTACAACTGGCTGGCTTGGGCCCACCAGCTGAACCATAGACCCTGATGCTTCGGTTTAAATAAGATGCTAAACCAGGGGTAGGCAATCTTGACTTTTTTACAACTCATGGACTTCAATTCCCAGAATTCCTGAGCCAGCATGGCTCAGCTTGGAAACCTCTCCCTTTTCCCTCAGCATGGCTGGCTCAGGAATTCTGGGAGTTGAAGTCCACGAGTCGTAAAAGAGCCAAGGTTGCCTACCCCTGTGCTAAACCAAAGCCTAGCAAAAGGAATTACGGTTAACAAACAGTAGAAACCTATTTCCAATTATTATCCTGCCCTTGTTGTCTCGCCTTGATTTTAAAATTTAGTCTTAAAAAAGATTTCTTGTTCATCCACCCCACTTCCTGCTTGTTGGACCCAAGATTTTCTTGCTTGATGCTTTTTTTTTTTTTTTTTTTTTGAACCCCACTTGACTTTAATTTCATTTTGGAGCCTTTTAATCAAAAAAAAGAAAAACGTGGTTTGGATAAGCCGGTCCCTCCTCTTGGTTATCCTCTCCCTTTGCAAATAATGCCAGAATCGGAATGTTCTTTGTCTACAGCTCTTTGCAGTGCTTGCGTTTGCTTCTTGTGGCGGCTACAGAGGCGTTACTACACTTCTGGTTTCCTGTCATGGGGTGGTGAATAAAACAGTAGCAGCCTCTTTCAGTTATCCTTTCAGGTGAGTTCCTTGTGCATTTCTGCTGCCTGTATCCCATCAGGATGTAGTCATGGTCCTTGACTTACGACAGTTTGTTTAGTGACTGTTTCAAAGTTACATTGGCACTGAAAAAAATTGTTATTATTATTATTACTGTTGTTGTTTTTGAGTTGGAAGGGACCTTGGAGGTCATCTTGTCCAACCCCTGCTCAGGCAGAAAACCCTATACCATTTCGGACAAATGGCTGTCCAGTTTCTTCTTAAAATCTTCCAGTGTTGGAGCATTCACCGCTTCTGGAGGCAGGTTGTTCCACTGGTTAATTGTTCTAACTGTCAGGAAGTTTCTCCTTAGTTCTAGGTTGCTTCTTCCTTTGATTAGTTTCCATCCGTTCTTTCTTGTCCTGCCTTCTGATGCTTTGGAGAATAGCTTGACTCCCTCTTCTTTGGGGCAACCCCTGAGATATTGGAAGACTGCTATCATGTCCCCCCTCGTCCTTCTCTTCGTTAAACTAGACATACCCAATTCCAGCAGCCTTTCCTTATATATTTTAGCCTCCAGTCCCCTAATCATCTTTATTGCTCTTCTCTGCACTCTTTCTAGAGTCTCGGCATCTTTTTTACATCGTGGTGACCAAAATGGATGCTGTATTCCAAGTGTGGCCTTACCACGTGGCGTTATAAAGTAGTATTAACCCTTCACGTGACCAAGTGACTCATGATCATTTTTCACACTTACGACCGTTGCAGTGTCCCCAGGGTCACGTGATCAAAATTCAGACCCTTGGCAACCGGTTCATATTTATGACCATTGCAGTATCCCGGGAAGTCACATGATCTCTTTTTGCGACCTTCTGACAAGATTCACTTAACAACCATGTTACTAAACTGCAGTGAGTCATTTAACCACGGTGGCACAAAAGATCGTAAAACGAGGCAAAACTCCCTTAATAAATGTCTCATTTGGCAATACAGATTTTGGGTTCAGTTGTGGCTGTAAATCGAGGACTACCTGTAGGCTGTTAGCAGGTTTTATATTAGAACAGGTTCAGCTTTTTTGTGCACTGTGGACCCCTCTAATCTGGAGGAAAATATATTTAGCGACATAAAAAAACATAGACATTAATTGCATGACAAAGTAAATAACACATGCTTAAATACAGTTAAGAAATATTGGCAGTCTTCCACTTACAACCACGGCTGAGCCCAAAATTTCTGTTGCTAAGTGAGACAGTGAGTTTTGCCCCATTTTATGACCGTTCTTGCCACGGTTGTTAAGTGAATCACTGCCGTTAAATGAGTAACATGGTCGTTGAGGTGGATCTGGCTCCTTAATTGACTTTGCTTGTCAGAAAGTCGCAAACGGGGATCACGTGATCCCAGGGGGATGCGGCGACCGTCGTAAATACGAGCCAGTTGTTGAGTGTGTGAATTTTGATCACGCGACCGTGAGGATGCTGCAACGGTCGTAAGTGTGAAACGTGGGGATAAGTCACTTTTTTCAGTGCCGTTGTAACTCCGAGTGGCCAGTAAATCGATCGTTGTAAGTTGAGGACTGCTTGTCATACATTGTACACGTAATAGGGTAATATATGTGCCTCTTGGTTCACCTGTTAAATCGGTGTATCTCGAAGTGTCTCGGACAGACGATCGTCAAAAAGGGATGGGTCTTTGATCAGATGATCAGGATCGCCATCTTGACTTTTTTGACCCTATCATGGATGCCTCTGGTTGTCTTCAACATTTGATCAGAAACCTGGGAATGTGCCTTCCTAGCTTTCTATTGTACAGAAATTTGACTTCGGCTTTCCAGCTGTATAGATTTTTTTATTTTTTTAATACAGGCAGTCCTCGACTTAACGGTCATTCATTTAGTGACTGTTTGAAGTCACAATGGCATTGAAAAAAGGGACTTATGGCCAGTTGTCACACTTAACGACCATCACAGCATCCCCCAGGGTCATGTGATCAGAATTCAGGTGCTTGGCAACTGTCATGTACTTAATGACGGTTTGCACTCTCCCGGGGTCCTGTGATCTCCTTTCGTGAACATTCCCAGCTGGCTTCCAACAAGCGATGGGGGAAGCCAGATCCGCTTAACGACGCCTAACGATCTCACGCTTCCCTGAAATGCAGTGATCTGCTTAACGACTGTGTCAGAAAAGGTCCTAAAATGGGAGGAAGTTGGATGGGAGGAAGGAATGAGGGGAGAAAGGAGATGAGAGGAGAGAGGGAGAAGGGAAGTAGGAAGGAAGGAAGGTTGAGAGGGTGGATGCAGTCGGGGGGGAGATAGACGAGCGACCCCTAAGGTCTTATTTGAAAGGTATTTTTCTTTTCTATTTTTATATATATATATATGCAGGAAGTTTCTCAGACAGATGTCTAATTGATTACACCTTGACATTTTTTAACTGCTATACTGCAGTTTTACTTTTTACAATCTCTTTTGCCTTGCAGCCCCCAACTAGGGGCGTTAAGCAGGCTCAAGTCGCAACTGCGAAACATTACAAATCCAAATTTCTTTTTCTGACAAAGAATTAAAGAATTAAATTGGGAGACTAAGATGGCCATTTCGAGCTCATTCATAAAGGGTCAGTTAGCCTGACCCTTTATGGGATTCGAACCTGGACAGTTTACATACAAGGCAGTGATTTAACCACCAAGCCACAGGTTGCTATATATATAAACATTATATATATATATATATATATATATATATATATATATATATATATATATATATATATATATATAATGTATTGAAAGTACTAATTGTATTGAAAATTGAAATAAAAATATTTACAAAAGGAAAAAATAATAATAAAAAAGAAAAGGTCCTAAAATGGGGTACAACTCCCTAAACAACTGTCCTGCTTACCCAGAAGGATGTTGGGCTCCATTTTGGTCGTACGTTGAGGACTCCTTGTACCTTTTCAGAGCTGGATCCTTCTGAGGCCGTCTCCAACTTCTGTTTGTGCAGGTTGAACACCGCCGTGTTTACTTCGCCAGATCCCACCCGATGCAACGGCACCTGGACGGATTTTTACCTGGTGGGAAATTTCTCGTCTTCGGCCCAGTTCTTCGTCACCTTTGGAGTCCTGATCTTCTTCTATTGCATGATGGCCCTGGTGTTTTACCTGGGCTATATGCACGCCTATCGGAATGGTAGCAATTTCCCGATGATCGTAAGTCGCTAAGATTTAGGTTGGGTGATAAGAGGAGGACAGTTTGATAGCTTTGAAGTCAAGAGTAATATTAGGCAGTAAATCAACATCAGGTCATGGGTGCACTGATGTTGTTCCCTACTTGGGATAATGAAACGTCTGCAAGAAAGCCACCCAGCTCAGAGAGTACCAAGGACCCCTCAATCAGAACTGAAGAAGCTTCTGGGACGAGAAGAGAAACGTCTTCAAGGGAAAAAAACCAAGAAAGTCCAGTTTTGAAAAAAGCACCTTTGGGACAGCCGTGATCTGCATGACAGAGAATCTCCACAGACTGTTTTAGAAGTCTTGTTTCATATGAAGCATTAGCCAGCATATTCAACTTATACCTATTCAAAAATCTTCCTTTCCAAAGTTTAATTTTAATTTAAAGTGTGGCTTTTGAATTCACATTTGCCACGTGGAACGCACACTGCTTTCCTCCATGAATTTTCCTTTAAAAAAGAAAAAAAGAGCATTTTATAGTCCTCTCCAACTGTCCCAAAGATGCTTTTTCAGGAGGCAACTGGACTTTTTTGTTTGTCTTTGAAGACATTTCGCTTCTCATTCCAGAAGCTTCTTCAGCTCTGATTGAGGGGTCCTTGGTGCTCTCCGAGCCTGGTGGTTTTCTTGCAGATGTTTCATTATCCCAAGTGGGTTGACAACATCAGAGCTGAAGAAGCTTCTGGGATGAGAAGCGAAACATCTTCAAAGAAATTTTTTTTAAAAAGTCCAATTGCCTCATGAAAAAGCACCTTTGGGATAACGATGACCTGGATGACTGAGAATCTCCACAGACATTGAGGAAAGCAAAGGCTTCAAGTTCCCTGAAAAACAAATCTCTAAAAAAAGGAGATATTTCCAGAAGTTTCTGTCCATAGTTTCTGCCCCCATGGCTGGCTGGAGAATTCTGGGAGTTGAAGTCCACGTACCTTCAAGTTGTCAAAGTGGGGAAAAGCTTCCTCTATGTTCTCTTTAGTTTCATAGCTATATACCTGGGGTCTTCAAACTTGGCCCTTTTATGACTTGTGGACTTCAACTCCCAGAATTCCTGAGCCAGCATGGCTCAGCTTGGAAACCTCTCCCTTTCCCCTCAGCATGGCTGGCTCAGGAATTCTGGGAGTTGAAGTCCACGGGTCATAAAAGAGTCAAAGTTGCCTACCTCTGGCCTAGGCCGCTTTCTGACTCGTGGACTTCAACTCCCAGAATTCCTGAGCCAGCACGGCTTAGCTTGGAAACCTCTCCCTTTCCCCTCAGCGTGGCTGGCTCAGGAATTCTGGGAGTTGAAGTCCACGAGTCATAAAAGAGCCAAGGTTGCCTACTTCTGGCCTAGGCCTGGGCCGCTTTCTGACTCGTGGACTTCAACTCCCAGAATTCCTGAGCCAGCCTGGCTCAGCTTGGAAACCTCTCCCTTTCCCCTCAGCATGGTTGGCTCAGGAATTCTGGGAGTTGAAGTCCACGAGTCATAAAAGGGCCAAGTTTGAAGACCCCTGCGATACACAAAGTTCTTGACTTAAAATAGCTCATTTTAGTGACTCAAGTGACAACAGCACTTAAAAAAAGTGATTTATGACCCTTTTTCTCACATCACAACCGTTGCAGCATCCCTATGGTCATGTGATCAAAATTCAGACGCTTGGCAACTGAGTCATATTTACGACGGTTGCAGCGTTCCTGGGGTCACGTGATGCCCTTTTGCGACCATCTGACAAGCAAAGTCAATGGGAAAGCCAAATTCACTTCACAGCCTCGTTACTAAGTGAACAACTGCAACGATTCACTTCACAATACTATGGCAAGAAAGGTCACAAAATGGAGTGAAATTCTCTTAGCAAATGCCTCGCTTAACAACAAATTTTGGGCCCAGTTGAGGCTGTAAATTCTGTAATCTGAAGCTTTGACCCATAAACAAAACAGATTAACTTCTCTCTCTTGGTCTCCAGGATTACGTTTTCACTCTCTGTGCGGTCTTTCTGTGGCTAGTCAGCACCGCTGCCTGGGCAAAGGCCCTGGTTGATATCAAAGTATCAACCGGTCCCCGCGTTGTGGACGAAATACCGGCATGCAAAATTCTTGGATCGTCCTGTGTCTTTGCTTCTGTAACCAGCATGGGAAGTCTGAATGTGTCTGTGGTATGTACAGTATGTCAGCTATGGTTTTAACAGCGTGGATATATTTGTTCTGTTAGAAGAGAGTATTTGTAGCTCAAGGTTAAATTGTGTGGTTTTGGGTGCGCTCTGAGCTTGGGTTATTTTCTTGCAGATGTTTCATTACCCAGCTAGGTAAGATGAGAGCAAGCCCCACACTCTTCCAGCACTGATGATGTTGCCTAGTTTTGCAATGAAACATCTGCAAGAGGGCAACCAAGCTCAGAGAGCACCCAGGACCTCACACTCCTCCTCCTTCTCCTCCTCCTCCTCTCCTCAAACCCTTCTCCCTTCTAGCACTGATGATGTTACCTAGTTTCGCAATGAAATGTCTGCTCTGCAAAAGAACAGCCAAGCTCGGAGAGCACCAAGGACCTCCATATATATCTATTCATCAAATAGTTCACAGGATAGGGCCAGAAAAATCAAGATGGTAACTTCAGTCGTGCGACTGAGGTTCCATCTGTAGATAGATAGATAGATAGATAGATAGATAGATAGATAGATAGATAGATAGATAATACATGATACATGAGATAGATATACAGTAAATGATACATGAGATAGAGATAGATAGATGATACATGAGATAGATGGTAGAGATAAATGATACATTAGATAGATAGATAGATAGATAGATAGATAGATAGATAGATAGATAGATAGTAGAGATAAATGATACATTAGATAGATAGATGATGAGATAGATAAATAAATGATAGATAGATAGATAGATGAGATAGATGAATGATAGATAGATGATAGATAGATATAGATAGATAGATGATGAGAGATGATTAGATAGATGATGAGATAGATAGATAGATAGATAGATAGATAGATAGATAGATAGATAGATAGATAGATAGATAGATAGAATGGGTAACACCCATAAAAAACAGACTACGATCACACCACTGTGACTATTACCTTGACCTTTTTGACCAAATCCAACAGGCAGCCCTGACTATAACTAATTTAGTGCAACTCGGGGAAAGCTGACTATGAAACATAAGAACTGTGAACAAAACAGTGGCTTACTGGGTAATCAGGCTAAAAGGGGGCGATGTTTATTGTTTCAAAATGCTAATCTTAAAATGAAGTTGAAGCTGGCTGGGGAATTCTGGGAACTGAAATCTACCCATCTTAAAGTTGCCCAGGTTGAGACACAGTGTTCTAGAAAGTTCACGATCCCGGAAGCCCATCTCCAATTTGGTGGCTGTAACATAGAGGTGTACCTCTCTAGGAAAATAGGCCTTCATACATGCCTCAGATCTTTAAACTGAGTGAGGATATAGAATGTCTTTTCATTGTCCTATTAAAAATGATATAAAGTATGGATTGATTCACTTAAAACGCCAGACTAATTAAGATCTCTGTTCTTTGCAGGTTTTTGGCTTGGTAAATATGATTCTGTGGTGTGGAAATGCTTGGTTTGTATATAAGGAGACGAGTCTGCACCAACCTAACAGTAATTCTCCAAAATCAGGGTTCTATCCACCAACATCAGGCATCTGAAGTGTTGTCGATGTAATGCTAAAATGGCCGTGTTTCACTTTGTTGACAAGTCTGAATATTTCTGTATTTCAAAATCGTTTACGATTAACTTTCACACCTGTACAGTTTGGGGGAGAAAACGCCTGGTGTATGTAGGAAATGAGTATTTTGAAAGAATTGATTTACTTCATTGAATGTAGTCTAGTCAAATGCTTGGACAATGTTGTCATCTTAGGAAAAAAAAAAAGTATTTTGGGCCCAGTACATTTCGGTTGTAATGATAAACTGCATTTGACAATTCTTGCCTGTATAATCCTACTCACGTTATACTGTACTTAACGTTTTGTCCTAAAGAGAGATTTAAAATAATTGTTGCGCATTCTATCGAGGCTTAGGATTTGGCAGATTTACTGTCTGTTTAAACAGTTGCCTGATTTAAAAAAGTTTCCTCCACATCAGAAAGTACTTTTTTTTTTTTTGTATTTGTGATTTCAGTGTAACTGTTCAACTGGTACTATATAAAAAATAGTTTGGCTACAGCTTGAATACTCTGTGATTAATAACTGAGGTAAATCTAAATGTTTGAGCTGATCGACAGACGACCACCAGTGATCTCTTTTAAATTGAAAAAGTTCTCCCTGATCTTGAGAATGCAACTTATACCCAGGGAAGGATGAAAGTCTTAAGAAAACTTTCAATTACTTCGACGTTTGACTGCTTAAACACAGATGCTTAATGTTTTTGAGCATTGTCTCTGACATGTACTGCTGTACATTAAGATTCGGTTCAATTTAATAAACTGACATTTCTAGAAATTGGGCCCGTTGTCCTGAAAATATTGTTCAGTAAGCAGATACTTGAAAAACCTAAAAGCAGTTTTATTCTGTGGAGATTCTCAGTCATCCAGGTCACAATTATCCCAAAGATGCTTTTTCACAAGGCAACTGGACTTTCTTGTTTTTCTTTGAAGGCGTTTCGCTTCTCATCCATGAAGCTTCTTCAGCTCTGAAGACCCCTGCTGTACACAAAGTTCTTGACTTAAAATAGCTTTTGTTTTCACTCAAGGGCAGTATTTCTCAACCTCAGCAACTTTTAAGCCAGCATTGACTGAGGAATTCTGGGAATTGAAATCCACATGTCTTAAAAGTTGCTGAGGCCTAGAAACGGAGAATGTTTCCCCCTTGCAATTATTTATTAGATTTATATCTTGCCTTTGGGGCTGGTTATCGATTGAATAAATATTATTCTATACTGTTCTATCCTGCCTGTTGTGCGGGTGCTCAAAAAAAATCTTATTTTTCTTCAAAGTAGCAAACTCGCTTGAGTCTTAATAGGCCCAAAGTCATCCGTGGGCTTTCCTGGCTGAGGGTTATCTAGAATTTGATTTTTCCTTCTTCGGACGCAACATCCGAACTCAACATGCTTGAGGCTCTTAAGATGTTGAGAGTCTAGAACAGTGGTTCTCAACCTGTGGGTCGGGACCCCATTTGGGGTGGAACGACCATTTCACGGGGGTCGCCAAACAACGCAGTCCGCCATTTTCCCCCCCTTTTCCTTAGCTGTGCTACTCCTTTTTATTCTATTGGCTTTTGAAAGCCAATAGAATAGACTCTCTTGAATAGAGTCTAATTCTATTGGCTTTCAAAAGCCAATAGGAATTGTCCAGGCTGTCTCTGCCCTGCTGAGCCCGCCAAAAGTCCCATTCTGCAAACGGTACTGCACCAGTTGAGTAGTCCTCGACTTACGACCGGTTGGGGGTTGCGGCATTAAAAAGGTTGAGAACCACTGGTCTAGAAAGTGCTGAGAAGAGCAGCAAAGATGATTAGGGGGCTGGAAGCGAAAAGATACAAAGAATAGTTGCTGGAATTGGGTATGTCTGGTTTAATGAAAAGGACTAGGGGTGACATGACAGCAGCCTCCCAATATCTCAAGGGTTGCCACAAAGAAGAGGGGGTCAACCTAATCTCCAAAACAGCTGAAGGCAGGACAAAAGGCAACGGATGGAAACTAATCAAGCAGAGAAGCAATCTGGAATTAAGGAGAAATTTCCTGACGGAATATTTAATCAGTGGAACAGCTTGTCTTCTGAAGTTATGGGTACTCCATCAATGGAGGTTTTTCAAGAAGAGATGGGGCAGCCATTTGTTTGAAACGATATAGGGTTTCCAGCTTTTGAGCGGGGGGATGGACTAGAAGACCTCCAAGGTCCCTTCCAACTGTTTTATTCTGTGTGCTGCTTGTATGTATCCCTCGACTACACGTTAGGGGAAAGCTTCATGTATGGAAGCGTGTCGGCAACCTCACCTTGTGTCCTCAGTCCCCTGCATTAGAATCAAAGTACTGGCACAAAGAACATTATTATGTTCCTGCTATTAAAGCTTGGTCTAATATCCCCTTAAATGCTAATTATCCCCCACACAAAAAGCTATTTATTCTGTGGCTTGTCAGTGCTGTATCAGTGGAGTCATCACCCCCAGCTGGGGGCATCAAAAAAGCCAAAATGGCTTCCAGAACAACAGGATTGCACTCCTACCACGCTTTAAGAGTCTCACAAAGTGTCTCACAAAGTCAACACAGGCCGAACAGTTTCTGTTCAGGTCTTTGATATCCAAAGTCCCTTGCTCTGTTGTGTAGGGCAGGGGTCTGCAACCTTGACAACTTTTAAGATTTGTGGACTTCAGCTTCCAAAATTCCTCACCCAGCTATGCTTAAATCTAAAAATGTCCACTTAGACCAGTGTTTCTCAACCTTGACAATTTTAAGGCATGTGGACTTCAACTCCCAGAATTCCACAGCCAGCCTGGCTCATCTTGGAAACCTCTCCCTTTCCCCTCAGCGTGGCTGGCTCAGGAATTCTGGGAGTTGAAGTCCACTAGTCATAAAAGAGCCAAGGTTGCCTACCCCTGCCTTAGACATTTGAAAATGGTTAATTTCATTTGTAGAGGAAGCTTTATCATTCCACTAGGCGTCACTGTTGTATTAAAAAGATCTTTAAGAGGCTGGAATGTCTTACTATCCACCATTCCATGTATTTATTTACGAGGTCAAAAACTATCGGGCCTTTTTAAGGGAATCAGATACAGTAGTAGGACCTCAAAGCCAGCACATTGAAAGAGGAGATATTATTGAGATATGTTGAGACTCTAAAAAGAGTACAGAGAAGAGCAACAAAGATGATCGGGGGACTGGAGGCTAAAACATATATATAAGGACCGGTTGCTGGAATGGGGCGTGTCTAATTTAATGAAGAGAAGGACAAGGGGGGACACGATAGCAGTCTTCCAATATCTCAGGGGCTGCCCCAAAGAAGAGGGAGTCAAGCTATTCTCCAAAGTGCCTGAAGGCAGGACAAGAAGCAACGGGTGGAAACTAACCAAGGAGAGAAGCAACCTAGAACGAAGGAGAAATTTCCTGACAATGAGAACAATTAACCGGTGGAACATTCTGCCTCCAGAAGATGTAAATGCTCCAACACTGGAAGTTTTTAAGAAGAGACTGGACAGCTATTTGTCCGAAATGGTATAGGGTTTCCTCCCTGAGCAGGGGGTTGGACTAGATGACCTCCAAGGTCCCTTCCAGCTCTATTCTATTCTATTCTATTCTATTCTATTCTATTCTATTCCATTCCATTCCATTCCATTCCATTCCATTCTATTCTCTGGGTTAAAGACATATTAAGCCCGTTCCTTGTTTTTAAGACTGATTTTGGTATTTTGGATATATTTTGGGAGAGGGGATGGGAGACTTGCGTGGGGGAGTGGAGGAAGGTGATTGGTTGCTCAGAGGCTCTTCCTTTCCCTTCTGCAATTTTAGGTTGCCATTTGCCGTCTGACCATTCCTTGGAGGTGTCTTCTGCTTAAGATCTCCTTGACTACCCCCAGATTCAGCCTCTGCTTTGGGTAGATCCTTTTCACCACTTTTTGGAGATCTCGGCTTCTGTTTGAGATTCCCTTCCCCGCCACTAGTAGTGGTAGCCTCTGCTTTAGACAGATTGCCTTCTCCGCTCTCAGGGGGAGTTGTTATTTGCACAACGGAGTCCTTCCCTTCAGCCTTGGAAAGCACATTGGTGTCTTTCCATCTTCGTGCCCCAGATTTTGAGTTGTATTCATACAGTTTGCCGGTGACTGCGGAAGAAAAGATTAATTTCAGCATTGATTTTTCAGAGTGGAAGGGATGCGATTACGTAGGATGGTTTGTTTGGCTTGTAACCCACCATAATCTGACAGGATTCCTAGCAGCTAGCAACAAAATACAGAAGACAAAATGCCCATGGCAATATAAGTAGTAGATTCACCCAGTAGTAAGAGCCTCCCGACCAAACCCGAAGTAAAATCAACAAAGAAAAACCCAAACCTCCATTTTAAACCACCTTCTGAAATGGGATAGCAATAGCAATCGCTCTTAGACTTATATACCGCTTCACACTGCTTTACAGCCCTCCTTAAGCTGTTTAGAGCAGTGGTTCTCAACCTGTGGGATGCGACCCCATTTGGGGTCGAACGACCATTTCACAGGGGTCGCCAAACAATGCAGTCCGCCATTTTTCCCCCCTTTTCTTTAGCTGTGCTACTCCCTTTTATTCTATTGGCTTTCAAAAGCCAATAGGAATTGTCCAGGCTGTCTCTGCCCTGCTGAGCCCGCCAAAAGTCCCATTCTGCAAACGGTGCTGCACCAGTTGAGTAGTCCTTGACTTACGACCGGTTGAGTAGTCCTCGACTTACGACCGGTTGGGGGTTGCGGCATTAAAAAGGTTGAGAACCACTGATCTCGGAAGGATGGAAGGCCGAGTCAACTTTAATCTCAGTGGGAAAGCTTGTCTCGAGGTGTCACAGAAAAACGACTTCTCTGTGTTTCCTCTTGTGTGAAATGAAAATATAGCCCCCTCCTCATATAACAAGATGAGGCTGGAGCAATCCTGGCCCCACAGGAGTGATTTAAAACAAAGCTTTAACTCGAATGCTATATTGTTTCACAATGCGGACGTATTATTTGGAATCTGCTGAGATTTGTGCAATATGAAATTACAAAGTACGTAGTTCTGTGTATATGTTTAGAACACGAGGATTGGAACAGTAAGAAATAGGGAACTGAAAGTAGCTGAGGGATGGGATCCAATGTACATGGGTCTATGGGGAAAGTTATGTTCAGCAGAAGGTTAGCAGGAAGTCAGTAGAAAGTCAGCAAAAGTCAGCGGACCATCTAACTACAGTCTTAGAACGGAAAAGGGTATAAAGGGTTGGGACTGGACCTGATTGATTTGCCTTTGGCCTATAGCTGTCCTTTTGGAATCTGCTAGCTATGCCATAGGGCAGTGGTGGCGAACCTATGACACGGGTGCCAGAGGTGGCACTCAGAGCCCTCTCTGTGGGCACGCGCGCCGTCGCCCCAGTCCTAGGCCTTCAGCTAGATTTTATAAAACCTTTTTGCTTTAGGCCTCCGCTGCCATGTGCAAAAAAAAAAAAGGTTCAATCAATCAATTTCAACTTCTCGCGGGAAAAAAAAAGATCTTGCAAAGTTGGAATTGATTGATTGAACTTTTTAGTCCCACCCAGTCTGCCGTTACTACCACGGCCACGCCCACCCAATGGGCCACACCCACCCAATGGGCCACACCCACTCAGCACTCAACGATGCATAAGTGGGTTTTGGGTTGCAGTTTGGGCACTCGGTCTCTAAAAGGTTCGCCATCACTGCCATAGGGTCATCATTGCAATGGGTTATTAACGTAAGTGATGTTGTGTTATTACACTTGCTATGTTCCAAATTACTTGCAAAATAAACCTCTGAATCTTAAAGTAGGAATTATTGTTTTGTGCTGCTGTCTCTTGTCTTTTTTCATTGGGTTTTTCCACGACAATCTCCTTGACCTTACAAGACTGGGGTACAATCAACAGTTTTTCCTGCAACAATGAAATTGACGCAAAGGTGCTTTTCCAAAAGGCAACTGGACTCTCTTGGGGTTTTTTTTGTTCCCTTTGAAAACGTTTCGCTTCTCATCCAAGAAGCTTCTTCGGTTCCGGAAGTTCCAGAAGTTCAGGAAATTCAGTTTTCAGCAGAACGGAAGAAGCTTCTTGAATGGGAGCGAAACGTTTTCAAGGGGAAAGAAAAAACACAAAAGAATCCAGCTGCCTTTTTGGGAAAGCATCTGTGGAACAACCATGACCTGGATTATCTCCATAAATCAAGTTGACCATTTAGATTAGGGGTCTTCAAACTTGGCCCTTTTATGACTTGTGGACTTCAACTCCCAGAATTCCTCAGCCAGGCGTGCCTGGCTGAGGAATTCTGGGAGTTGACGTCCACAAGTCATAAAAAGGCCACGTTTGAAGACCCCTGATTTAGAGAATGTGATCCTGTAATGGTCTGTGAGAATCTCACCCTCCTTTAGGAATTATAATACCTGGGTCTATGGCTTCCCCATCAAAGACAGGATTTAAGTTGGTCATTTCCTAAAAGAAGACAAACAAAAGGCTAAATTTAGTACCGTTAATTAAAGAAATGGGGGGGAAAAACAGCTGTCCAGTAGGGAATCAAGGAGAATTCTACAATCTGCTGGTTGTATTAAAACTTAGTTAGCATAGAGTTGCTTACTTGGAGACGGAAAATTAGAGAATTTGAGGGAACGTTCTTTTGGTGAATACATTAAGCTCTTTGCTTTCATATTTAATTTATATTCAATTTTTATTATTTCGTGTACATAGAAGACAACAAAAGGAGGTCACCATCTCGGAATGCAGCAACTAGGAAGTGTTTTGGGGAGGGTGATTTCTAACACTAGGAAATCTTGCAAATTGGACTAAAATGTGAACTTTTAAACAAGATCTAGGAAGACAAAAAGAAGATGCAGCTCTACTTTGATTTTTGTGCTGTTTTTCACTGCTTTGGGGGGGGAAGGATATAATCTTTTTTATAAAAATAAATGACCTAGCAGGAAGACTTACAATCATTACCATGGTCCTTTCCAGGCTTTAATATGATATAATATGAGCCAGAATAAATGCTGGCATCATATATGCTCATCCTAAGCAGGCAAAGATTCTGTAATTTTTTTTTTTTAAATTTTTCTGTTTCAGGTTTAAGGCACACTTACCCATATCACTTCTTTCTTTGCTTTCTTCTTTTCTGCGGATAAAAAAAAATACGCTGCTTTATCTAACCTTCAGCTTTATGAAATGAACAAGAGTTGAAAGAATCAAATCAAATTACATTCTTAATTACAGGAGGCCAACCTGGACTAAACAGTACTTACGTACTACATAAAACCAAAAATGGAAGATGTGATATAGTCGGGTAACAAAATGTCTGCAAACAATCAACCAAGTTCAGAGAGCCCCAAGGACTTCACCTTTCAAGCCATATATTCTACATATATAAGGCAGTCCTCGGTTTACAACCTGTCACTTAGCAACTACAACTATTCATAGCTAGGAAAGACCTCCTAAAAAAGTAGAGAAACGGATTCTGAAGTACTTATGACCCTACCCCAGTCATGTGACCAATCTTGGGCACCTGTTTGTTCGTATCCCGCTTTTATTATTTTTATAAATAACTATCATCGTATATAATACTCCTCCTTCCTCCTGTTTTCCCCATAACAACAATCTTGCAAAGTAGGTTGGGCTGAGAGAGAATGACTGGCCCAAAGTCACCCAGCTGGCTTTGATGGCTAAGGCGGGACTAGAACTCTCCGTCTCCTGGGGATTGGCCCAAAGTCACCCAGCTGGCTTTGATGGCTAAGGCGGGACTAGAACTCTCCGTCTCCTGGGGATTGGCCCAAAGTCACCCAGCTGGCTTTGATGGCTAAGGCGGGACTAGAACTCTCCGTCTCCTGGGGATTGGTCCAAAGTCACCCAGCTGGCTTTGATGGCTAAGGCGGGACTAGAACTCTCCGTCTCCTGGGGATTGGCCCAAAGTCATCCAGCTGGCTTTGATGGCTAAGGCGGGACTAGAACTCTCCGTCTCCTGGGGATTGGCCCAAAGTCACTCAGCTGGCTTTCATGGATAAGGCGGGACTAGAACTCTCCATCTTCTAGTGATTGGCTCAAAGTCACCTAGCCGGCTTTTATGGCTAAAAGTACTGGAACTCGCAGTCTTCTGCTTTCTAGCCTGGTTCCTTAACCACTAGACCAAACTGAATCTTACTTGGTGACCAGCCCACATTTACAGCCATTTGCAGCGTCCACATGACCACCATTTCCAACATTTTGGCCAAACTCAGGGTTTACTTCCGGTTTTCAGCAAAAAAAACCCCGCCCCAGAGCAAACAATGAGTATATTTAATGATTGCTGCAAAACAAGGTCATAAAATGTGATCAGTCACATGGATGACCTGCTTTACAACCATCAGGGCTTAAGGATGCTCCAGTACCGTCGTAAGTCGAGTACTATTTGTATTCTCTTCTATTTGATTTTAAACCAGTGTTTCTCAACCTTGACAATTTTAAGGCATGTGGACTTCAACTCCCAGAATTCCACAGCCAGCAATGCTGGCTGTGGAATTCTGGGAGTTGAAGTCCACATGCCTTAAAATTGTCAAGGTTGAGAAACACTGGTTTAAACTCTATCATTCTAGCTCAGATTGCAACTAAATCCATACGTCATTTGAAAACCTTAGGTCTCAATGTGGCAGTCTTTTAAGCAGGGCTTTTTTTCTCATAGAACGTCCAGAACGGAGTTCCGGCATCATTTTTGGATGGAACCTTGAAGGGTAGGCAAGGCGGGTTGTATGACGTGTGTGAGTTCCAGCACCTTTTTTTTTTGTTAGGAAAAAAGCACTGGTTTTAAGAACAAGGAAAGCAAGACAAGAAAGAACGTACCTGGCATGTGCAACCTGTCACAAATTAAAAAAGAGAATTTATTACAATAATGTTCATTAAGAAATACAGTAAACAAAGCTGAACTGAAAAGCATTGACAGCAGTGACTTCAACTTTTGGAGGGCTGCTCGAATACCATTAAGTAATGTGGATTCTTTGTATGAGTATTGCAGAACAAAAGGAGATGGATGCATATGGCAAACATGTTTTTATTAATAATTGCATTATCATTTGTATTTTTTCTTGAAGCTACTCAGTGAGGACCCAGATTGTTGGGGCCAAGACACCGACTGTGTAAACTGCTTTGTCAATTTTAAATCTTAGAGAAGGCTGTAAAGCAGAGGTCTCCAATTTTTTCGTTTTGGCGTCCCAGAAAGGGAGGCGAGCACCGTTACGTGTGCCCGTGCAAATGGGCTGCGTGCATGCCCGTGCAAAAATAACCCCTGCGCGTGCATGCACAAATGGGCTGTGCATGAGCGCATGCACACATGCAAATGGCCACACGCGAGCGCATGCGCAAATGCAAATGGGGTTGCGCCGGCACAAGTGCTGCAGATGGGGTGGTGCTAGTGCTGGCAGGACGCTCGGGCAGGGCAGGGCTAGCGCCGGCAGGATGCTCAGAGCAGCGCTAGTGCTGGTGGGACACTTGGGGCGGGGTGGTGTTAGCGCCGGCGGGATGCTCGGGGTGGCACTTGAGCGAGTGTGTGGGGGGATGAGTGCATGCATGTGTGCAGGTGCACTGGCCTGGCCAGTCCTTCACACGGCCCGGTGGCGAAGCGGCCACGGCCCGTTACTGGGCTGCGGCCCACAGGTGGGGACCCCCGCTGTAAAGCACTGTGGGAGATGAAAATATAACAAGATGAGGCTGGAACAATCCTGGAATAGGCCCCACAGTAGTGATTTAAAACAAAGCTTTAACTCTATATTGTTTCACAATGCGGACGTACTATTTGTAATCTGCTGAGCTTTGTGCAACATGAAATTGCAAAGTAGGCAGCTCTGTGTATATTTAGAACTTGAGGACTGGAACAGTAAGAAATAGGGAACTGAAAGTAGCTGAGGGATGCGGGTTCCAATGTACACGGGTCTATGTGGAAAGTTATGTTCAGCAGGAGGTCAGTAGAAAGTCAGCAGAAGTCAGCAAAAGTCAGCAGACCATCTGACTACAGTCTTAGAACGAGAAAGAGTATAAGGCAGCGGTTCTCAACCTTTTTAATGCCACGACCCCCCAACCGGTCGTAAGTCGAGGACTACTCAACCGGTCGTAAGTCAAGGACTACTCAACTGGTGCGGCACCGTTTGCAGAATGGGACTTTTGGCGGGCTCAGCAGGGCAGAGACAGCCTGGACAATTGCTATTGGCTTTGGAAAGCCAATAGAATTAGACTCTATTCAAGAGAGTCTATTCTATTGGCTTTCAAAAGCCAATAGAATAAAAGGGAGTAGCACAGCTCAGGAAAAGGGGGGAAAAAATGGCGGACTGCATTGTTTGGCGACCCCCGTGAAATGGTCGTTCGACTCCACAGGTTGAGAACCACTGGTATAAAGGGTTGGGACTGCGGATTGATTTGCCATTGGCCTATAGCTGTCCTTTTGGAATCTGCTATGCCATCTGGTCCTCATTGCAATGGGTTATTAATGTAAGTGATGTTGTGTTATTATGCTTGCTGTGTTCCAAGTTGTTAGCAAAATAAACCTCTGAATCTTAAAGTAGGAACGATTGTTTTGTGTTGCTGTCTCTTGTCTTTCTCATTGGGTTTTTCCACGCCAGCACTACGAAGCGGTATATAAGTCTAAGTGCTATTGCTAGTGCTACTTACAGTGGTTTTGTGTCCGCTTTGGGTCTTGGTGGGCAACAGGAACGGAGGTATTTTGCCAGCAAAACGGTTAGATATCCAAGCAATCCGAGCAACAATAAACTGCCAAGGAGTATGAAGAATGGCACATACCAAGCCGACACAGCATACACGTTTTCTTTGCTGGTCACAATGGTAACACCAGGCTTGCAAGGAAGAAAAAAAATGGGGGTGGGAAACAAAATTGTTCTTAATGAATTAACCCAAAAGACCCAGCAGCCTCAGAAGAAAAAACAGCAGTCAATTACAACATACAGTGCAAGGACTGTAACACTACATAGGACAAACAGGCAGAAGACTAGCAGACTGCAACCGTGTACACCAACGAGCAGAGAGAGGACGTGATGGAAATTCCTTAATTTCACAAAACACGGACGTAGTTTCCGTGGGGAACTTGTGAGCATCCTAGTCGAAGCAAAATCCAAAAAAGGCTAGAGAATTCCCGGAAGCCTGACACTCAGACAAATCGGCCATCAACAGATACGTAGAGATAATCAACATCTACATGCCACTTAAAAAAGATAATTAAAAAAATACAAAAGGAAACAAAAATCGAGTACAGATAGTCCTCCACTTATAACAGTTCATTTAGCGATCGTTCAAAGTACGACAACACTGAAAAAAGTGATTTGTGACCATGTTTCACACGACTATTGCCACATCCCCACGGTCACATGATCAAAATTCAGACGCTTGGCAACTGATGGTCGCAGTGTCCCGGGGTCATGTGATCCCTTTTGCGACCTTCTGACAAGCAAAACCAATGGGGAAAGCAGATTCCCTTAACAACCATGTTACTATCTTAACAACTGCAATGAGTCACTTAACAACTGTGCCAAGAAAGGTTGTAAAATGGGGGCAAAATTCACTTAACAATGGTCTGTCTTAGCAGCAAATATTTTGGGGCTTAATTGCAGTCTTAAGTCAAGGGTTACCTGTATATTATTATGACAGTATTGTCAATAAATAAATCAATAAGTCCTACTGTCAGCATATTATTTTCATCCCAAATTATATTTTATTTATAAAAGCCCAAACTTACGGTTGTCGGAATCACAGTAGTTGGATCTGGAATAACTCGAACGGTTAATTTGACTGTGCTGTTTTGAACATGGACTGACGTTCTTTCAGAACTTGTTAACAGATTATCATCTGTTATTGAAACCAACAGCCGATATTCCCAAACTGTGTCCATTCCTGACTTATAATCAAATGGGTTGATCAGGACTAACCTCGAGATATTGGAACCAGCCTTTGGTGAGAAGTCAAAATGGTTATTCACGTTACCTGAAAGCAGAACCGAAGGGAAAAAAATGTGTAAAGAGAAATGAAGACAGCTGGTAGTTTAATTCATTGGGAGATGGTGAATATGAGGAATGGTGGCGGGAGCTGGGAATGTCTAGTCTAGCAAACAGAAGGACTTAGAGTGACTTAATAGCTGTTTTCCAATATTTGAGGGGCTGTCACAGAAAAGAAAGGGTCGGCCTGTTGTCCAAAGCATCTGAGGGCAGGACAAGAACAAACGGATGGAAACTGATCAAGGAGAGAAGCAACCTGGAACTAAGGAGAAACTTCCTAACAGTGAGAACAATTTATTTATTTATTTATTTAATTTTATTTATATGCCGCCCAATCCCAAAGGACTCAGGGCGGCGTACAGAGTCAAAACAATCATAAAACAATAAAATAATAAAATAATACAGTCATACCGCGAGTCCGATCATATCCCGGTCCCCCCGGGGACATCAGCCCCAGGCCTGCCGGAACAGGAGAGTTTTAACAGCTTTCTTAAAGGCCGGCAGGGTGGGAGTAGTTCGAACCTGGGGGGGGAGTTGATTCCACCAGGTCGGAGCCACCACAGAAAAGGCCCTTCCCCGAGGGCCCGCCAGCCGACATTGTCTGGCCGACGGGACCTGAAGGAGGCCCAATCTATGGGACCTCACCGGTCTCTGGGAACTATGCAGCAGAATGCGGTCCTGTAAGTAACCTGGCCCTATGCCATGAAGGGCTTTAAATTAACCAGTGGAACAACCTGCCTCCAAAAGCTGTGAATGCTCCAACACTGGAAGTTTTCAAGGAGAGACTGGACAGCCATTTATCTGGAATGGTATAGGGCAGGAGTCTCCAATCTTTTGGGATTGGTGGTCCAGTGGGAGAGGGAGGGGCAGGCGCTTTACAGATGAATGTGGCACCTGTGTGAGGCTTATGGCACCACTGCCACCAGGCTCACGGCATTGCTACTACCACGGCCTGCAGCGATGCCGCCCCTGGCGCAAGGTTCATGTTGCCGCCCCACACGACGATTGCTCCACGGCCTACCTCATGCTTATGGTGGTGCTGCCACTTGCACAAGGTTCGTGGCAATGCCACCACCTGCGTGTGGCACACAGCCGTCCACCTGCCACTCACGGTGCTATCACCCCATGCACTCTGATCATAGCAACATGATGCCCATGCGATACTAGCGGCGCTGCCACCTCCCGCACAACACTTGCAGCAATGGTGGCACGAGGGAGGTGAGCAAGTGCATACGCGTGTGCACGGCCTAGCTACTCATACAGCCCAGCGGCCAAGAGGCCGCAGCAAGTAGTGGGATTCAAATACCTGAACAATCAGTTCTCTTATTGCAGCGGTTCTCAACCTGTGGGTCGGGACCCCATTTGGGGTCGAACGACCATTTCACAGGGGTCGCCAAACAACGCAGTCCGCCATTTTTTTCCCCTTTTCCTTAGCTGTGCTACTCCCTTTTATTCTATTGGCTTTTGAAAGCCCATAGAATAGACTATCTTGAATAGAGTCTAATTCTATTGGCTTTCAAAAGCCAATAGGAATTGTCCAGGCTGTCTCTGCCCTGCTGAGCCCGCCAAAAGTCCCATTCTGCAAAAGGTGCTGCACCAGTTGAGTAGTCCTCGACTTACGACCGGTTGAGTAGTCCTTGACTTATGATCGGTTGGGGGTCACGGCATTAAAAAGGTTGAGAACCACTGTCTTATTGGATGTAGGCCTGGGCCTCCGAGGCCCAGAATAGACTTCCAGAAGTGGCATCCACGCACTTCCGGTGGGCTGTTCTAGGCTTTGCCTCCATGCTGGACTTACTTGCACTGCTCCAAGGGGCCAGCAGCCTGCAGCTACTGCCAACATCGTCAGCCCCTGCAGGCCCACAGCTGCTTGTGCTGGCTACACCCACCCTCCAGGCTTATTTCTGTGGCAGGGCTTATATTAGGGGAAACACGGTACCACTGGGCCCCAAAGTAGCCACCAATTCTAAAACCCCCATGACATGTCTTACATATTCTAACAGCAACTAATGACCTAAGATATTGAAAGCTGAAGTATAAAATACCTGACGTGATAGTGTATCGGAATGAGTTCGGACTTGAATCCCGATCCACGCAGGTAATGCTGAAACTATTAATAATGCCCAAGCTTAGATCCACTGGCACTTCCAGCAACTGTCCATCAGGTGTGCATATTGGTGGTTCATCATTTGCTTCAAGAACATTTATTATCACCTAAAGAAATATTTAAAGAAATATTTGAAGGAACCGTAATGGTATGGTGGTTCGAATGCAGCATTGCAGGCTAACTCTGCCCATTGGAGGGAGTTTGATCCTGACCAGCTCCAGGTTGACTCAGCCTTCCATCCTTCTGTCAGTAAAATGAGGATGCAGATTGTTGGGGGCAATAGGCTGACTGTTCTGTCCCAGCCTATGTGAGTCCTTGTTATGCTCACAAGGAGAAACCCCTCTTCCAAGAAACAGGCAGGAACCACAAGAAAAAACCAACCCCTTTTATTCTCACAGATCTGAGTCTATGTCCAAGGCAAACAAACACAGTCCACAGAAACTTGATCCTCAACACAAACGGTTGCATTCGGCAACCAGCACCTCCCACACCTTCCCTTTTATAATTCAGCCAAGGTGTGGCTTCCTAATGCCTTCTCCTTTGCCTTTGGAGCCGCCCCATTGCATTCCTCTGTCCTACTCGCTTCTCTTGCCTGTGCAATCGTACATCTGGGATTTGTCCCAGCTGTTCTTCATCACTGTCCAACCTAGGCTCCCAGCACAGATGTGCCTCAGCCTGAGTGCAAATAGAGGGGCCAGGCTCCTTGTCCAACTATAAGTCTTGGAGCTCCTCAGAGCCTTCCTCTGACTCTAATGTCACTCCAGGCCCCCCCTCCTCCTCCGATTCTTCAGACTCAGCTGCCGGGTCCACTGGCTGGAGAGGAATCACAACACTGACACTGTAAACCATTTTAGACAATGCTGTAAAGCACTATGGGGCAGTATATAAGTTAAAGTGTTATTGCTATTGCAAAAAATCTGAAGAATCTAGAAGAAAATTTTCAAGTCTATAGGTTCAGGGCTACCTCTTATAGTAGATACAATAGAGCACTTGGTCTGGGCAGCAGATACTAAGGAACGAGAAGTCACGGCAAATTCTTAGAGGACCAACAACTCGAAGTAAAACATTTTGCAATTTATCAGCTTGAGAAAGCAGACCAGGAAGAAGCGATACATTATCCTTCCTCTCAAGCAACACAACCTCTTGTATCAAGCACTGTTCTTTTGGGAGATCAAATCCACTTTCATCCAGCTTTCTATATGACATAGTATTATATATTATGGTAATATATTCCCCTTTTTAAAATAAATGTTTGTTATTGAAACATAAAAGAGCATATAAACTAACACAAATTAATTTTAGGAGAAGAGCAGGCAGAGCTGGGAGGTGGAGTTAAATGAGTCATGAGCCTAGAGTTGTTATGTGGTCACAAATGGTCTGACTCCAACCCTTTTGAATTCCGTTGATCCTTATCTGCCGCCAATTTAGAACTGAACTTTAATTGACTAGATTCTTATGTATAGGCAGGAGCAAGAAATCTTTTTAAGTGCAACTTAATGAATGGTTCTGATTGTTTGTGGCTACGTAATGACTCCAGGCTGATGACTTGCTTAACTCCCTAGGCAGCTCTGCCTGCTGTTCTCCTATCATTCCAGTTCAGACAAGGTCATGCACATTTTGCTTTCACAAAGGCCACCTCTGGCAAGTCCTACTGCATTTACCACAAAAAGGCAGGAAAAGTAAACTGCAAGGAATCATAAGCTCTGTTTTAAACTTGCTGGCGTACTCACGGAGGAAGTTCCAATACCGCCATCGTTGTCAGAAGCTTCCACTTTGAGAGTGTGCACTCGCTCTGCTTCATAGTCTAATCTCTTTGTGTTCTTCAAAATGCCCAACTGGGGATCGATGACGAATAAGTCTGTGACACCCCCGCCACTCTCCCCGGACAAAATGGAGTAAGAAATCCCAGTAGGAGGCAAATCCTTGTCAGTGGCTAGAATTGCTCCTATAGGGGAATTTGCTGAAATGAAATAGCAACACATTAAGGCGACACGTAGGTAGTTTTGTGTGTGTGTGTGTGTGTGGTGTGTTTAGAGATTGTTCAGGCCTCAGAATTGATTCTGAAACCGGGCTTCAGACTAGGGCAGTGATGCTGAACCTTTTAGAGACCGAGTGCCCAAACTGCAACCAAAACCCACTTATCTATCACCAGCTGCCAGATGGATGTGGCCACTGGGTGGATGTGGCTGTGGTGGTCATGGCAGACTGGGTGGGTGTGGCTAAGGTAGGCGTGGTCACCTTGATGTTGCTCATTGGAAAGGGTGCCTGTGGGGGCCAGGCAGGGTTGGGGGAGATCCAGGGGATCTCTGGCAGGTGGGACGGTGGGCAGGAGGCTCGTTCTGTGGCGTGAGGTGAGGCAAGGCGAGGCAGGGCAGGGGTGCCATTGCTGCAGGGCAAGGCGGGGCAGGGGCCGGGGTGGCTGCTACCTGACATCATTGGCCCCGACACACAGGCCAGCGAGCGCATGGGGGCCAACAGTGTCCATCAGCAGCCACAGCCCCTTGACCAGCGCATTCTGGAGCTCCATAGCTCGCCACCAGCAGTTCAGAGAAGCTGCCTCTGAGCTGGATGGATGGCCGACAGATGAGGAGGCGATTCAGTGGGTCGTGCCCGGGAAAAGGAGAGCATGCAAGGCCAGGAGGGATGGGATGGGGGGGAGGGAAACCAGTCATGCTGGAATGCATCCAGCCACATGGGAGCTTGGCGAGTTAGCAGGTGGCTGGTTGAAGAGGGACAGTTCCCATCTCCGGGGCATGGCGCGCGTGCCCAAAGAGAGGGCTCTGAGTGCCGCCTCTGGCATGTGTGCCAGAGGTTTGCCACCACTGGCATAGCAGACACAGGGTAGAGAATTAGTTTCAGTTTGAGAAAATTCTGTTTTATAGCCTTGTAAATTTCCAAAAAAGCCACCCGAACTTACGTGACGTCATTTCAGAGACATTAAAAATATACAAAGAGCTATTGAAGACTGGATCAAACTCATTTTCCGGCTGAATTTTGATGTAAATGTAGATTAGTTCTGTAAATACAGCAAGTAAGAAAAATGTGAAAGAGGACAAGAACTATGAGCCCCATTTAAAGAGATTTTTTTTTTTCCAGAAAAAGGGTGCAAAAAAGAAAGTTAATACTAACCAGCAAAGTAAGGCTCAGAAACATCCTGGATGACAATATTCAGAATATATTGTCTCTGCACACTTCCATCTGTTGTATTTTCCAAGTCTACATTTCCTATAAGCTTAAAGGAACATATTTTTACAGACAGTCCTCAATTTAGCCCAAAATTTCTGTCGCCAAGCGAGATAATTGTTAAGTGGATTTTGCCCCATTTGATGATTTTTCTTGCCACAGTCATTAAATGAATCATTGCAGTAGTTAAATTAGTCACTCAGTTGTTAAGTGAATCTGGCTTCTCCATTGACCTTTTTTGGCAAAAGGTCACAAAAGGGGATCACGTGATCTGGGGAAGCTGTCATAAATGTGAGTCAGTTGCCAAGCATCTGAATTCTGATCACCTGATCTTAACAACTGTCTCACTTAGCAACAGAAACTTGGGGCTCAGTTGTGGTCGTAAGTGGAAGACTCCCTGTACATTTAATCGTAGATGTTTGCAGTTCATTGCAAGAGGTTTGGTCACATGATTGTGGACCCCATCTTGATTTTTTTTGTTTTTGACACACTCACTTCGCAACAGATACAGTGGTGGAATTCAAATACCTGAACGACCGGTTCTCTGCACGGATGCAGGCCTGGGCCTCCGAGGCCTAGAACGGACTTCCGGAAGTGGCATCCACGTACTTCCGGTGGGCCGTTCTAGGCCTGGGAGGCCTCCTTCAGGCCTCCGAGGCCCAGATCGGACTTCCGGAAGTGGCATCCATGTACTTCCGGTGGGCCGTTCTAGGCCTGGGAGGCCTCCTCCAGGCCTCCCAGGCCTAGAATGGACTTCTGGAAGCGGTGTGCATTCAGCCAGTTCTCCGAACTCAACAAAGTTTAGCTACCGGTTCTGCCGAACTGGTGCAAACCAGCTGAATCCCATCACTGCTTACAACCAGTCCATTTCAAGGCCATTGGGCCAGCGCTGCCAAAGACATTCCCGCATTCATATGGCCAGCATGATGTCGCGGAGCGCTGTTACCTTCCCGCTGAAGTGGTACCTATTTATCTATTTGCGTTTGCATGCTTTTGAACTGTTAGGTTGGAAGGAGCTGAGGCGAGGACGGGAGCTCACTCCTGTCGCGTGATGCTTGGGTCTCAAACCTGGGCTGCTGGCTTTCCAGCTGACAAACCCAGCATCTAAACCATCGGGAACTCTACAGTGGTCCTGAAATGTCCCAGAGTCTCAAAGAATTTATATTAGGTTAATGCACAATGAAATAAGTTTTGGCTTCATTCTAAATAAATGGATTGATTTTGCTTCTTAATACAACAAATGCCCCAGGCTTAATGTTCTGAGTGGCAGGATATTTTTGATAACACTCTTGTCGATACAGATGAGACACATATATGTCTCCACATAAAATCTTGACCGCTTTTAAAGCTACTTTTAATTGGCAATATTTCCCTCGCTGTACTTCCTCTGTTGATTATATTTGAATAGGCAGGCCATTCTCCAAATTTAAATAATATAAAGCAGTTAACTGGCAGACCTTAATTCTTCCGGAGTGGGGAGGATCCTGGGTAAATTTATTACTTCCAACTCCAGATAGTTCAGTGAAGTTAAACAAATTGTGTGGCGATTCAGCATCTTCATCTTTGCAAAAATTCTTCAAAGTGATCATTTCAAATCCAGGGGAAGCCGTTTCAGGAATTACCACCCTATTGAAGAAAAAAAAAACAAATTAGCTATTTATTTCAGGTTCTTTGCATAGTTCTCCCAAGCATCTAAAAGAGTATCTTGTGTGTTAGAAATTTTGAGGGGGGCATACGATGATGTCAGAAAAGAGAACTGAAAAAAGTATTTTAATAACTTTTCATGGGCCTTAAGAGGAGGTCTTTGCTGATCTCCTTCCCACTTTTTAACATCAATGTAAACAAAGACATCTGTTCAGTGGTGGGATTCAGCCGGTTCGCACCAGTTCAACAGAACGGGTAGCTAAATTTTGTTGAGTCTAGAGAACCGGCTGAATGCACACTTCTTCCGAAAGTCTGTTCTAGGCCTGGGAGACCTGGAGGAGGCCTCCCAGGCCTAAAACAGCCCGCCAGAAGTGCCTGGATGCCATTTCCAGAAGTCCGTTCTAGGCCTCGGAGGCCAGAAAGAGGCCTCCCAGTTCTAGAACGACCCACCAGAAGTGCCTGGATGCCATTTCCAGAAGTCCGTTCTAGGCCTCGGAGGCCAGAAAGAGGCCTCCCAGGCCTAGAACGACTCACCGGAAGTGCCTGGATGCCATTTCCAGAAGTCCGTTCTAGGCCTCAGAGGCCAGAAGGAGGCCTCCCAGTCCTAGAACGACCCACCGGAAGTGCCTGGATGCCATTTCCAAAAGTCCATTCTAGGCCTCGGAGGCCAGAAGGAGGCCTCCCAGTCTTAGAACGACCCACCAGAAGTGCCTGGATGCCATTTCCAAAAGTCCATTCTAGGCCTCGGAGGCCAGAAGGAGGCCTCCCAGTCTTAGAACGACCCACCAGAAGTGCCTGGATGCCACTTCAGGAAGTCCGTTCTATGCCTCGGAGGTCTAGGCCTGCATCCATGCAGAGAACTGGTTGTTCGGGTATTTGAATCCCACCACTGCATCTGTTGCAAAGTGAGTCTGTCCTCCTCCTCCTCCTCCCACACCCCATTCCCTTCTAGCACTGATAATGTTACCTAGTTGGGTGATGAAACATCTGCAAGAAAACCACCAAGTTCAGAGTCTCCCACCGTTCCACCCTGAGTTTCAAATATCCTTTTCTATCAGTAGTATAAGCGATTATTACCTGGGATTGTATCCTCTGCATTTGGGTGGAAGGTCATTGATATCTTCGACAAATACGAAAATCTCCATTTCAGCAGTCCTCTCATGGGTAGGGCTATCCTCAACACGGATGGTCAAAGAAATATTAGGATGGGTTCTGAGGGGGGAAGCATCACGATCTAGCCGAGCAGACACCAAGACCATACCTGTCACTAAAACAGAAATAAGCTGTAAGAGTTTTCCAGGCACCAGCACAGGCCGAGCATTTGATTACCACACATTTTGATTTATTTGTATTCCGCTTTTATTATTTTTGCAAATAACTGAAGGCAGCGAACCTATCCAACACACCTTCCTCCTCCTATTTTTCCCCACAGCAACAACCTTGTGAGATGAGTTGGGCTGAGGGAAAAAAAAGACTGGCCCAAAATCACCCAGCTGGCTTTCATGGCTAAGGCAGGACTAGAACTCACGGTATCCTGGTGATTGGCCCAAAGTCACCCAGTTGGCTTTCGTGGCTAAGACAAGACTACAACACTCAGTCTCATGATGAGTGGCCAAAGTCAACTAGCCAGCTTTCGTGGCTATGGCGGGACTAGAACTTCCTGTCTCATGGTGAGTGGCCCAAAATCAATTAGCCAGCTTTCATGGCTAAGGTGGGACTAGAACTTCCTGTCTCCTGGTGATTGGCCCAAAGTCACCCAGCTGGCTTTCATGGCTAAGGCAGGACTAGAACTCACCATCTCCTGGTGATTGGTCCAAAGTCTCCCAGCTGGCTTTCATGAATGTATACATTCATAACAATGCAGAGTGGTCCTCTTTTCAGCCTGAGATTTATACAATTGATAACGAGGATGGCCACAGGCAGGGATAGGCAACCTTGGCTCTTTTATGACTCGTGGACTTCAACTCCCAGAATTCCTGAGCCAGCCACGCTGAGGGGAAAGGGAGAGGTTTCCTAGCTGAGCCATGCTGGCTCAGGAATTCTGGGAGTTGAAGTCCACGAGTCATAAAGCGGCCTAGGCCTAGACCAGGGGTAGGCAACCTTGGCTCTTTTATGACTTGTGGACTTCAAGTCCCAGAATTCCTGAGCCAGCATGGCTCAGCTTGAAAACCTCTCCCTTTTCCCTCAGCATGGCTGGCTCAGGAATTCTGGGAGTTGAAGCCCACAAGTCATAAAAGAGCCAAGGTTGCCTACCCCTGGTCTAGGCCTCGGCCGCTTTCTGACTCGTGGACTTCAAGTCCCAGAATTCCTCAGCCAGCATGGCTCAGCTTGGAAACCTCTCCCTTTCCCCTCAGCATGGCTGGCTCAGGAATTCTGGGAGTTGAAGTCCACAAGTCATAAAAGAGCCAAAGTTGCCAACCCATGGCCACAGGTAAGAATCATTAAAGTCAAGATTGTGAAGATGATCAAAGCTGTATTCCTTTTTCACCTATCTTGCAAAGGAGAAGAACTTTGACCTCAAGGCTGTGGCTGCCATTTTGACTTGTTTGACCCCTCTGGCTGTCTCCGTTTATATTATTGCAAAAACAAAATGTGGGAAGGAAAGCAGCATAATCATAATTTCCACCAAGGGCTCTGAATATTTATTAAGATCATGTTAGCAACTACTGGGATGGGACCCCAGGCTCCACTTCATGTGTCACCCCAAAGCATCCCGTGTTCTGATTAAAAACCCAAACGGTGGAGCTGGGATTGTGGTCATTGAACAAGGCAGTCACGTGGGCGCCTCTCTTAATGACCGCAATGAAATATGACTGTAATTCCAAGCTCAGCTGTGATTGTGAGTTATAGCGTTCTTCTGGATTCCATTCAAATCAGATTAATTCCTTACTCGGGTTGATGTAGAATTTAGGGATCCCTTCAGGAACCCCCATGCTATAGCGAAGGCTAAGAATAAAATGTTCGCCATCGGGATCCTTAGCTGTTATATTAGCGACAAATGTTCCCGGTGCCGCTTCTTCACGAATCTTGAAAACTTTCTCTTTCCTATAACAGAAATTAGACAGGACACTTGGATACGTTTGATCCGCTGTCTCTTACAATATTTAAAATATAACTAACACAATGAAGGGTCACAACGTGAAAGCAAAAATTAATTATATGGAGTCCTTGGTGCTCTCTAAGCTTGGTGATTTTTCTTGCAGACGTTTCATTACCAAACTAGGTAACATTGTCAGTGCTAGAAGGAAGGAAGTGGGGTTTGCTCTTAAGATGCACTGAGGATGTTTTCTTCCCTTCCCCGCAGGTACTCCTAGATGCAAAGGTAAGCAGGTACCCCCAGTTTTTCTTCGTGAAACAAAATGGAGCCATGTATAGCTGAGTAAAATTTTAAAAATCTGATCTGAAAGCATCTCCCAGACCTAAATAGTAAGCTTTTAGTAGATATTCTTTTCTACTTACGTGGTGAAGTAAGGAAATTCATCATTCTCATTTATGATATTGACCATCAGGATCCTCCTAATGCTAACCCCAAGGTCATCTGTTATGGTAACATTTAATGTGTAGCTGTCAAAACAAAATCAACACAAACAACAATAGATGTAGGATTGCTCTACCAGCTAAACCGCGCTTAAGATATCAAACCTGATTTCATTTCCTGATTTCTGGATCGTGAATATGATCTTACCTCGGTAGATCTTTCTCAAAATCAAATTCCTTCAAAGTAGAAATGGTCCCAGTTGGAGAAATGGAAAAGAATGTGGAATCTGGACTGAGGGAAAACTGGAAGAAATAATCAGATGCAATGGGATCATTTGTGACAGATGCTGCGAAAAGTCTCGGTGCCGTGACCTTTAACTGGGCGAAACACTGCATCATAGGGCAACAATTTTGAATCAAGGTACTTCAAATGGGCTAATTTACAGAATGTGTTCAAACTCTGTGACCCATAACTCTCAAGGGAATGAATTTGGGGGAAGTTGTGGCTGCCGGACTGCTGCTGAGCTGCTGCTGTGGTCACATGGCCATTTTCAACGTTCTGTGACAGTTTCCCAGCCACTCTCGCAATCCCTTGCTTCCTCCTTCACCCAGCAGCAGCCAGTTACCTGCTTGTTGAGGAGGGAAGAAAGGAAGGAAGGAAGAAGGGAAGGAGGAAAGGAAAGGAAAGGAAGAGAAGTGAGGGGAAGGGAAGGGTTCCTGCCTGTTGGGGTAGTGCTACTGTTGGATTTTGGCAGGATTTGGGGGAAACGAATTTTCTTAGCTTATGGTTGTTATTGATTGTTTACTGTCTAACCTCTAGGTTGTCCTGAGTCATCCTAAAACAGTGATGGCGAACCTTTTAGAGACTGAGTGCCCAAACTGCAACCCAAAACCCACTTATGCATCGGCGAGTGCCAGATGGGTGTGGCCCATTGACTGGGTGTGGCCAATTGGGTGGGCGTGGCCCATTGGGTGGGCGTGGCTGCAGTAGTAATGGCAGACTGGGTGGGACTAAAAGTTCAATCAATTACAACTTTGCAAGATCTTTTTTTTCCTGCGAGAAGTTGAAATTGACTAATTGAACCTTTTTTTTTTTTTGCACATGGCGGCGGAGGCCTAAAGCGAAAAGGTTTTATAAAACCCAGCTGAAAGCCTAGGACTGGGGCGACGGTGCGCGTGCCCACAGAGAGGGCTCTGAGTGCTACCTCTGGCACCCGTGCCATAGGTTCGCCACCACTGTCCTAAAGGGACATCTATTTATAAAACCTCCAAATTAAATAGGGCAGGTAGAGTTGGAGGGTGGAGTTAAACATGCCATCAGGTTAGAGTTGTTACGCTGCTACAAACGGCCTTCTTGAATTCCATTGACCCATATCTGGTGCCAATTTAGTACTGAATTTTTGTTGACTAGATTCTTGTGTATAGGCCCGGACAATACAACCTTTTTGAATGGCAACTTAACATGTGGTCCTGATCCTTGCACCTGACAAGCAAAACCAACAGCAATTCTTCCATTTAAAGCCTAGAGCCAGTTTGGGGTAGTACTTAAAGTGTTGGGCTAGAAATCAGGAATTGATAAGCTCTAGTTTTTCCTTAGATATGAAAGCCAGATGGGTGACTTTGGCCCAATAACTCCCTCTCTCCCTCCCTCCCCCCCTCTCTCTCCCTCTCTCTCTCCCTCCCTCCCTCTCTCCCTCTCTCTCCCTAACCCACCTCACAAGATTGTTGTGGAGAAAACAGGAGGTAAGATTATTAGGTATGTTCGTTGCCTTGAGCTGATCAAAAACAAAGGTGAAATAAAAATCAAATAAATACATAAAGCTGGAGGGTAAACATTCCATTGGCCTGGCTCTTCCATTTCACATAACTTTGACAAATTGGTTTCAAAAGCTCCGTTGCACAAGTGCAATATAACATGCGGTACGCAAGCCTTTTGTTAAAGGAAGGTTTCTGAGGCCTGAATTTAGCAGAGAGTGATTGTCATGGATGTTAACATGAGTCGAATTCTACTCACCTCAACTCTTCTAGGCGATGTCATTTCCGGATCCCCTGCGTAAACTTGATAAATAACTCCGGGTGGTGTCCTTTCCAAGATGTAGATGACGACGGCTATGCAGATAAAAGTAGTATACATTAATTTGAAGGAATTAAAACTGTTCTAGGAAGCTGAAGCAACAGCTTTTGTCTGGAACAGTGGTTCTCAACCTGTGGGTCGGGACCCCATTTGGGGTCGAACGACCATTTCACGGGGGTCGCCAAACAATGCAGTCCGCCATTTTTTCCCCCTTTTCCTTAGCTGTGCTACTCCCTTTTATTCTATTGGCTTTTGAAAGCCAGTAGAATAGACTCTCTTGAACAGAGTCTAATTCTATTGGCTTTCCAAAGCCAATAGGAGTTGTCCAGGCTGTCTCTGCCCTGCTGAGCCCACCAAAAGTCCCATTCTGCAAATGGTGCTGCACGTTGAGTAGTCCTCAACTTACGACCGGTTGGGGGTTGCGGCATTAAAAAGGTTGAGAACCACTGATCTGGAAAGAGCTTCTTTTTCCATTACACAACTTGGATTCTGGGTTTCGTGAGCCGGTTTCTCTGTTCTTCAATAGTTATATGTCACTTTGACCCTGTTCTTAGCTCCCTGTCGCGGTACATTTTGAATGCAGTGCTTCTTTATATGTAATTGGTTATGAAAGAACGGAAACCAGCTGACAGCAGTACAGATAGCCCTCGCCTTACGACGGCAACGGAGCCCAGCGTTTCTGTTGCTAAGCGAGACATTTGTTAAGTGAGTTTTGCTTCATTTTATGACCTTTCTTGCTACAGTCGTTAAGTGAATCGCAGCAGTTGTTAAGTTAGTAACATGGTTGTTAAAGTGAATCTGGCTTCCCCATTTGTCTTGGCTGGTCAGAAGGTCCCACAAGGGGGAATCCCATGACCGCAACCGTCATAAATACCAGTCAGTTGCCAAGTGTCTGAATTTTGATCACGTGACCAGAGGAATGCTACAACGGCCGTAAGAATGAAAAAACAGTCCCAAGTCGCTTTTTTGACTTGGAACGGTCACTAAACAACACTGTTGTAAGTCGAGGACTACCTGTATGGCAAAACTCTGCTTTTAAACCAAAGCCGCTGCCTTACTTTGATTTGCCAAGTTGCCTTGAAACACCGGAGGTTCATTCACATCGGTCACTTGGACGGTCAGAACCTGTAGCTCCATGGCTCCTGCAGAATCAGCAACAAGGATCTGCAGGTCAAAGGCATGGGGCATGGTTTCATAATCTAGAACGGGGTCTCCTGTGGTAACCACCTGAAACGATAAACCAAAGATAAATTATGAGACGGGGGAATCAGGTTTATGTTGCATTAAAATTTGTGGGTTTAAATTTAGGGCCCTTTCGACAGCAGCTTTGTCTCTCCTTTCTAAATGCCTACAAAGCTTATGATTATCCTGAAATGCTGAAGACATGCAGGAAATAATAATAGTAATAATAATAATAAGGATAATAATAATAATAATAATAATAATAATAATAATAACATCAAGCACACTGAAGTCAAGAAAAAGATTAGAGGTGAATACATCAAGAGAGTGAAGAAGATCTTAAAGTCCAAACTCAATGGAGGAAATACCATAAAGGCAATCAACACCTGGGCAATCTCAGTCATTAGGTACACAGCTGGAATAGTGGACTGGACTCAAGCAGAACTAAAAGCAATGGATAGGCAGACCAGAAAAATAATGACAATGAATCATGCCCTTCATTCACGCAGTGACATTGATAGACTTTATCTACCAAGGCAAATAGGTGTGCGTGGAATGCTACAAGTACATCAGATGGTTGAAGAAGAAAAAATGGCTTTGGAAGAATATCTGAAGAACAATGATGAAGATGCACTGAAATTAGTATATCAGGAAGGCTTACTAACTACTGGAGAGACCAAACTGGCCTACAAGAAAGACCAAATGAAGAACAGAATAGAGGCATGGTAAGACAAAGCACTACATGGCCAATACATGAAAAAAATAGCTGGGAAAGCAGATAATAATAAAACCTGGCAATGGCTAAGAGCAGGAAAATTGAAGAAAGAGACCGAGGGACTAATTCTGTCTGCACAAGACCAAGCCTTAAGGACAAATGCATACAAAGTCAAAATTGAGAAGACAGCAACAGACAGTAAGTGCCGCCTATGCAAAGAAACTGAAGAAACAGTGGACCACGTGGTAAGCTGTTGCAAGAAGATTGCACAGACTGATTACAAGCAGCGGCATGACAAAGTAGCAACAATGGTGCATTGGAAGATCTGCAAAAAATATCAGTTGCCTGTAAGCAAAAACTGGTGGAATCATAAAATAGAGAAAGTCATAGAAAATGATAAAATTAAACTGCTCTGGGACTTCAGAATTCAAACAGACAAGCACCTGCAACATAACACCCCAGACTTAACAATTGTCGATAAGAAAGACAAAAAAGTCTGGATCGTGGATGTGGCAGTGCCTGGAGACAGCAGAATAGACGAGAAAGAACTGGAGAAGATAACAAAATACAAAGACTACAAATAGAAATAGAAAGACTGTGGCAAAAGCAAGCAAGGGTAGTACCAATAGTAATAGGCTCCTTGGGTGCAATCCCAAAACAACTGGAGCACCACTTGAACACCATTGGCATTGACAAATTCGCTATTAGTCAATTGCAAAAGGCAGCCTTACTAGGAACTGCTTCCATCCTGCGACGATATCTGTAATACCATCGAACATCCACATCTGCCTATCCCAGGTCCTGGGTAAGGACTCGATAGGTAGACAAAATGCCAAATCCAGTCTGAACATCTGGCTGACTGTGCGATGATCAATAATAATAATAATAATTATTATTATTATTATTGAAGATCTGGTGGGACTTTCGAATACAGACAGATCGCCATTTGGAACACAACATGCCAGATATCGCAGTTGTAGAGAACCAAAGCGTACAGCTGATTGATATCGCTGTACCAGGAGATGCCAGAGTCGAAGAAAAAGAACTGGAAAAAATTACAAAATATCGCGAGCTGGCCATCTAAACTGCACAATTATGAAACGTGTAACAGTGATACCCATTGTCATCGGGGCACTGGGAGCTATCTCCAAAAACTTTGCAAAATACATCAAGAAACTGCAGCTTCCTTCAATAACTCTAGAAATGCTACAAATAAACTGTGCTACTCGGAAGATCTTATATTTTAAGGAGGTGCCTGGTTGACACCTAGGATGCTGGCAGCAACCCGTGTCAACTATCAGCGCCAGTTAATTTGAATGTTCAGTTGACTGAGGTTCACGTCTAATGAATAATAATAATAATAATAATAATAATAATAATAATAATAACAACAACAACAACAGTTAACAACTGTATTACTTAGCAAAAGAAATTTTGGCCTCAATTAAAGTCGTACATTGAGGACGACATGCATCTGCTTCCAGTTACCAGCCACGGCTTCTGCTGCAAAGGAAACACATACCTGATAGTGAAGTGGAGATATGGGGTTGATCCGGAAAGCTTGTGTGAGTGGATTTGAATTGATGATTAAAGGATACTCAGGCGGTATTGAAATGTCTGGCAACAGATGTGGCGTTAAGTTGACTCCAAAAGCATGCACCAGGGTCCCAGAAGGTGAATTTTCTGCAACGTTGCCCGTTGCAGGTAAATCAGAAAAATTGAGGGTTTCTCCCCCTGTAGATTGTGGACGAAGGAAAACAGGCGTTGTTGGGGAGCATTATTTCAAAGTGCAAATTACTCAACGTGTATACTTCCCCATTAAGGAGAAGCAGCTACGTTTACAGGGGTGTCTGTGGGGTGGTAGATCAAAAAAAATCAAGATGGTGGCTGCCGTTGTGAAACCTGGCCCCGCCTTATGCACAAAAAAGGGGTGTGTGGCTTTGATTGCATGGTTGAAGCCGCCATTTTGATTTTTTTTTTTAACTCGCTACCAATGTTCCTCCCGCTGTTTCCTCTTCTAATCTGTGTGTGAGGGCATCTATGGAGGTGGAGGCAGTCAATTTACAACAGTTCATTTAGTGACCATTTGGAGTTACAGCGGCACTGAACAAAGTGGCTTATGACCGTTTTTTTTTACACTTACAAACATTGCATGTAACCATTGCAGCATTTCCACGGTCACGTGATCAAAATTCAGATGCTTGGCAACTGATTCATATTTACGACGGTTGCAGTGTCTCGGGGGCGTCACGTGTTCCCCTTTTGGGACCTTTGGACAAGCAAAGTCAACGGGGGAAGCCAGATTCACTTCACAACGGTGTTACTAACTTAATAACTGCAGGGATTCACTTAATGACTGTGGCAAGAAAGGTCGTAAAATGGGGGCAAAATATAACAACTGTCCTGCTTAGCAATAGAAACTTGGGGGTCAATTGTAGTTGAACTCTTACAGCCAGGCATACGGTAGATCAGGGGTCTTCAAACTTGGCCCTTTTATGACTTGTGGACTTCAACTCCCAGAATTCCTCAGCCACCGTGCCTGGTTGAGGAATTCTGGGAGTTGAAGTTCACAAGTCATCAAAGGGCCAAGTTTGAAGACCCTTGTAGATGATAGATAGATGATAAATAGATGATAGATAGATAGATGATAGAGATAAATAGAGATATAGAGAGATATGTATGGGAGAGAAAGATAGATAGATAGATAAATAGATAGATAGATAGATAGATAGATAGATAGATAGATAGATAGATAGATAGATAGATCAAAGGTCTTCAAACTTGGCCCTTTGATGACGCTGGCTGAGGAATTCTGGGAGTTGAAGTCCACAAGTCATCAAAGGGCCAAGTTTGAAGACCCTTGTAGATGATAGATAGATGATAAATAGATGATAGATAGATAGATGATAGAGATAAATAGAGATATAGAGAGGTATGTATGGGAGAGAAAGATAGATAGATAGATAGATAGATAGATAGGTAGGTAGGTAGGTAGGTAGGTAGGTAGGTAGGTAGATAGATAGATAGATAGATAGATAGATAGATAGATAGATAGATAGATAGATAGATAGATAGATAGATAGATAAAAGGTCTTCAAACTTGGCCCTTTGATGACTTGTGGACTTCAACTCCCAGAATTCCTCAGCCACAAGCAGGGGTCTTCAAACTTGGCCCTTTGATGACGCTGGCTGAGGAATTCTGGGAGTTGAAGTCCACAAGTCATCAAAGGGCCAATTGTGAAGACCCCCTGTGGTAGATACTCCAAAACTTCAGTTTACCTCAGTATCTCTCATTTGACATCTTTTACATATTTATCCCAATCTCAATGCCCCCAGCTTCACACCCTCCAGGAAATTTGGAAAGCACTCATTGGCCTCAGAAAGGATGACTACCAGGCCAACATACCTGAAGGGCTTTGGATGAATAGTAAGACAACTATTTTTCTACCTTTGCTATTATTGCAGCTCTGTTGTAACTCATGGGGAGCAGGGCTGGAATAAAACCCAGCGATGCCCCAAACAAAGCCCCTGGGTGGAAGTGAAATTCTCCCAGCAGGAGATGGAAACAACGGTGATATCTGAGGATTATTTTCAAGCCAAACTTTTCAACTGTAGTCACTCACTATTCCAAAGAAAGCATTTAAAAAAAAAATACTGCAGATTAAAGTCATTAGGTGTGTAGGAGAAGAAGAGATAAAACTTGGTGTTGGAGTCAAAAGAGGCATCAGCCTAGAATCTCTATGTAGCCACAAGCGAGGTACCTCCAGCTTCCTTTGAATTCTGTTGACCCTTATCTAACTGGGTATGAGTGTTAGCTGAGAAGATTCCTGGACATAGGCTTTTAGCGATAAATCAGTTTAACTGAATCTTCATGCACTGAGTTGATCTTTCAGGCTAATTTTGCCTTATGGTTCATCCAGGGCTGATGGGCATAAAAGCAGTAGGGAAGCCAAAACTGGGAAGAATTTTATTGTGTCAGACTGCATCTAAATGAGTTTATCCTAAGTAGCTCTTGGGCCTCATAAGGAGAATTTTATAGAGTTAGGGTATCAAATGTCTTCCATTAGTGCTGCATTTTCCTACCATTTACTCTGATGTTGATGGTTGTTTTTGCTACCTAAAATCTGAAAAGGACAGAAGAGAAGAAGGAATAAGGTATCCCTAGACTTTGAAGCTCCCTCTTTTAATTGAAGAAAAACAGGAGTAGCAGAAACTCTGGTGTCCATCTTTCTTTCTTTCCTTTCCTTTCCTTCCCTTCATATGACAGTCTGTCTGTCTATCTATCTATCTATCTATCTATCTATCTATCTATCTATCTATCTATCTATCTATCTATCTAACTATGTAGGTCTTTGGTTATTCGGGTTTTCTCCCGCATCAAATTGGAAGTGTCTTGGCGATATTTCGACAAAGTCTCATTCGTCATCTTCAGGCTGGTGTTTTCGGCTTTGTGCTTCTATCTATCTATCTATCTATCTATCTATCTATCTATCTATCTATCTATCTATCTATCTATCAATCATATATCTACTATCTCTCATCGATCTGTTTTCCTTCCTTCCTTCCTTCCTTCCTTCCTTCCTTCCTTCCTTCCTTCCTTCCTTCCTTCCTTCCTTCCGCCATATATATATCACTATCAAGCGACTCTGGGTAGCTTACAGCATAATAAAAACAATATGAAACAGTATGTTAAACGAATAAACATTTAATAAATACTTATAAATATAAATCCTCCGTAAAGCTTGAGACCTAAGGTCACTTAGTAACAAATCATTTTAATGAACTGCTGACACAGAGATTCAAGCTAGAGAGTATATCACATTATCGAACTATATTCAGATGTAATTTATTAGCTGTACTGCAGAACCAATCATGGATTTCCTATGACTTCTAGAATGGTAACGCCTAAATGACTGGGATTCTCAGTCCCAGCTGGGAAGAGAGTATCTGAAGAATTGGAACTACAGATCCCAGAATTCCTGTCGGGAATTCTGCAAGCTCCACCCATTTGCTTTTCATCCACTAGGAAGGCTGGTCTTTTGCCTTTTAATTTTATATACTGCATAGGCTGGCAGCTGACCAAATAAACTCTTAAAGCAATTTACAGTGAATCACTAAACACGATTATAATCGCAATAAATACTTACGTTCCATAGCCAATAGCCATAAAATAAAATTAGATGAGTCTAAGCACAAAGCCAATTAATAAAAGATATCAGTCAATTAGCCATAAAAGTTTCCTAAAACGGAAATGCTTTTGTTGGCTTGCTAAAAAAAAAAAAAAGAGAAGATAGATGTGATGATTTTTACTGCATTATATTGATTTTCCCGTTTCATGGTGCCCATATGTAGCCTTTATTGGAATTGAAGTGTCTATAAAGCTGAAGTCTTACAAGTAAGAAAAATACTATCCATTCTTCTCTGTAGCTGCACCTCACAAATTCCAAGCCCCAAACCAAGGAAAGTTTAAAATTAAGGCATAAAGGAGAATTACATTGGTCTAACTCAGAGGTAGGCAACCTTGGCTCTTTTTATAACTCGTGGACTTCAACTCCCAGAATTCCTGAGCCAGCCATGCTGAGGGGAAAGGGAGAGGTTTCCAAGCTGAGCCATGCTGGCTCAGGAATTCTGGGAGTTGAAGTATACAAGTCATGAAGGGGCCGTAGTTCCCCCATGCTGGATCAGGAATTCTGGGAGTTAAAGGCCTAAGCCAGGGGTGGGGAATCTTGGCTCTTTTATGACTCGTGGACTTGAACTCCCAGAATTCCTGAGCCAGCCACACTGAGGGGAAAGGGAGAGGTTTCCAAGCTGAGCCATGCTGGCTCAGGAATTCTGGGAGTTGAAGTCCACAAGTCATAAAAGTGCCAAGATTGCCTACCCCTGGGTCTAACTAAAAGGTATTGGATGCTGGGATTCATACTATGAATATAAGACTAAAGATCAGTTCATACCGTGTCCTGTTCTTAAGTATAAGAATCTATTGAATATGTATCCAGAATCCCTTAAATTAAATTAAATAAATTAAATTATATTATGTCATCACTGTTAACAGACCTTTAGTATGCTCCGTCATTTTGAAAATTAAGAATATGGGTGAATTGTAAGAGACCTTATCTGCATTGATTGGAAATGGAATTATTTATGTCTTATGTCTCCATCCCGATGCCAGGGATTATAGAGTTGTTAAAAAGAGAAAAAAAAAACTTATGTTCTTGTTTGGGAAGTTTATTTCTAAGTTATGTTATTGTTTTGATTGTAATCTGTGCACTGGCAAGAATTACTTGTGCCAGTTGATAAACTGTTGAAATATCTACATAAATTTAGTTTTTTTTAAAAAAAAAACCTCACAAGGGGACTATATCGGTCTAACCAGTTATTAAAACACTAAAGCTGACAAATCTTTAGGCAGAACAAATCTCCATATCTCAGATGAATAAAATGGATCTCTTACCAGATATTTTTACTAGTAAAACAACGAAGCAAAGATAGATCTCATTCGGTGTCTTTCTGAAAAAGCAACCTTCCATGATAAATAGATTTTGAGACTGTTGTCTCAAGAGTGTTGTGGCTCCGTTGATTGTTGCCTCCAGATTGTTGTGGTTCCACTGATAGGTGTTCCCCTTATCAGGCAGTGAGAACGACAATCAAACAAAACTTTTGCAGTAACTAAGGAGTTTCTAAAACAGAAGCCTATTTACTTTTCCGTGAGTAGTTTAATGATAGCAATCTGAGATGAAGTTCAAGAAACTCACAGAGTAGAAGGGACACACACACACACACACACACACAGGGCTAGGTTTGATTATCTTAGTTAACTTCTCCTTGAAGTCTTAAATAATACATAGCAAAAATGACATTTGTAAGACAGAAACGCCGAAGTAGCTTTGCAGGCTAGGATAATATATGCCTCAGCTAAAAGAGCTTTTTTAGAATTACCGACGGATGATATACGAGGCTATGGTTTTATGATGATTTAATAGTTAGTGATGATTAAATATTACAATTTGTACGCGTATCGTTTTATTGTGTCTTGCGTTGCCGCTGTGGGGAGGCTTAGCGGCTGGCCGACTGGAGCAGTAGAAAAGCATCTGTTCACAATAAACAAATAAACATTTGATATAAACAGGATTAAATAAAAGTAATGATTCGGAGTGTGGTAAATCTTGGTGCTACGTGATCAAGATAGGGTGGGTTAACTGTAATAATATTTAATGGAGGGAATCTAGGTTTGATTAACTCTCTTGATGTTGTGGTTCTCTTGCTGAGTCGCGCCCAGGATCTGAAACAGAAAGAAAATGTTAATGCCATTTAATGTTAATGTATTTGTCTTCCATTGCTTGAATCATTCTTTTATCCTAGAAAGTCACCAGATCACCTACATTATAGCACTGTGACACTAACGGGAACCCTTTAGGTCAGATGTCCTTCTTTGGAATCCCAAAATGAATCCCACTTTTAATAGAAGCATGCAATGTCAAGCCATAACATGAAAGAAACAGCCTATTTCATTTCTGGATATTATTTATTTCATATAAAATGTCAACAGTTTGAGAAAGAGTCCCTGAGAAGTAGACTCACTTTGGAAGGGTTGAGCTTGTCAAATATATATGTATGTATGTATGCATATATGTATGTGTATGTGTGTGTATAAATCAGGGGTCTTCAAACTTGGCCCTTTTATGACTTTTGGACTTCAACTCCCAGAATATGTTTTCTGAGGTTTTCGCGGGTGTTTGTATGTAGGTCTTTGGTTATTCGTGTTTTCTCCCACATAAAATTGGAAGTGTCTTGGCGACGTTTCGACAAAGTCCCATTCGTCATCTTCAGGCTGGTGTTTTCGGCTTCATGCTTCTAGGAGCACGAAGCCGAAAACACCAGCCTGAAGATGACGAATGGGACTTCGTCGAAACGTCGCCAAGACACTTCCAATTTTACGCGGGAGAAAACCTGAATAACCAAAGACCTACATATATATACAGGGAGGGGGGGGGAGAGAGAGAGAGAGAGAGAGAGAGAGAGAGAGAGAGAGAGAACAATTCTAGAATATAAAATAAACATATGCCTGCACTAAGGAAACTTGTGTAGTTGTGCATTGCTCCTCACCAAATTCCGATTCTTAGATTTAGGAAATATCGCCACCTAGTGTCACAAGGTCTAACTTTTATATTTTGATTAAACATTATATAAAACAATAAGGCACTCTTTGACTTTCTGGTGATTTTCAAAATAAGATTCTGAAGAACATCTTTTCATGAAATCGAAAATTGTCTTTCTCTCCTTTGGGTGAAACAACTTGATTTTAAGCAAAGCACAGCAGAATTATGACAACAGCAAACGGCTACTTTCCGAGGTGTATTTCAACCACAGCTTTTAAAAGTTTAAAGGTTATACTGCATGTGTCATGAATTTAAAAACCATTAGCAAATGTTCTAAGATATTACATGTCTGCTTAAACATTATAATCTGATTTTTCAGCCAAAGGGAAGAAGGTAATATTTGATACAAAACACTCTAATGGGGGGCGGAATTCCACTGGATGCAATAGAGCTACATAATAAGAATAGTTAACTTCTACATAGTGTGTTGAAGATATTGTAATAATTAGGTTATTAACCAATTAATATATCTGAATAAATATGATGAGATAGAAGTACATTCCTTTGAATTTATTTAATGAAAACAGCAACGTATTCAGAAATTGTCCAAAATTATCCTGTAGGCAAGACGTTATTTTATGTATTACTTGGCAATATGTTGATATACAAACACTGGTTTTATCAAACGATGCATATTGTTTTTTATGAATTCATAGCCACCGTACACCGTTCTGTGAAAAGCAAAAGTATCTATCTATCCATCCATTCGTCCGTCTGTATCTATACATCCATCCATCCATCATCTATCTATCTGTCTGTCTGTCTATCTATCCATCCATCCATCCATCTCTATTTCTATCTCTATGTATGTATATGTCTATCTGTCCATCCGTATCTGTCTGTTCTATCTCTATGTATGTATATGTCTGTCTGTTTCTATCTATCTATCTATCTATCTATCTATCTATCTATCTATCTATCTATCTATCTATCTATATCTATCTATCTGTCCAGTCGTATCTATCTATTTGTCTATCTGTTCTATCTATATCTCTATGTATGTATGTCTGTCCATCTGTCTGTGTCTGTCTATCTATCCATCCATCCATCCATCCATCCATCCATCCATCCATCTATCTATCCTATCTATCCATCCATCCCTCCATCCGATAATCTCCCTCCCTCCCTCCCTCCCTCCCTCCCTCCCTCCCTCATCATTGATTGCAGGATACATCATGCCTTGATTCTAATGAGGCAATAAATGATCTTGGATTCCTTCTTTATCTGGTCATGATCAGTTTTGATTCCAAGTAAGCCTGAGCACAAAGGAGGTGGCAGCCTTACTTGGGGGGGTTTCTGAAATCCCCTTGCAGACAAGACAGGTGTCAAGACCGGTCGAGTGTTTGCATTCAGTTCCTTTGCTATAATTCCTCCCGGATCGGTTGAAAAGCTACAGGCAGAAAACAGCATCCAATTTAGAGGAAGTAAACGCTCTCCAGGCTGCCATGCCTGAAGGCAAAACTAAAATCCCTAAACGGTTCGTACTTATTAGAAAAGCTATGGCTGTAATAGGCAAGGTGAGCAGTGACTCTGCGCCATTTTAACCAGTTTTAATACGGCAATGATTAAGTTTTGATTTGCTAGGAGGGGAAGAAAAAAGGGTGCACCGCTCCCGGACTCTAGCTAAGCTCAGCTTCCATAGATCCTGAAGTGTTTGTGTGAAGACACTCAGGGAACATCGTATCTTTGAATAAAGATTTATTTTATAGCCGCTGAAAGTCTCGGTTAGCAAGGAGAATACAGATATGCACAAGAGCAGTACAAGTAGGCAGAAGAAAATGATATTTTTTTTAAAGCACACATATTTAGGCTGAAGAGAATGAACAGCGAGAGAGTTGGCAGCTCACACACACAGTCCTCGACTTACAGCCACAATTGAGCTCAAAATTTCTGTCGTTAAGCGAAACATTGAGTTTTGTCCCATTTTACGACCTTTCTCACCAGAGTTGTCAAGTGAATCACTGCAGTTGTTAAGTGAGTGACATCGTTGTTAAGTGAATCCGGCTTCCCCATTGAACTTTGCTCGTCAGAAAGTCGCAAAAGGGGGATCACGTGACCCCCCCCCGGGACACTGCAAACGTCATAACTGTGAGAGAGTTGCCAAGCGCCTGAATTTTGCAGCATCCCCTGTGGTCACAGGATCCAAATTCAGACCTTGGTGACTGACTCATAGTTATGACGGTTGCAGTGTCCCCGGAGATCACATGTCCCTCTTTTGTGACCTTCTGACAAGCCACGTCAATGGGGGAAGCCGGATTCACTTAACAACCGGGTTAGTAATTTAACCACTGCAGGGATTCGCTTAACAAATGCGGCAAGAAAGATCGTAAAACCCGGCAAAACTCGTTGAACCGATGTCTTGCTTAGCAACACAAATTGTCAAAGAGCGCGCACAATCTTATTGTGCTGAGATAACCCAGGAATAAACACAGCAAACAGCGGTCTATATTAAATGGTGGTTTATCGTACACTACCTACAACAGGGGCCTTCAAACTTGACCCTTTTATGACTGGTGGACTTCAACTCCCAGAATTCCTCAGCCAGCCTCCATTTTCTTTGTTACATTTAAGACAGGGGTCTTCAAAATTGGCCCTTTTATGACTGGTGGACTTCAACTCCCAGAATTCCTCAGCCAGTGTGCCTGGGTGAGGAATTCTGGAAGTTGAAGTCCATAAGTCATAAAAGGGCCAGGTTTGAAGACCCCTGATCTACAATATCATACAATATCATACACATGAGAAGTCTTCAAAAAAACCACGAAGCTCAGAGGGCACCAAGGACCCCACAGTTCTTTCCCTCCTCCTCTTCCTCCTCTCTGCAAACCCCACTCCCTTCTAGCACTGATGATGTTACCTAGTTGGGTCGTGAAACGTCTGCAAGAAAACCCCCAAGCTCAGAGGGCACCAAGGACCCCACAGTCCTCCTCCTCCCTTCCCCACCTCCTCCCCCTCCCCCTCCCCACCCCCTCCTCTTCCTCCTCCTCCTCTTCTCCACCACTCTGCAAACATCCCTCCCTTCTAGCACTGATGATGTTACCTAGTTGGGTCGTGAAACGTCTGCAAGAAAACCCCCAAGCTCAGAGGGCACCAAGGACCCCTCAGTCGTCATTGTCGTCCTCCTCCTCCTCCATCATTCGACAAACCCTACTCCCTTCAAGCACTGATGATGTTACCTAGCTGGGTCATGAAACGTCTGCAAGAAAACCACCCAGCTCAGAGATCAGCAAGGACCCCGCAGTCCTCCTCCTCCCTCCCCCACCTCCTCCCCCTCCCCACCCCCTCCTTTTCCTCCTCCTTCTCTTCTCCTTCTCCACTCTGCAAACATCCCTCCCTTCTAGCACTGATGATGTTACCTAGTTGGGTCGTGAAACGTCTGCAAGACACCCCCCCCCAAGCGCAGAGGGCACCAAGGACCCCTCAGTCCTCCTCCTCCATCATTCCACAAACCCCACTCCCTTCTAGCACTGATGATGTTACCTAGCTGGGTCATGAAACGTCTGCAAGAAAACCACCCAGCTCAGAGATCAGCAAGGACCCCGCAGTCCTCCTCCTCCCTTCCCCACCTCCTCTCCCTCCCCCTCCTCTTCCTCCTCCTCCTCTTCTCCTCCACTCTGCAAACATCCCTCCCTTCTAGCACTGATGATGTTACCTAGTTCAGTCGTGAAACGTCTGCAAGAAAACCCCCCCAAGCTCAGAGGGCACCAAGGACCCCTCAGTCCTCCTCCTCCTCCTCCTCCATCATTCCACAAACCCCACTCCCTTCAAGCACTGATGATGTTACCTAGTTGGGTCGTGAAACGTCCGCCAGAAAACCCCCAAGCTCAGAGGGCACCAAGGACCCCTCACTCCTCCTCCTCCTCCTCGCCAGGAGACCCCTTTCCCGGGCGCCCCCCGCCCACGCCTGACCCTCCCCAACCCCGCTCCTCTTCGCTTGCTCCCCCCCCGCCCACCTGTCCCGCCGCGCGCCATGCCTGTCCGGCCCGCCGGGCTCTGAGGGCAAGCGCGGCTTCTCCCGGCGCCAGCGCGCCTGCGCCGCGCCGGCCGGCCGGCCCGCGGGCTCTGATAGGGAGCCGGCGCTGCCACTAGCCCCGCGTGGGCTGCGGCTGAGGCGGCGGCCGAGGAGGAGGAGGAGGAGGCGGCGGCTGAGGCGGCGGCGGCGGCGGAACGTCCCGAGGATGACGTGCGGCGTCCTCGAATCCCGTGGCTGCCTGCTCGCGCGCGGCTGCTGCTCCGGCTTCGGCTGCTGCTGCCGCCGCAGGAAACGGGCAAGGCGGCGCGAGCGGGAGCCGCGCGGCGGCGGCGGCGGCGGCAGCGGGGAGGAGGAGACTGAGGAGGAGGAGGAGGAAGCAGCGGCAGCAGCTGCTGAGGAAGAGGAGGAGGAGCGGCGGCGGCGCTGCTGCTGCTGCCGCTGCCATGGCGGCCCTGGAGCGGCCCGTGCCCAGTCCCGAGGCGTTCCTGGGCCAGCCCTGGGCCGCCTGGGTGCGGGAGGCCGCCCCCCCGCACAGTAAGACCCCCCCCCCGCCCCCAGCGCGCACATGCCGGGCGTCGGGAGGGAGGGAGGGAGGGAGGGGGCTGGCACGCCTCGCGCCCGGCCACCCCCCCCAGCCCGTGCGGGGGCTGCGCGGGTCCGGGAGGGGGCGGAGCAGGCGGGGTGCCGGTGGGGGGGAGGGAGGGAGGGAGGGAGAGGGCGCCAAGGATGCCCGAGCGGTGGGAGGGAGGGAGGGAGGGCGTGGGATGGGGGGGTGGGAGGATGCCCGTGTGGGGAGGCGGGGGTGGGTGAGTGGTCGCCGTGGGGGCTTGGGCTGTGTCTGTGTGTGGGGGGGGGCAGCCAGGCCCCTCTGCTGCTCTCTCTCTCTCTCTCTCTCTCTCTCTCTCTCTCTCTCGTTCTCCTCTCCTGTTTCTCCTTCCCTCTTTCTGTCTCTCTCTCCTTCCCCCTCTCTTTCTCTCGGATTCTCTCATTCACTCATTCTCTCATTCTCCCTCTCTCATTCACTCATTCTGTCATTCCTTCTCTCTCTCTCTCTCTCTCTCTCTCTCTCTCTCTGATTCTCTCTGATTCACTCATATTCTCTCATTCACTCTTTCTCTCTCCCTCTCCTTCCCCCTCTCTTTCTCTCTGATTCTCTCATTCTCCCTCTCTCATTCACTCATTCTGTCATTTCTTCTCTCTCTCTCTCTGATTCTCTCTCATTCACTCATTTGCTCTCATTCTCTCATTCACTCTTTCTCTCTCCCTCTCCTTCCCCCTCTCTTTCTCTCTGATTCTCTCATTCTCCCTCTCTCATTCTCTTTCTCATTCTCTCTCATTCACTCATTCTGTCATTCCTTCTCTCTCTTTCTCTCTCTGATTCTCTCATTCATTTTCTCCTTCACTTCTTCACTCTTTCTTTCTCTGATTCTTTCTCATTCGCTCATTCTCTCTTTCTCTTTCATTCACTCATTCTGTCATTCTCTTTCTTTCTCTCTCTGATTCTCTCTCACTCATTCTCTCATTCACTCATTTGCTCTTTCTCTCTTTCTCTGATTCTTTCTCATTCGCTCATTCTCTCTTCTCCCTCTCTCATTCACTCATTCTGTCATTCCTTCTCTCTCTTCCTCTCTCTGATTCTCTCTCACTCATTCTCTCATTCGCTCTTTCTCTCTTTCTCTGATTCTCTCTTTCTCATTCTCATTCGCTCATTCTCTCATTCCCGCTCTCTCATTCCCGCTCTTTCTCATTCTCCCTCTCATTCTTTCTGATTCTCTCTCTTCCTCTCTCTCATTCTTTCTCTCTCATTCTCCCTCTTTCGTTCTCTTTCTCTCCCTCTTTATCATTCTCCCTCTCATTCTCTTTCTCTCTTTTCCTCTCTCTCATTCTCTCTGATTCTCTCTTCCTCTCTCTCATTTTCTCTCTTTTTCTCTGTAATTCTTTCTGTTTTTCTCATTCTCCCTCTGATTCTCTCTCTTTCTCTCATGCTCTCTTTCTCTGTCTCATTCTCATTCTCTCTCTCTTTCTGTTGCCCCAGCTGGACCCATATGTGAGTACAGATGTGCAATCTTTCCCTGATGATGCTTTTCTCCCCTCCCCTCAGGTATTGACCTAGAAGACCCTGGGAAAGAGGGCAGCAGTGGCGGCCGAGAGGTGATGAGGCTTAATAAAGAAGGTAAGGAAGAGCTAAAGGGACAGGATTGGCTTGGAACTGACCACCTTCTTCCTCTTTTGGGGTGGGGGTTTGAAGGGTTCCTTCCCAAGCCAAGTTCCTGCCTCAAAGCCACGTAGATTGTTGGGTAGACGTAACCCTGAACCGTGCCAAGAGGCCTATGTTGGCTTGGTCCTTTATTATGGTCGGGTCTGTTGACTGGTGAGCATTTAACATGTCAGATATTATCAGGCCTGTGAGCAAAGTTGATTTCTGGTTGGCATCTTATGCGTAATTTTGGACAAGGCTACTGCGTCCTTTTGAGGCAGGAAACAATTACTACTTCTGAATCTCTTAGCTTCTGTTCCTCAAGTTTGTTTTATTCTTTCTGAAGGGAATAGCTGGTGGTCACACCAGATTTTTGGACCCATTTTCGCAGCTTCTGCTTTTCTAGCGATGAACATCTGATGGCGGTAAGGTACCTCTCGTGATTAAATAGACTTTAAACGTGTAAACTGACACACCGGGTGATGTTCTCGCAGAACCATACATGGCTTGTGATTTAAAGAGCTATTTGTGCGCAGCCCGTTTTGGGGCCGAACGTACGGTGTTGAGGTTAGACGTGACCAGCCCTAACAAATAAGCTTGATAAAAGAGGCAGCTTAGATTGCAGTCAGGGCATCCTGATAGATTTGCTTTGCAATATGTGGTGTAGACAGCCTGTTGATATTACTAACTCTTGACATTTTGATGATCTCATAAACAAAGGCTTACCTTTTAGTTAGTGGACATAAAAAGTGGACATTACAGAAAGCGTTCTGCGTCTAGAAAGCTGGACAGGACACGCACTGCGATGTTATTAATAGATGATAGAATAATATCAACACGCTGGCTCAGGAATTCTGGGAGCTGAAATCCACAAGTCATAAAAGGGCCAAGTTTGCAGACCCCTGATTTAGTGTGTTGTTGTGTTAGCCCTGAAAGTAGGGTTTGTTGGTTAGATCATGGTTAAGTTAATCATAGATGAGTGGGTCCTTTTAGTATAATTTTGACATTTAAAACGTGTGTGTGGGGGGGGGAAATGGTTTTCATGGCTGCAGTTATTCTAGCTGAATTTACTTTCAGGGTAAGCTTAACACCGTGGCTTTGAGATCTTCCTGATATCATGCACTATGAACATTTTTGAGGTTTTTGATCATGGTGCATAAAAAAGAAAGTAGTACTGCGATGTTATTAATAGATGACAGAATAATATCAACTCCTGGAGTAGGATATAGAGCAAGGGTCTTCAAATTTGGCTCTTTTATGACTTGTGGACTGCAACTCCCAGAATTCCTCAGCCAGTCACACTGGCTGAGGAATTCTGGGAGTTGAAGTCCACAAGTCATAAAAGGGCCACGTTTGAAGACCCCCTAATACAGAGAGCTTTTGAATCTCAAGGACAACACATTTGGGATGGAGTTGATCATTAATTGTAGAATTGATGCACTATTTTCCTGAAAGGGCCTCCGTGTCTGATCCTAAATATCTTTAAAGGGACCATCTTTTCGATCAATTTTCCTTGACATTATTCTGCTTGTACAGACAGGTTGACTTTGATACTAGTTTATTTGCAAAAAAGGAGAATACAGTATAAACAATTATATCTAAATGGTGATGTGCTATATCAGCTTTTCTCCTCTTGTTAATGTTCGGTGGGTGACTTCATAGGCCTCAGCTTAGGAAAGACCATGCTGTGGTATAAACCCAGGTCTTCAAAACTGGCAACTTTAAGATTTGTGGACTTCAACGCCCAGAATCCCTCAGAAGCTGACTGAGGAATTCTGGGGATTGAAGTCCACAAATCTTAAAAGTTGTCAAGTTTGGGGACCCCTGGTATAAACAGGTTGTAAGAGTGATTTAGATACTTTTTAAAAAAAAAATTGGAATTGGAAAATATACCTTTGCCCGGCTATATTATGACCTCTAGCTGGTGTTTTGTCCTGTGCCCTAGTCCAGGGGTAGGCAACCTTGGCTCTTTTATGACTCGTGGACTTCAACTCCCAGAATTCCTGAGCCAGCCTGGCTCAGCTTGGAAACCTCTCCTTTTCTCCTCAGCATGGCTGGCCCAGGAATTCTGGGAGTTGAAGTCCACGAGTCATAAAAGAGCCAAGGTTGCCTACCCCTGCCCTAGTCAATAGCTTTACCAATGTTTGATAGTTGTACTGTAGTCTGAAGAGCCTAGTTAAAAAAAATCTTAAAACATTGTGGGGTTAGGGAAAACGGCTTGCGGACAACACAACACAAAAATCAAGCCACACTGGGTTTTTTTGCCAGTGGGTCATAAATATTTATCCCCATGAGAGAGCAGTGTGTTACTGTGCTTACATCAGTTTTTCAGAGCTGGTGATGCCGCCTCGTCTAAGTGCTTAACTTACTCATGGAACATGGCTAGAGTTTAAATTCTTCAATGGCTTGTACAAAGAGGTAGTTTACGTCACGAGTATTTAGTTATTTTACAATGTAGGTAGCCCTCGGTTGGCGACCCCAGTTGAGCTCAAAATTTCTGTTGTTCAGTGAGTTTGGCCCCATTTTACGACCTTCCATGTCACAGTTAAGTGAATCACTGTGATCAGAAGGTCACACACAAGGGGATCGCCTGACGCCCTGGACATGCAACCGTCATAAATATGAGTTGGTTGCCAAGCATCTGAAATTTGACCACATGACTGTGGAGATGCTGCAATGGCTGTAAGCGTGAAAAATGGTCCTAAGTCACTTTTTTTAGTGCAGTTGTAGCTTCAATTACGAAATGAATGGTTGTAAGTCATGACTACTTGTTGTTAGTTGTGAAGTCGTGTCCGACCCATCGCGAGCCCATGGACCACGTTCCTCCAGGCCTTCCTGTCCTCTGCCATCTTCTGGAGTCCATTGAAGCTCACGCCTACTGCTTCAGTGACTCCATCCAGCCCCCTCATTCTCTGTCGTCCCCTTCTTCTCTTGCCCTCCATCTTTCCCAGCATCAGGCTCTTCTCCAGTGAGTCCTTCCTTCTCATGAGGTGGCCAATGTACTTGAGTTTCAACTTCAGGATCTGGCCTTCTAAAGAGCAGTCGGGGTTGATCACGACTATCTGTAGATCACCCTGATAGATAGAAAACAGACGATAATGCAAGGAAAGCAAATTTCAGAATAAATACCTACACAGTCTATTATTGATTATACTTGAGTTCATGTGGAGTAGGAGTTGCATAGGGCAGGGGTCTCCAACCCTCAGTCTGTGGACCGGTACTGGGCCGTGGCATGCCAGCAACCGGTCCGCACAAATAAGTAAAGCCCCATCTGCGGGATGCAGGCAGCACACAAAACCACACACTCTCCAGTCCGTGAAAAACCCTCTCTCCATGTTACCAATCCCTGGTGCCGAAAAGGTTGGGGATCACTGGCACAGGGCAAGGTTAGATATCGTGAATCATAGGAAGAAAATAAAAGTTGACCAGCTCCATACAGAATAAAAGTTGGCCAGATTCATACAAAATAAAAGTTGGCCAGCTTCCTATAAAGTATGAATGTGTTGTCTGGCTCTGGCTTAGAAAGTTGTATAAATGTAGCCCTGGTGATTTGAAAAATGTATTTTATATCATTGGACAATGTATGTACTTAGCTCATTATTAAGTCATAAACCGAAGGTGGTTAAAACTAGCTGGATGACCTCAACCAGCCTTCACTTGAATTATACGTGATATTTCTGTTGAGCACTGAGGTACATTAGGGTGCTTTTCAGAAAAGAGTTTTTAGGTTTCAAACGATAACTCTGCCACATCCCTTAAAAAACAGAATTGCTGCGGACGCGGTAAGTCTTACATGACGTTGTTAACTTTGAACCAAACAAGTGAGGTTTTCCTATAAATCTAAACTCTCTTGAGGCCATTTCTGTAGGATAATCCAGCTGTTTCCAGACTGAGAAATGTGCAGTTAACATGGTAGACTTCTGATACAATTTTTTTTAATCGAAAAACCGAAATTTGAATGCTGTAGCTCTTAGTAGAGGCATTGATCTCGACACGTCTCTGAACGTCATTCAGTGATAAGGTAAGCAAATCATTTGTACTAATTCGGACTGTGATGTTAGGTAAAGCAAAATAGTGTTTTAAACATTCCGTATTTCTGACTACGTCTATAAAAGGACGGAAATGAAACTTCCCTTTCTCCTTTTATCTTTTCTTTCTCTTTTTATCTCCCCTGCCTCTCCCCTCATGAGCTTTTTCTTTGAAATGATCAATACTTGTAGGACAGTAGGGTTGACATGTTGGATTTATATCCTGCTTTGGTTCTACAACATAAATACACAGACTTAGTGTTCCCTTCTCTTTATTCCCCCACAACTACAACCCTGTGAAGTAGGCTGGAGTTGGAAAGAGTGACAGACCCAAAGAATGGATTTGGATCTGAATATCCTAACGTACTACACCACACCGATTCTCTTGTCTGGTTAACATTTTGAGGGCTTACATGTAGACAGTAAAATGACTGTGTTTTTTGTTTTTTTTTTTAAAATAAATAACTTAAATCAGGGGTCTTCAAACTTGGCACACTGGCTGAGGAACTCTGGGAGTTGGAAGTCCACAAGTCATAAAAGGGCCAAGTTTGAAGACCCCTGATTTAGTGTGTTGTTGTGTTAGCCCTGAAAATAGGGTTTGTTGGTTAGATCATGGTTAAGTTAATTATGACATGAATAAAGTAAGCTGGAAAAACTGAAAAGAGACACCTGGTACTTTAACCATTGTGCTTAGATCAGTGGTTCTCAACCTGTGGGTCAGGACCCCATTTGGGGTCGAACGACCATTTCACGGGGGTCGCCAAACAACGCAGTCCACCATTTTTTCCCCCTTTTCCTTAGCTGTGCTACTCCCTTTTATTCTATTGGCTTTTGAAAGCCAATAGAATAGATTCTCTTGAATAGAGTCTAATTTTATTGGCTTTCCAAAGCCAATAGGAATTGTTCAGGCTGTCTCTGCCCTGCTGAGCCCGCCAAAAGTCCCATTCTGCAAACAGTGCTGCACCAGTTGAGTAGTCCTCGACTTACGACCGGTTGAGTAGTCCTTGACTTACGACTGATTGGGGGTCGCAGCATTAAAAAGATTGAGAACCACTGGCTTAGATGTTTACAAATAGCTGTCCTTCAACATAAACTCCTTAGATTTGATAGATTTTATGCTGGTTGTCCTACATTTGTAATCCGTGGAATTTGCCACAGGATTGCACAAACATTGATGAGAAAAGCAAGCAAAACCATCTTTGAGATCCTATTTATTTGTCTGATAAAGTAGGAAGAAATCCTACCTGCCTATAGCTGTCATTTTTAAAAATTATGAAAGTTGTTCCCAGAGCAGCCCGCTGCTCTATTTACAAATTAACCATAGGGCTTTTCCCCCTAGGAGACGAGCACAGTTAACAGACAAAATGAAATATGTCTGGACAGCATTAAATAACACCAGGAACGTATTGAATTTATTAAGCCTATGGAAGCTTCTAATGATCAGAGTTTAGCACGTAAACTGCATCTATGCTGAGAAAATCCCATCCATCATTCAGCATTACTGTCTTTAGCTGCAGTGCATTTCAATGGGAGTCCTTCGCTTTAGGCAAAACGTGTGCATAATTGTGTAATTAAGAGGTGGATTCAGTTGTAATCTATAAATAATAAGAGGCTCCTGTGATGGAGCCCGTGCTTGTATTTTTCAGCCCTACAGCTGGCTAGAATTTCTTCATTGGCTGCTTCTGAGAAGTGATCTTGTGAGATGAGAGCCGTTTTTCTCAACCCTGGCAACTTTAAGATGTATGGACTTCAATTCCCAGAATTTCCCAGCCAGCATACTAGCTGGGGAATTATGGGAGTTGAAGTCCACACATCCGAAAAAGTTGAGAAACTCTGGACTAGACCAGTGTTTCCCAAACTTGACAATTTTAAGGCATGTGGACTTCAACTCCCAGAATTCCTGAGGCAGCATGGCTCAGTTTGGAAACCTCTCCCTTTCCCTTCAGCGTGGCTGGCTCAGGAATTCTGGGAGTTGAAGTCCACGAGTCATAAAAGAGCCAAAGTTCCCCACCCCTGTCCTATATCGGGGTCCTCAATCTTGGCAACTTTAAGACTCGTGGACTTCAACTCCCAGAATTCCTGAGGCAGCATGGCTCAGTTTGGAAACCTCTCCCTTTCCCCTCAGCATGGCTGGCTCAGGAATTCTGGGAGTTGAAGTCCACGAGTCATAAAAGGGCCGAGTCTGAAGACCCCTGCATTAGAAGGAGAAGGGGCCTTTGTTGGTTCGCAGATGAATCTAAATATAAATTTACACAGTGCAAGTAGAACACTCACTGCACAAGTTTGACTGTCCGTTTTTATTTCACTCCTCACATACTGTGGCGAATTTTCTGGATGGCAAGTCAGTTGCTCACTTTTGAAATAGTCCAACGGAGTTTATATACTTATTTTTGGTAAACCAGTAAAAATTACTTTCCCCCCCACAAGAAATAGTTAAGATTCACTTTTTTTCTGTAAAGTGGCTGAAACTTGTGCTAATTGCACAGTCTGTTCTGTCCTTATGCGGTCGCCAAACCTTTTTAGGGGCAGTTTGCAGTCGATTCAAAAGCAGGAAGCATGCACATAGTCCTCAATTTAACTAAGTGAGTTGCCCCATTTTACAGCCGTTCTTGTCTTGTTAAGGGAATCGCTATAGTTGTTGAGTTAGTAACCCCGTTGTGTTACTTGACTTTGGGACACTGCGACCGTCATAAATATGAGTCAGTTGCCAAGCATCTGACTTTTGATCACGTGACCGGGGGGATGTTGCAAAGTGAAAAACAGTCATAAGTCGTTTTTTTTTCCGTTGAGAACTAAATGTTATAAAAGCCAAGCATTTTTTTCCGCCTCTTTCTTTATCATGGATGTAGTAGAAAAAAAACAACCCCAAATATAAGTGAATATATGAATGAATGAACGAATGAATGATTTATTTTCTCTTTCATTGTCTCTTCTTCATGAACTGACTGCGTGGGGTCAGATGTTGATATGACTGTAATTGCCTTAGAAATACCAGGATATAAAGGGTTGCTGGTTTATTTTTTTTATTTTTCCAATTAATATAAAGAGGACTCCGCAGGTACAGAAAATGAACAGCCCCGAGGAAAATTTTGCTTCTTAACCATTGTGGTAAAGAAAGAACTGACGCTGTGGTTGGACAGTCAGGTTTTATTTTATTCCGATTTTGTGGTTTTTGCTTTGCTGGGAGAGTTGTGCCTTTTGCAAACAGCCGAGATGGTTTCTCAATTTTTAAGCAGCGATTTAAAAGGAAGAACAGCCACAGTCTTACGATATGTGAGCCAATTAGTAATGAAGTAAACATTTGAAGAAATAAGGGAGGGGAAATTATTTGAAAAATATGTTCTTCCATATGTTTCTCTCTTCCAGGGTGAGTTTGAAACCGATTTGGCAGTGGTGCTTTTAATTCGGTTAAAGCGCTTACAGGACGGTTATTAAAAGTAACATTTTAAGTTCCACTAGAATAAGCTGTGAAAATGTAGTGATTCTGAAATAGCTTACTCAGCTGTAAAAATTAACAATAGCCTTTCGTTGCTTTGATTCTCCAAATGCCGCCAGGGCAAATTAGCAATAATAAGACATAAAACGAGCAAGGAAACAATATGAAAATTTAAGCTATTTTGACGCTTTGAAAATTTAGGACAAGGTTTTAATCTTATGCATTAATACTTTTTTAAAAAAGTTTTTTATTTATAATACAGTTAAAAAAGAAAACGTTGGACATGACGTAACATTCCAGTATAAACATTTCTATCAAATTATTTCTCTTCTTACATTTAGTTCTTTATCTCTATAGATACATATGAGGTTTTTTTTACAATACTTAATTCATTTCTCTATTTGCTAACCTAAGATTATATACATTTCCATATTAATGCTAATCTATAACCCCAACAGTCCTCCTCGACTCCCACCAATAGTAAAATTTATCCCAGATTTCAAAGTATTCAGATCCACTTTTATCCTTCAGTTCCATCGTAAGCCTGTCCATTTCAGCACAAGATAAGTATTTTGTATAGTATTTCTTCCTCTGTGGGAGTTTCTTTGTTCTTCCATTTTTGGTTTTGCACTAATACTTTTAATGTAGTAGCTGCGTGCCATAGGACTTAGTTTATAGTGCGGGAAGAGACAGCAAGGCTGGTGAGGGAAGCAGGCACGGTGGTAAAAATATATATATAACATGCAGTTTTGCAGCTACTAAGATTGTTGGACGAGCAGGCACAAAAACAGCCAGGGAAGTGATTGAAGCCTGGGACATGGGCTCAGTCTACAGGAGTTGCATCTTACTCCCAGCTTATCAGGCACTTGGGAGACGAGGATTTGGCAGCACAAGGAAACAACAGTCAACGACTTAATAGCCATCAACTCCCCAATCTACATCTGAAAAGCCACACACAACCAGGCGCCACATAAACACCACACACAGAATAGTCCAAAGCACACACATTGCTAAAGAGAAGCTCCCACAGGATGGGATCCAGCACAAATCTGAAAGCTCGGAAGACGTAACCTCCGATTGGCCCAGAATTGGATCCTGCAAAAATTACCCTGTGAGATTTCACGCAGGAGTTGTGTGCACTTTAAACACAGTTTGTCAGGAGACCACCAGGACCACAGCACTGAAAAACGTGACTTAACGACAGTTTTTCAGACTTGCAACCTGTGCAACATCCCCACGATCACGTGATCAAAATTCGGATGCTTGGCAACTGGTTCATATTTATGACCGTTGGCGTGTCCCAGGATCACGTGATCCCTTTTGGTGACCTCCTGATGAGCAAAATCAATGGGGCAGCCAGATTCACTTAACAACCGGGTTGCTAACTGACCACCTGCAGTAATTCACTTAGCAACTATGGAAGGAAGGTCGTAAAATGAGGCAAAACTCACTTAACACATGTCTCACTTAACAACAGAAATGCTGGGGTTTATTGTGGTCGTATGCCGAGGGCTACCTGTAATGTTTACCAATCCTTGAAATTTGTTCCTCTGCACCAGCGGTTCTCAACCTGTGGGTCGGGACCCCATTTGGGGTCGAACGACCATTTCACGGGGGTCGCCAAATAACGCAGTCCGCCATTTTTTTCCCCTTTTCCTTAGCTGTGCTACTCCCTTTTATTCTGTTGGCTTTTGAAAGCCAATAGAATAGATTCTCTTGAATAGAGTCTAATTCTGTTGGCTTTCAAAAGCCAATAGGAATTGTCCAGGCTGTCTCTGCCCTGCTGAGCCCACCAAAAGTCCCATTCTGCAAATGGTGCTGCAAGTTGTCTGCAGCGAAGGCGAGCTGTCTGGAAGTTTCCACCCCTCCCTGCTGAGCAACTACTAAAAATGTAAGTAAAAGAGGGCCAGGGGTGGGAAGTGGGAGGCCGGCGGGCACAGGGAGGGTTGCTGGCACGCGTGGGGCCCGGCGGGTGCCTTACCTCATTTGGGCTGGGCCAGCTGGTGGCCCAGCCGGTGGTCGGCCTGCTCCGTCTCTGCCGCTTGCCAGCTACGCCTCGGCCGGCGCAGGGGGCGGCACCACGCATGCACGGCGCTCCCGGGCAGGGAAAGTCCTCAACGTACGACCGGTTGGGTAGTCCTCGATTTACGACTGGTTGGGTAGTCCTTGACTTACGACCAGTTGGATAGTCCTCGACTTACGACCGGTGGGGGGTCGCGGCATTAAAAAGGTTGAGAACCACTGCTCTGCACAGACAGCAAATTGTCTTCCCCTTCTATGGAGAATTTATTTCTAGGATTGCAAGGAAAATTATGTTTTTCTTTGGCTTGTCTTAGATTCTGATCATTTTCCTTTTAACCGAACCTGATCTTTGTCTGTCTTGTTAGCTTCTTTTTTTATTATTAAATATTTTATTAGGTTTTACGAAGGTAAGGAAAGGATAGGATCAGTATGGGTATTGGGTAGGGTTCAGGGGTGGGCTGGGATAAAGGTAGGTACAAAAATGAGGTTGCCCCCAACAATAATAATAATTCCACGCTTTGGCAAGCAGACTGTCATCCGGATACAAATATTGAATAACAGTAATTAATATAACGGTAACTAACTACAGTCAATAACAATAGCGATAATCATAAAAATAATAACTAATCAATAGATGCCATTCCTCCGATTAAATTTCATAATCTTTTCTCACTGGATCGCATTGCTAACCATTGATAAAAATTTTCCCCATGTTTTAAAATAAACTGAGTCTTCTTTCTCTTTCATCTCTAAGGTTAGTCTATCCATTTCTGCACATTCTAAAATTTTTGTAATTATAATCTGGTCAGATGGTAAATTTTCATTTTTCCAGAATTGGGCGAATGCTATTCTCGCAGCTGTCAATACATGTAATATTAAATATTCATTCTCTTTTCCATAATTACCGTATATGCCGGTGTATAGGGCGACTTCCGAAAGATTTAAAATCAGCGCCAAAGACGGAGGTCGTCTTATACGCCGGGTCACCTTGTACGCCGGCATATACGGTAAGTCCTAGTATTTCCAACAAAAACAGTTCTGGCTTAAATTCTATCTGTATTTTAGTCATCTTTTCCAGCCACATATGAATCTTAAACCAAAACTTCTTAGCGCTAGGACAGTGGTGGCGAATCTATGGCACAGGTGCCAGAAGCGGCACTCAGAGCCCTCTCTGTGGGCACGTGCACCGTCGCCCCAGTCCTAGGTCTTCAGCTAGATTTTATAAAACCTTTTTGCTTTAGGCCTCCGCTGCCATGTGCAAAAAAAAAAAAGGTTCAATCAATCAGTCAATTTCAACTTCTCGTGGGAAAAATAAAGATCTTGCAAAGTTGGAATTGATTGATTGAACTTTTTAGTCCCACCCAGTCTGCCGTTACCACTGCAGCCACGTCCCCCCCCCCATGGGCCACCCCCCCCATGGGCCACGCCCAGCCAACGGGTCACACCCACCCGGCACCCGACGATGCATAAGTGGGTTTTGGGTTGCAGTTTGGGCACTCGGTCTCTAAAAGGTTCGCCATCACTGCGCTAGGATATACCCACCAAATACGATAGTAGGTACCTGGTTTTTGTTACATTTCCAACAGTTATTCGATACATTTTTAAACATGTTCGCTAATCTAACTGGTGTCATATGCCATCTATAAAACATTTTATATACATTTTCTTTATATGAGGCTGCTTTGGTAAGTTTGATGTTTCTATCCCAGAGCTTTTGGCAGTTTTCTAAATCTCTGGAATATCCAAAATGTGTCTTGTTAGCTTCTTCTCCGCCTAAAATTGGCAACGTTCACGATCCTATTTAGCTTGCAAAATTTTGATTTCCCTTTTTTTCATTTCAGATAATAGTAGGCTGGATCATCCCCGTCTGTGAAAATCTCAAATTGGAAGAAAACCCTATGTACTGACCGCTGGGTTTGTTCTGGGCCTTTTAATTAATCCTTTTATTATTAGGGCATGTATAATGTATGAAATTATAAAGGTCTTGGAAGATAGGGAGAGATTTTACTAGGTCTCTATAGTCCTTTGGGATCACTTATGATCCCAAAGACCTAGAGCAGTTACAACTGAATTTTGCCTTGCAGAGCAAGGCAAGTTTTATTGTAGGAAATCTATATTTTAATTGCAATGTAGCCAGCAATTTTAATTGTGTTTTGCCTCTTTGCCAGCTCTGTGAGTTTTAAAATGTAATAGATATTTAGAGTTTGGCCTTTATCGGTGTACGTCCTTTAGTAGGAGTTACATGATAGCAGTGGCTGCTAAGGGGTTGCCCCAAAGAAGAGGGAATCAAGCTATTCTCCAAAGCACCTGAAGGTAGGACAAGAAGCAACAGATGGAAACTCATCAAGGAGAGAAGCAACCTAGAACTAAGGAGAAACTTCCTGACAGTGAGAACAATTAACCAGTGGAACAACCTGCCTCCAGAAGTTGTGGGTGCTCCAACACTGGAAGTTTTTAAGAAGAGATTGGACAACCATTTGTCTGAAACGGCATATCTCCTGCTTGAGCAGGGGGTTGGACTTGATGACCTCCAAGGTCCCTTCAACTCTTCTATTCTGTTAGTAGTTGGTTTTCTTTGTAGCAGTTGTACATTGTACCATCTGAAATCTAGTAGAAATTAAAAATCTACTAGATTCAAGCTCAGTTTGTAAAATGCAGGGATTACATAAACTCTGTGAATCCTATTAGGATTGTTTTGCAAGTGTCGGATCAGTGCGTTGCTTGTAGCTAACAGCCTGCCATCTTTATTTCACACTAGTCTGCCATATTTCTTTGTTTCATAAGTTAACCACAAAACCAAGTTCCGCACCATAGCAATTTAACCCTGCGGCCTCTTTGTTTCTTCTCGGTCGAAATGGTTTCTGTACTTTTGTAGAGTCAGCCTTTGGCCATTATTCAAGGTAGCCCAAGATAGCTACACATCAATGTTCTGTTTAATAGAATAGAATAGAGCTGGAAGGGACCCTGGAGGTCTTCTAGTCCAGCCCCCTGCTGAAGCAGGAGAACCTACCCCATCTCGGACTGGTGATTGTCTAGTCTTTTCTTAAAAATCTCCAGTGATGGAGCGCCCACGATTTCTGGTGGCAGGCTGTTCCACTGGTTGATTGTCCTCATTGTCAGGAAGTTTCTCCTTAATTTCAGGTTGCTTCTCTCTTTGGTCAGTTTCCAACCATTGTTTCTCGTCCTTCCCTCTGGTGCTCTGGTGAACACCCTGACCCACTCTGCCTTGTGGCAGCCCCTCAGATACTGGAACACTGCTATCATGTCTCCCCTATTTCTTTTTTTCTTTAGACTGTCCAAACCCAAGTCCCGCAGCCGTTCTTCGTATGTTTTAACCTTCAGACCAGTGGTTCTCAACCTGTGGGTCGGGACCCCATTTGGGGTCGAACGACCATTTCCCGGGGGTTGCCAAACAACGCAGTCCGCCATTTTTTCCCCCTTTTGCTTAGCTGTGCTACTCCCTTTTATTCTATTGGCTTTTGAAAGCCAATAGAATAGACTCTCTTGAATAGAGTCTAATTCTATTGGCTTTCCAAAGCCAATAGGAATTGTCCAGGCTGTCTCTGCCCTGCTGAGCCCGCCAGAAGTCCCATTCTGCAAACGGTGCTGCACCAGTTGAGTAGTCCTTGACTTACGACCGGTTGAGTAGTCCTTGACCTACGACCGGTTGGGGGTCGTGGCATTAAAAAGGTTGAGAACCACTGCTCCAGACCTTGGATCTTCTTAGTTTCTCTCTTCTCTTCTCTTCTCTTCTCTTCTCTTCTCTTCTCTTCTCTTCTCTTCTCTTCTCTTCTCTTCTCTTCTCTTCTCTTCTCTCTAATGTTAACTTTGGAATAGCTTGGGGACCTGGTCAAGCTTGGACCCACAACTACACCAGTCTACTGACTCTACGACTTGACTCTCTCTAGGACAGTAAACAAACTGCTTTCTCCATTGGTGGCGAGTATGGAGTTTCCGTCCATTGTTGATGAAAGTTCCTATGCCATTATGTTTGACACCCTCTGTGGTATGACATAATTCCTGCCATTTCTCAGCCTGGTGCTGCTTGGTGGGTGCCTTTCACCATTCCCTTCCCGCCTGTCCAGGAGCCAAGGGGGATTGTATGAAAACTGATTTTAATTTTGAGAGTAAAAAGGGGATCAGCCAGCAACCAGAACATTATGAATTATATGGAGGTAACGGTCATGGTGGAACTAATGCTTCTTTGTTCATGCCCTACCTGGCATAAACATGACATATGCCTACACACTTCCGAGACCGCCCAAACGGAAGGCAACTTAAATAAGATTTGCTTCCGAGCGTGTTGTTTTAAAGAGTTTTCTTTTTCACTGGAAGGACCGGCGCTTTGCTTCTTTAGAAACGGAAGCTTTTTATGAGATTAGCAAGGAATAAAAACCTTGACGAGCGTCAACTTTTGTATGCCACCGTTGTTTCATTTAATAAAACGTCAGCGAACTAGCTGGCCTGTTTATTTATCGCCTCTTTTGCTTCCTTGCTTAATCAGATTTTTCTTGCTGTATACCAAGTGCTCTCTGGCTGTAAAATCTGTGCAGCCCCTTGACCGAACACCTCCTCGCTCTGTTGAAGGGCCATTTTGCACATTACGTGTCCTTGAGTATTTGTGCAAGTGCGACAAGCCCATAACCCGTCGGCGAACGTTATATATATGCAGATCTGCTCTTGAATGTCTACAGCACACTGTTGAGTGTGTGTGTGTGTGTGTGTGTGTGTGTATGGAGTGGGAAAATTGGCTTTGTTGCGTGTCCCCCTTGTTCTTTGTTTTGCATTATTTAATTTCTGTTCCTAACTGTTGTGACTTGATAGTTTTGCTCTGTTTTTTCTCCTCTCTTCTTGGTTTATGTGAAAGCAATTTGCATACCTTGGCATCACTGCCAAGGAAGTTAATAGCTTTGCTAAGGGACGTTCTTAATGACTTGATGCCATTCAGTTGCTGCTATTAATGAAGTATTTTTGGCAAATAATTCATTGGACTTTCCAATGTTGATTTTCATCCACAGGGTACATTTTTATCTGAACGTGTGGCCCCAAACAAATGTTAGCTGTTTTACTGCTTATTACCACAGCATTTAAAGGGTTATCTGATAGAATGATCATGGATAATTCCGAAATGAATGTTTATTTCTGATGGCCAGTTCTGTTCATTGAAACACACAACATGCCTAATATTTACTTCAGTGGATAAATATAGGTTTATTCTCCAGATTAATGAAACTTCAGGGCCAGCCTACCACATCTTAGATATTTTTGTATTTCTTTGTTCGGGAGAGATAATGTCATTCTGCAGCCCCAGAAGAATGAAAAATCAAACAACTAAACTGTTGTGTTTCCATTGATCATTTTCCGCTTGTGGTGGTGGTGAAGATAGTGTGGAATTTCTTCAGGAGCTTTTTGCTTGGTTCATAAAATTGTAGAATTGTGAAGTTAGAGATTCCATGGCTCATGAATAATAATAATAATAATAATAATAATAGTAGTAGTAGTAGTAGTAGTAGTAATAATAATAATAATAATAATAATAGTAATAGGCTCCTTGGGTGCAATCCCAAAACAACTGGAGCACCACTTGAACACCATCGGCATTGACAAATTTGCTATTAGTCAATTGCAAAAGGCGGCCTTACTAGGAACTGCTTCCATCCTGCGACGATACCTGTAATACCATCAAACATCCACACCTGCCTATCCCAGGTCCTGGGTAAGGACTCGATAGGTAGACAAAATTCCAAATCCAGTCTGAACATCTGCTCGACTGTGCGATGATCCATAATAATAATAAAGTTGGAAGGGACCTTGGAGGTCATTTAGTCCAACCCCCTGCTCAGGCAGGAAACCCTATACCAGGGGTAGGCAACCTTGGCTCTTTTATGATTTGTGGACTTCAACTTCCAGAATTCCTGAGCCAGCCACACTGAGGGGAAAGGGAGAGGTTTCCAAGCTGAGCCACGCTGACTCAGGAATTCTGGGAGTTGAAGTCCACGAGTCAAAAAGAGCCAAAAGTCCCATTCTGCAAACGGTGCTGCACTAGTTGAGTAGTCCTCGACTTATGACCGGTTGAGTAGTCCTCGACTTACGACCAGTTGGGGGTTGCGGCATTAAAAAGGTTGAGATCCACTGCATTAGCCGTTTCCAATAATTCCTGCTCTCTTCCCAGAATGCACCAGATTGCAAATGAGCACCTGTGCATTCTGTTCTGGGTGTTAACAGTTGCCAAATATACACAATTCTTCTGGCACAAGAAGTGCATTTCAGTAACCCCTCAGTCTCTGGCATTGAAGGATAGAATTGAAGTGCAGGCTATTATCATACAGCAAAACAAAACTCACATAGGAAAAACATTTCCGCCAAACATTTCAGCTTTTTTTTTTTCAAAAAAAACCCCACAACCCATCCAACTGATTATTCAAATACCTTAATACATCGTGACCCTATGTCCCCTCATATGATTGATTCATCTGTTTTGTCTCTCTCTCTCTCTCTCTTTTTTTTTTAGGTTTTAAAAAGGAATGAGGCTGTTGACTTTTGGAAGTAACAGTTCACAAAGACCACAATTTTAAGTTCTCTTCCCTGGACCTCCCAAAGTGTTGAGTGAACCCGAGGGAGCTTGGCTCCTCTCCGATTCAAATTAATTCCTTATTTCAACATACTTTGCGGGCAAACATTAGGCACCTTGAAAATTAGCCGTTTTTATAAAATGTATAAAGTTGGCGCCTTAAAAATGGCAAGACCTCCTTGCTGGTTGGTCTTAGAGGACACAATGCAATTATTGTAAGAGATACAGTCAAACCATAGCTTTCTTGATACTATTCTGTTGTCTTTTATCCTGTATTTTCTTCTCTGCGCTGGAGATTAATCAGTGCCCGGATAAAGTCAAAAAGAAATAGAATCCTGTTTGATTCTCTCGAACTGTTGCGATCTGGCTAGATGTGTGAATTGTGTTGACTTGTTCTTCCTTCTTTTGTGATTTCCTCCCCCCAAGGGAACAGTAATTGCTAATTCAGCGTGTGACATTCTTGTTGATAACTTTCATTTTCCATATGAACCCTCCTTCCTGGCATATAGTTTGCATTCGTTACGTCTCTAGAACTGCAATATGTTTAGCTGTGTCAAGCAGGGCGCCGTATACCTTTTTAAATGGATCCGATTTATTTGTACGCCGCCTAGGAATAGGGTAGCTTATAATCAATGAATAGCCTATCGGCGATTGGTTTTTCCTGTCAGGATTGCAAGTTGAAGTTTACTCACACGGGGCAGTCTGAGATGCTAACACTTCATTTGTTGACCAGTCAAAGTTACAAGTTACGACGGATGAAACTCTTCTAAGAACTTTGAGGCATTGTTTATCTTAAAGAATCTTTATTCGAGGAACATAGCATTGGCAGGTACATAGGCCAAGCCAAAATCTGAATTCCCCTCCCCTGAGCACATAGTATCAAAGCACAATTCCCTCCTCCAATTAACAGTCATAAATCACGTTCTCTAATTAGCTTGAAATGCAGGCTTTCCCTCCCGTTCTTCCACCCGCCATTTCTTACCATCTCTTATTTCAAAAAACCTTGGTTCCCACACTAGTTACAATATTGTTATGTCTAACTAAACTCCCATGCACATTCCTCCCCCCCCCCAATATCATCTAATTCTAACTCTAATTCTAAGAGTAAAATATAAGAAGGAAAATGGCTGCATCTCCATATATTGTTGAAGCGAGAACATCCGGTGTTAGCAGCGTTGACAACAACAGCACTGGAAAAAGTGACTTATGACTGCTTTTCACACTTACGACCATTGCAGCACGTGTCCAAAATTCAGACTCTTGGCAACTGACTCATGTTTATGACGGTGGCAGCATCCCGGGGTCACGTGATCCCCTTTTGCGACCTTTTGACAAGCAAGGGGAAGTCAGACTCAATCGCATTATTAACTTAATAATTGCAGTGATTCACTTAACCGGATCAAGAAAGGTGGCAAAGTGGGGCAAAACCCACGGAACAAATGTCTCACTTAGCAACATAAATTTTGGGCTCAATCGTAAGTCAAGGACTACCTGCCTGTCATTGTATTCCTGTGCAAAATGTTGGAATTAATCCCTAAGAGATAAAATAAGTTTACTGTTCTATTCGGAGATAGACCTCAAATTTTGGATCAAGAGCAGAATGATTTCCTGTACTTCTTTCTTTTTTTAAAAATATATATATTTTTTGTCTTTGTGACCTTAGGATCACAATTGTGGATTGAGGATTTCTTATACATTGGTCACCTGATAGAGGTATGGTCAGTTGCTTGCAATTTTAAGCAGTTACAGAGTTCACAATGGGTGGAAATCCCCCATAATAAGAGACCCTTTATATTAGTTCATTTATCATATAGGAAGTGTTATTCTAGCGTTGAGTTCTCCTTGAAAAATACAGATAAAAGCATGAGTTTGGCCTTGAAATTTTAAGTCATAAAACAATGTCAGTTTGTAATGTACTCCTAGTACATTAACTAATGCGATATTACTGAAAATAATACTACTTTGTGGCACTCTTAGACCGTAATGCTACTTTGCTAAATGCATGGTTTTGTTTAATGTTTAGTTTATTAGTCATAATAGCGTAGTGCTTGGCTGTTTTATTGCTTCAGTGTCACAACTCTTTGCTTCTCTATAGTATATTTTGTGTACTGTTTGCAGGAACACGATAACAGAATAACAGAGCTGGAAGGGACCTTGGAAGGTCTTCTAGTCCAGCCCCCTACTCAAGCAGGAGAACCTATACCATTCCAGACAAATGGCTGTCCAGTCTCTTCTTAATAACTTCCAGTGTTGGAGCACCCACAGCTTCTAGAGCAGTGTTTCTCAACCTTGACAATTTTAAGGCATGTGGACTTCAACTCCCAGAATTCCACAGCCAGCATTGTCAAGGTTGAGAAACACTGTTCTAGAGGCAAGCCGTTCCACTGGTTAATTGTCCTCACTGTCAGGAAATTTCTCCTTAGTTCTAGATTGCTTCTCTCCTTGATTAGTTTCCATCCATTGTTTCTTGTTCTGCCTTCAGGTGCTTTGGAGAAGAGGTTGACTCCTTCTTCTTTGTGGCAGCCCCTCAAATATTGGAATGCTACTATACTTTTGTTAGCACTCAATTATAGGACAGGATGACTACAAATTAAATTGCTATGTTCTCCTATGTTTTCCACTTAAATTATTTTTCAGATCATATAGCGCAGGTATGATATTGGATTATCTTTGGAGAACTGGCTCTGGGTTCTTGATTTATTAAATGGCAGAAGTATCTTTTCAGTCACATATCACCATGGTAATCAATCTGAACAGCGATTTGAAGTTCCAAAATTGTGTTGACTGGCTGACATAATTGAGTTTCTGTGGAACACCACATCTAAAGGAGATCAACCCTGACTGTGAAGACTCCTTGGAAAAGACACTGATGTTGGGAGGCAAAAGGCAAAGGGTGAGATAGATAGATAGATAGATAGATAGATAGATAGATAGATAGATAGATAGATAGATAGAGTCATCAACACAATGAACAGAAATTTGGCCAAAATCCAGGAGACAATGGTCTCCAACCTTTTGGGAACCAGGGACCAGTTACGTGGAGAAAGTTTTTTTCGTGGACCGGAGAGTGCGTGGTTTTGTGTGCTGCCTGCATCTCACAGATGGGGCTTTGCTAGTTTGTGCGGACTGATTGCTGGCATGCCGTGGCCCGGTACCAGCCCATGGATCGAGGGTTGGGGATCTCTGCCCTGGAGGATAGGGTGTACTGCGGTCCATGGGGTCAGGAAGAACCGGACATGACTTAGCGACCGAACAACAAGACCACCACAGCTATTTCAAATCTTTGTGCTATCCCATTCACTACGTTGTGGGTTCAGTTGTCTTGAAGTAGTTGGACCCTTTTAATCTAAAATTTAACTTACAAGCTTTTAGCGTTTCAGTTTACCCTTACTGAAGTGAGCAAGTGCGTGAAATGATGGATATTAACTGCTCAGAGAAGGATAAGGAATAGCGTTCGGTTTGTAACGTAGATTCTGCTTTTATACCCTTCTCCCACTTCAAGAAGTAGTTTTTTGGTGTGCTTCTCAAAATAAAACAGACTAGGTTCACTCTGTGTATTAAAAAATAAAAAAATCGCTCCCTCCAAATTCTTCCAGACGTATATTCGAGACTTTATATTGACTTTATTTTGGCACGAGGGTTTTATAGCTTCGTTATATAAACTGCAACACCGATTTCGCATTAGTAAGGTTCTTTGCAGAAAAATGCCCCATTGGGGATATAGTGGCATCCTTCCATTGTTTACTGTGTGTTTTACCGCTTTATTTTAAACATCTGCTAGAGAGTTTTTTTCTTTATTTTCTATGGCATTTTGATCACCTAGAGAGGATTTTTTTCATTTGTTTGTCATGAGCTTTTGATAAAATCAAACCGATACTTAAGATTATTAGGGTAGCGATTCAGGGCTACCAGTTTTTCTATGAACTTCTTAAGAAATTGAAATAAGGGAACAAACAAATTTGATTTCCGAGGAGTAGAAATACAGGTGTTGATTCCTGAGGTTTAAAATTTGCACCGGTTCCGGAATGTGATTTTTAAAGCTACGCTTGAGCAATAAAGCTAGGATCAACCCAAATTACTTCTGCGAATTTCTGTGAATGTCATATGTCCAAAATCAGTCCAGCTGCCATTTCAAAATTAAAACCACTTTTGACATTTCTACAAACATGTTAGAAACTCAGTCAATCTTTTCGGCCCAAGAAAGAAAATGGAGATCCTCATGAAACATTCCACATATATGTAGTCCTTGACCTACAAACGTTTGTTTAGTGACTGTTCGAGGTTACAACGGCACTGAAAAAAAATGACATGACTGTTTTCCCATTTAAGACTGTTGCAGCAACGTGATCAAAATTTCGATACTTGGAAACTGACTTGTACTTACGACGGCTGCAGGGTCCTGGGGTCACGTAATCACAGTTTGCAACCTTATTACAAGCAAAGCCAATGGGGAAGCTAGATTGACTTAACAACCGTGTTACTACCTTAACAACTGCGGTGATTCACTTAGCAGCGATGTCAAGAAAGGTCGCAAAGGGGGGCAAAATCCACTTAACAAATGTCTCACCTAGCAACATAAATTTTGGGGCTCAATTGTCGTTGCAAGTCGAGGTCCGCTGTGGTTAACTAGATGCTGTCCTGTAAAACATAAGCATTCTTCTTGACAGTAAGATGGAAAAGCCGACTGATGAAAGTTATGGGCTGTACACCGCTGAATATGATAAAGAAGGGACTAGACCAGGGGTGGGCAACCTTGGCTCTTTTATGACTCGTGGACTTCAACTCCCAGAATTCCTGAGCCAGCATGGCTCAGCTTGAAAACCTCCCTTTCCCCTCAGCATGGCTGGCTCAGGAATTCTGGGAGTTGAAGTCCACGAGTCATAAAGTGGCCTAGGCCTAGACCAGAGGTAGGCAATCTTGGCTCTTTTATGACACGTAGACTTCAACTCCCAGAATTCCTGAGCCAGCCATGCTGAGGGGACAGGAAGAGGTTTCCAAGCTGAGCCATGCTGGCTGAGGAATTCTGGGAGATGAAGTCCACGAGTCATGAAGAGGCCAAAGTTTCCCCCATGCTGGCTGAGGAATTCTGGGAGTTGAAGTTTACGAGTCATAAAAGAGCCAAGGTTGCCCACCCCTGGACTGGACAGCCAGCTCTTAAGAATGGTTTCATTGATTTCCTTGCACATTGCGAAATATTAAACCAGATTGCCTGTGTGGTATCTTCCGGTTCCACAATTCTATGATTCCGTGATTTCTGGAAATGGCTGTTTACCATCAACAGTCGTACACTTCTGCATTCGAAATATGGAATAATAAAGTTAGAAGGGATCGTGGAGGTCTTCTAGTCCAGAGGTCCCCAACCTTTGGGGCACCAAGGACCCGGTTACGTGGAGAGAGGTTTTTCCACGGACCGGAGTGTGCGTGGTTTTGTGTGCTAACTGCATCCCGTGGATGGGGCTTTTGCTTGTTTGTGCAGCCCGGTTGCTAGCATGCCGCGGCCCAGTACCGGTCCATAGACCGGGTGTTGGGGACCCCTATACTAGTCCAGCCCCCTGCTCAAGCAGGAGAGACCCTATACCATTTCAGATAAGTTTCTGCACCCACAATTGTCCTCACTGTTAGGAAATTTTTCCTTAGTTCTAGGTTGCTTCTCTCCTTGGTTAGTTCCCATTCATTGCTTCTTGTCTTGTCTTCTGGTACTTTGGAGAATGGCTTGACTCCCTCTTCTTTGGGGCAGCCCCTGAGATATTGGAAGGCTGCTATCCTGTTCCCCCCCCCCCTTGTCCTTCTCTTTATTAGACTAGACATACCCAATTCCAGCAACCGTTCCTTGTATGTTTTAGCCTCCAGTCCCCTGATCATCTTTGTTGCTCTTCTCTGTACTATCATGTCAGCATGCATGGGGAAGAATGACATGAGTTGGATATCCACAGCTTTGGATTGTACGGCCAGGAAAGGAGAGAGGCTTAGAACATGCAGTTGCCATCCCTTTCAACCTACTTCCAAACTCCGTGACACATTGGAGAATTATGCAACTTGGAGCACAGCTTGACCTGACCCACGGTTGTTTCTTTTTCGTGTTTCTGTTGGGTTAGAAAACATAAGAAAGAACGCCCGTTGGCTGTGTGTGAGTTGGATCTCAGTGATCTTACCTCACGTGGTGGAGAAGATTTGGAAAGTTGTGGAGACCTTAGTGGGTTAGAAAACATAACAAAAAGTACCCTTTTCCTGTGTGAGTTGGACTCTTACAATCTTATCTCATAAGGGTGAGAGGATTTTGGAAGCTGGGGGGTCCTTGGGGCTGTCTGAGCTTGGTGGTTTTCTTGCAGATGTTTCTTGCAAGGACTCTCTTCTCTTCCGTTGGCTTTTGGGAAGTTGAAATGCAATATATCTACCATTTCTATTCTTGTTGTCCCTTATTCCTGGATTGGAAAGCATCAAGTGAAAATTTAGAGGGTAGGTGGGTGACGTCAGTTGTCTCATAACTATCTTTACTCAAGGGCACAAGAAGACCTTGATTAAAATGTGTTAGTAGATTTACTCAGGATATATTCCTGATTGGGTAGCTATCATATTTTTTCCTCTGGTCACGAGTGATGCTCAGCGTTTGGATTGCCTCTTTGTGGGGGCTCACCTGGAAGTTTTGTTCTGCCTTTTTTTTTCGCACTACTTAATAACGAATGCTTTTGCCCTGTTTCATCAGGAGCCGAGCGTCGTGAGCGATGATCCTTGGAAAAGGAATTTCTGCTTACTTCTTGAAATAAATATTGAAATTAGATGAAAGAGAAAGACGAGAGCACGGTGATAGCAAACAATGACGGTGCATTTTTACTCAGATGTTTCTCCGCAACATACAGATTATGATGCTGGAATAATCTGATACTGCAATGACCCAAATCTGATACAGGTAGTCCTCGATTTAACAGAAGTTCATTTAGTGACTGTTTGAAGTTACAATGGCACTGAAGGAAGTGACCTGACCGTTTTTCACACGGCCTCCCCGTGGTCACATGATCAAAATTCAGACGCTTGGCAACTGACATGTACTTATGACGGTTGCAGTGTCCTGGGGTCAGGTGATCCCCTTTTGCGACCTTCTGACAAGCAGAATCGTCAATAATAATAATAATAATAATATGATGATGATGATGAAATTAAACTGCTCTGGGACTTCAGAATTCAAACAGACAAGCACCTGCAACATAACACCCCAGACTTAACAATTGTCGATAAGAAAGACAAAAAAGTCTGGATAGTGGCCGTGGCAGTGCCTGGAGACAGCAGAATAGAAGAGAAAGAACTGGAGAAGATAACAAAATACAAAGACCTACAAATAGAAATAGAAAGACTGTGGCAAAGGCAAGCAAGGGTAGTACCAATAGTAATAGGCTCCTTAGGTGCAATCCCAAAACAACTGGAGCACCACTTGAACACCATTGGCATTGACAAATTCGCTATTAATCAATTGCAAAAGGCGGCCTTACTAGGAACTGCTTCCCTCCTGCGACGATATCTGTAATACCATCAAACATCCACATCTGCCTATCCCAGGTCCTTGGTAAGGACTCGATAGGTAGACAAAATGCCAAATCCAGTCTGAACATCTGGCTGACTGTGCGATGATCTATAATTGTGGTCATAAGTCAAGGACCACCTGTCCTTCATTCCTAGTTTATATTTTTTAAAAAAGTAAAGCATTAATGTAGAAACGGTTGGGTGCTCCTCTGCTGGTCGGGAGCACCACAGTTGCAATTTTATGCAAGCAGTCCTCAACTTAAGACCACAATTCAGCCCCAAATTTTTATGATAAAGTGAAACATTTGTTAAAGGTTTTTTTTTTGGCCCCGTCTGATGATCTTTCTTCCCCCCGTTGTTAAGTGAATCGCTGCAGGTGTTAAGTTAATGACAATGTTATTAAGGGAATTTCGTTTTCCCATTGACTTTGCTTGTCCGGAGGTCACCGTCATAAATGCGAGTCAGTTGCCAAGCGTCGGAATTTTGATCACGTGACCCCGGGGATGCTGCATCGGTTGTGTGAAAATCCGTCACAAGTCACTTTTTTCAGTGCCGTTGTAACTTGAACAGTCACTAAATGAACTGTTGTAAGTTGAGGACTGCCTGTACATACCTACTTATCATAAATTCAGAAGGACGTACTTCTAAATCAGGGGTCTTCAAACTTGGCCCTTTTATGACTTTGTGGACTTCAACTCCCAGAATTCCTCAGCCAGGCACGGGTGCCTGGCTGAGGAATTTTGGGAGTTGAAGTCCGCAAGTCATAAAAGGGCCAAGTTTGAAGACCCCTGTTCAAAATAAAGCATGCACAGACATTTATTGCAATCATCTCTCTTTTTTTGGTGCATTTTTTTTAAAAAAAAACATACAATATTTTAGCTTTTTGAAAAGGTATCTTTTTTTTTTTGGTAAGGACGACTTCTAATGTTTGTATATATGTATTTCTTAACTTTCCTACAGATATGCACTTATTTGGCCATTATCCAGCTCATGATGATTTCTATCTAATAGTGTGCAATACCTGCAATCAGGTTATCAAGCCACAGGTTTTCCAGTCCCACTGCGGTAAGTGACACATTTTGTTCCTGGATTATGGCTCGGTTGACGTCCGTTTCATTTGCGTCCCTCGGTCAGAATTCTGAATAGAGCAGGGGAGGAGAATACCTGGAATTGCTTGTGACTATTTCGGGGGTGTGGCAGAAGATGACCCTCTGTGTATTTGAAACTAGCCCAAGAAACTTTGCTGCTGGAGGTAGAGAATTTACATTCTCATGATCCTTGTTCGTTCATCACTCCAGCGGGGAGAGGAATCTGTTAAGACTGGTACGGAAACCCAAGGAATAGGAATAGAATAGAATAGAATAGAATAGAATAGAATAGAATAGAATAGAATAGAATAGAATAGAATAGAATAGAAAATATGGAGTGGAATGGAATGGAATAGAATAGAATAGAATAGAATAGAATAGAATAGAATAGAATAGAATAGAATAGAATAGAATAGAATAGAATGGAAATAGAATAGAATAGAATAGAATAGAATAGAATAGAATAGAATAGAATAGAATAGAATAGAATAGAATAGAATAGAAAATATGGAGTGGAATAGAATAGAATAGAATAGAATAGAATAGAAAATATGGAGTGGAATAGAATAGAATAGAATAGAATAGAATAGAATAGAATAGAATAGAATAGAATAGGAGAATGGAAATAGAATAGAATAGAATAGAATAGAATAGAATAGAATAGAATAGAATAGAATAGAATAGAATAGAATAGAATAGAAAATATGGAGTGGAATGGAATAGAATAGAATAGAATAGAATAGAATAGAATAGAATAGAATAGAATAGAAAATATGGAGTGGAATGGAATAGAATAGAATAGAATAGAAAATATGGAGTGGAATGGAATAGAATAGAATAGAACAGAATAGAACAGAATAGAATACAAAATGTGGAGTGGAATGGAGAGTGTAGTAGAGAATAGAATAGAATAGAATAGAATAGAATAGAATAGAATAGAATAGAATAGAATAGAATAGAATAATCTTTATTGTCATTGTGTAACTCACAGCGAAATTAAATGCTGTCCACAGTGCACACTACATACGTCAAAACCACAAATAAGAACATACATTATATACACGCATCCTTCACATTCTAGTCAACATTGCGTTGCCCCTAATATCGCACTTCAATGTTGCACTATACAGTGGTATTTAATATGGTTACAGCTCTGGGATAAAAACTATTTTTCAGCCTGTTTGTCTTTGTTGTTATTCTCCTGTACCGTCTGCCAGATGGTAATAGTTCAAAAAAAAAAAACGTCCAGGATGAGATGAGTCTTTAAGAATATTTTGAGCTTTCCTAGGATAACTGGAACTGTACAGTTCGTCCCTGGGGGGAGGGGGGAGGAGATGGCATCTAATAGTCCTCTGGGCCAGGGATCCCCACCCTGTGGTCCACGGCCCACTACCGGGCCGTGGCCTGCTGGTCACCAGGCCGCGGACCAGGCTGGCCAGTGTGCACACGTGTGCACGCGCACTTGCCCCCACTCGTGGCAGCCGTTCGTTCAGCGACCGTTACAACAGCACTGGAACGAGTGACTTACGACTGGTTTTCACACTGCCGTTGCAGCATCCACGCAGGTCACATGATCAAAATTGAGATACCGTATATTCCGGCGTACAAGACGACTTTTGAGAGCGTTGAAACAGGCGCCGAACTCGGGGGTTGTCTTATACGCCGAGTCGTCTTATACACCAGAAATAATGGTAGTTTCTGGAGTTTAAGACGACTTTCTAGGCATGCGATTTGGTGTCGATCGTCTTATACACCGGAAATAACGTAGTTTCCAGCGTGTAAGACGACTTTCTAGGCATGCAACTCGGCGTTGATCGTCTTATACGCCGGAAATACCGGTAGTTTCCGGCATATAAGACGACTTTCTAGGCATGCGACTCGGCGTCGAAGTCGGGGGTCATCTTATACGCTGGGTCTCCCTATACGCTGGAATATACGGTAGTCAACAGCTAGCATTTAGGAAATTTGAAAGGAAGCTGGGATCAAAAACAGATTGCGGAGTGAGGCGACGATCACAGAAAAGATCTCTGGGAACAAAGGGCAATGCATGTCGTCCTTGACTTAATGAGGCCGTTGTTAAGTGAGTTTACGACCTTTTTCGCCATAGTTGTTAAGGGAATCACTGCACTCACTCAGTGACTCATTTGGTCGTTAAACAAATCTGGCTTTCCCCCCTTGACATGGCTTGGCAGAAGCCGGCTGGAAAAGGATGCAAATGGTGATCACGTGACTTCGTGACGCTGTATATGCCAGTTGCCAAGCGTCTTGAGTTTTGGTCACATGAGCCTGGAGATGCGGCAAAGGTACAGGTAATCCTCGGCTTACAACCGTTCACGTAGTGTCTGTTCGAAGTTACAACGGTCCTGCAAAAAGTGACTTAAACGACCGTTTTTCACCCTTACGACCATCCCCCACGATCACGTGATCCAGATTCAGACACTGGGCAACTGCTTCATATCTATGATGGTTGCAGTGCCCCGGGGTCACGCGATCACCTCCTGCAACTGAAGTCGGTGGGGGAAGCCAGATTCACTTAACAACCCGTGTTACTAACTTAACGACTGCAGCGATCTGCTTAACAATGGTGGCAAGGTAAGTCGTAAAAGGGGGCAAAACCTTATGTAGCGGCGTCTTGCTTGGCAAGGGAAATTTTGGGCTCGGTTGCGCCAGTAAGTCGAGGACTTCCTATACTTCCGCTGTGGAAGGAAAGAGAGTGAAGGTTGCCTTTATTATTATTATTATTATTATTATTATTATTAGCGATGATCGCACAGTCAGCCAGATGTTCAGACTGGATTTGGCATTTTGTCTACCTATCGAGTCCTTACCCAGGACCTGGGATAGGCAGATGTGGATGTTTGATATCGTCGCAGGATGGAAGCAGTTCCTAATAAGGCCGCCTTTTGCAATTATTATTATTATTATCGATCATCGCACAGTCAGCCAGATGTTCAGACTGGATTTGGCATTTTGTCTACTTATCGAGTCCTTACCCAGGACCTGGGATAGGCAGATGTGGATGTTTGATGGTATTACAGATATCGTCGCAGGATGGAAGCAGTTCCTACTAAGGCTGCCTTTTGCAATTGACTAATAGCGAATTTGTCAATGCCAATGGTGTTCAAGTGGTGCTCCAGTTGTTTTGGGATTGCACCCAAGGAGCCTATTACTATTGGTACTACCCTTGCTTGCTTTTGCCACAGTCTTTCTATTTCTATTTGTAGGTCTTTGTATTTGTTATCTTCTCCAGTTCTTTCTCGTCTATTCTGCTGTCTCCAGGCACTGCCACGTCCAATATCCAGACTTTTTTGTCTTTCTTATCGACAATTGTTAAGTCTGGGGTGTTATGTTGCAGGTGCTTGTCTGTTTGAATTCTGAAGTCCCAGAGCAGTTTAATTTTATCATTTTCTATGACTTTCTCTATTTGATGATCCCACCAGTTTTTGCTTACAGGCAAATGATATTTTTGCAGATCTTCCAATGCACCATTGTTGCTACTTTGTCATGCCGCTGCTTGTAATCAGTCTGTGCAATCTTCTTGCAACAGCTTACCAAGTGGTCCACTGTTTCTTCAGCTTCTTTGCATAGGCGGCACTTACTGTCTGTTGCTGTCTTCTCAATTTTGACTTGTATGCATTTGTCCTTAAGGCTTGGTCTTGTGCAGCCAGAATTAGTCCCTCGGTCTCTTTCTTCAATTTTCCTGCTCTTAGCCATTGCCAGGTTTTATTGTTATATGCTTTCCCAGCTATTTTTTTCATGTATTGGCCATGTAGTGCTTTGTCTTCCCATGCCTCTATTCTGTTCTTCATTTGGTCTTTCCTGTAGGCCAGTTTGGTCTCTCCAGTAGTTAGTAAGCCTTCCTGATATACTAATTTCAGTGCATCTTCATCATTGTTCTTCAGATATTCTTCCAAAGCCATTTTTTCTTCGTCAACCATCTGATGTACTTGTAGCATTCCACGCCCACCTATTTGCCTTGGTAGATAAAATCTTATTATTATTATTATTATTATTATTATTATTATTATTATTATTGACTCTGCTTGTCAGAAAAGGTTACCTGGGTCCTTAAAGGATTTCCTTTTTCTGGCTCCAAACTGTACATCGCCACCTGCTAAATAAATTTAAAAAAAAAGCTATTTTCTGCTTCCCAGCAGCCTTCGGAGCCAGAACGAAACTTTACCTGGTTTGGTGCCATCTTTGAGATCAGAGTTATCGTGGCTTATGATCCGTGGAGCCCAACATAACTCTGATGAGCCAGTAAGACAAACCAACATTCGTCAGACCTTGCTGCCGCTAATTAACCTAGGAACAATTTCCTGTGGCTGCAACCACACTCAAAATAATCAGTGTTGATTCCTTCGGTCCGGGATGCCCATTCCTCACGTTGCTGTCTTTAGTGGCCCGGATTAATTTCTCGTAATGTCGACGCCACATTGAACGGGACACGTCTGTCTGTCTGTCTGTCAGAACTGGCCTCAAATGCAGACCATAATGGGACTGCTGATTTACAAAGAGATGTTTTCAGCGAGTTCCCCCAAACAACAGGTCTAAAGTTTGGGAGGCATGCTCAGATATCTTCATACCTTTGACCTTGGCATGTACAGACACTTTCCAGGACTGTGGGAATTGGCTGTTTCCATGTCCTCACAATCATCCCCCTTTTAGTTCTGCGGATTTTATTCGAAGCCATGTTATAGGACAGTGGTTCTCAACCTTTTTAATGCCGCGACCCCCCAACCAATCGTAAGTCGAGGACTACTCAACCGGTTGTAAGACGAGGACTACTCAACTGGTGCAGCACTGTTGGCAGAATGGGACTTTTGGCGGGCTCAGCAGGGCAGAGACAGCCTGGACAATTCCTATTGGCTTTTGAAAGCCAATAGAATGAGACTCTATTCAAGAGTCTATTCTATTGGCTTTCAAAAGCCAACAGAATAAAAGGGAGGAGCACAGCTAAGGAAAAGGGGGGGAAAAATGGCGGACTGCGTTGTTTGGCGACCCCCGTGAAATGGTCGTTCGACTCCAAATGGGGTCCCGACCCACAGGTTGAGAACCACTGTTATAGGATCAGGCGGATAGTTATTTTGGGCCATTTCTGGTGAGTGAGTGAGAGAATATACACTTGGAAGAAAACTTTGTCAATTGTTAATCATCAAAACGGCCTTCCTCTTCAATTTATATTTAGACAGCTCGACTGAACAGCTTGTTTCGTTGTGTCAGTGCAACAACTTATTTGAATATTAAAGATTGTACTGTTAAGTTTACGTTTCCTTTTTTTTTTTTAAATCCATCGCATGCATTTTCTTTTTTGTAACGGACACGTAGTCGCACGACTTACCCTACCTTACCGCATTTGAAATATCTTCCATAATCTCCAGGTCTGTGTGTTGGAGCTGTAACTACACCCTGGTTTTATTTTATTTTTATTTTTTACTGCAAAAGGTTTTATTTTTTAAAAAATTCGCTGGGGAAAGAATTTTGTAATTCCGAAGTAGGATCGACAGCTTAAATACGTGGACGCTATTTGTATTTTGGTTTTCTCTCTGTCCAGTTATGAATCAGCTCGCCGTACATAACTCCTTGTTTTTATTACGGTGTTTTCTGAGGAATGGCTAATGAATATTGCTGCTTAGTGATTTTTAATTAGGCTAGTACTGTATGGCTAAATCAAAGAGGAATAGGAAAGGATTTCAGTAGAATGCTTAATATACACTTTTATTTGTCTTAGGATCCTTATTGTTAAAAAAAGGCTTAGTCACTGCATTATTATAGCCATAAGAAAGATTTGAATAACTGGGTTTTTTTGTTTTTTAAGGAAGTGATTGCAAGACAGCAGAAGGTGTATATATATATTTGAGGTTTCTTGGTATTTAAAATACATTTATCTCCAATAATGTTCTCAGCTGTGGATAGTAATAATAACAATAATAGTACGAATACAAATAGATTGTGACAAACAGAAGCTATTGATTGTGCTGAAATAGTTTTCAAGAAGAAGAAAACTAGCAAAGGGCATCAAACTCTCAGGTTACTTAAGTTTAGTTTAAGGAGCCATGATGCAGGTGAAAAAGGTGTGGGGTATTGTAGCCTTGCTTGATAATACCAATTGCCAATTTACTAATCAATGGAATAGTATTGATAGCCACTGCAGAACATGAAAGGTTGTGGTTAGGCTTTAAAAACAGTTTGTCTTCTTTGCGATTCCTAAGCTGGAAACAGTGAATGGCGTTCTCCCTGCGGGTGTTGGTTTGACTCCAGATAAATATTATATATGGCAGAATAGGTAGGGTATCCATCCATTCTTCCCTCCAAGCAACCTGGAGGCCATTGCTGAAAAGGACGGGCTACCTAGCCAGGGATGGAGGAGGATAAAATGGTATCCATGGAAATCAACCCCAGATGAATGCGTTGCTTAAATTGAATTCATATTTTTCAGAGAAACGAGCCGAACGGGGTGAAATTGGGCTGCACGGAAGAGTCACGTGGTGGGTGCTGTCGAAATTTGATAAATGACTGAAATTAAATCAATGCATAAAATTAAAAGCAAGCGCTGTTTTAAATGGAAAGCTGTTTGATCTCAGCACACAGCGTTCTGCGATTAGCGCGATGTCAAAGCCGTGCACTGTAAAGGGAAGCATTTTATTACAGTTCAGGTGTGCTTTTGTTGTTCTTAGTTGCGAAGTTGTGTCCGACCCATCGCAACCCCATGGACCACGTTCCTCCAGGCCTTCCTGTCCTCTTCCATCTTCTGGAGTCCATTTAAGTTCACGCCTACTGCTTCAGTGACTCCATCCAGCCACCTCATTCTCTGTCGTCCCCTTCTTCTATTGCCCTCAATCTTTCCCAGCATTAGGCTCTTCTCCAGTGAGTCCTTCCTTCTCATTAGGTGGCCAAAGGACTTGAGTTTCAGCTTCAGGATCTGGCCTTCTAAAGAGCAGTCAGGGTTGATCTCCTCTAGGACTGACCGGTTGGATCTGCCTTGCAGTCCAGGGGACTCGCAGGAGTCTTCTCCAGCACCAGAGTTCAAAGGCCTCAATTCTTTGGCACTCAGCCTTTCTTATGGTCCAACTTTCACAGCCATCCATTGCAACTGGGAAAACCATGGCCTGGACTATACACACTTTTCAGGTGTGCTTACATTGAGTCAAATCAAAATTTGAGTCCCATCAACCTTGGCTGACTCTGAGGTTAACCCTGATAATGTTGCCTAGCTGGATATTGAGACGCCTGCATGAAAACAACCAAGCTCAGAGTGTTAAAAGGCTCCATCAGTTTATTCCAGAGTTACAGATATTCATTCTTTTCTTCTGTAGATCTGGAGAAGCACTGTTTTGGTTTAATTTTCGGGTGCTTAATAACAGTGTACCCCAGGAGGGTGCGTGCGTCCGTGCGTATGTGTGTGTGTGTGTGAGAAACAGTCAAGATGGTTGGATGAAATTACAGGTACTCCTCGACTTTACAGCCATTCATTTAGCAACCATTCAAAGTTACAAGGGTACGGAAAAAAGGGACTCGTGGCTGGTTTTCACACTTACATTGCAGCACCTGTGTGGTCATTTGAGCAGAGTGTTGAGTGCTAGGCAAGCGATGTGCATTTACAATGGTTAACAGAATAACAAAGTTGGAAGGGACCTTGGAGGTCATCTAGTCCAACCCCCTGCTCAAGCAGGGCACCCGATACCATTTCAGACAAGTGGCTGTTCAGTCTCTTCTTAAAAACTTCGAGTGTTGGAGCATTCACCGCTTCTGGAGGCAGGTGGTTCCACTGGTTAATTGTTCTAACTGTCCGGAAGTTTCTCCGTAGTTCTAGGTTGCTTCCCTCCTTGATTAGTTTCCATCCGTTGCTTCTTGTCCTGCCTTCAGGTGCTTTGGAGAATAGCTTGACTCCTTCTTCTTTGTGGCAGCCCCTGAGATACTGGAAGACTGCTATAATACCCCCCTCGTCCTTCTCTTCATTAAACTAGACAAACCCAATTCCAGCAGCCTTTCCTTACCGTAAATGCCGGCGTATAAGGCGACTTCCGCGAGCGCTGAAATCGGCGCCAAAGACGGGGGTCGTCTTATACGCCGAGTCGTCTTATACGCCGGAAATACTGGTAGTTTCCGGCGTATAAGACGATGTTCTAGGAAGGCGACCCAGCGATAAAGACGGGGGTCGTCTTATACGCTGGGTCGCCTTCTACGCCGGCATATACGGTATATGTTTTAGCCTCCAGTCCCCTGATCATCTTTGTTGCTCTTCTCTGCACTCTTTCCAGAGTCTCAACCTCTTTTTTTATATCTCGGCGACCAAAACTGGATTCAGTATGCCAAGGGTGGCCTTACCAATTGGCCTTACATGCTTGCGGTGTCCCAGGATTGTGGGATTGCCCCTCCCGTGTTCCCAGCTGGCTTCCGACGAGCAAAAGTCAACGGGGAAAATCCTGATTCACTCAACAGTCCTTTGGGATTGGGCGGCATATAAATATTTGTAAATAAATAAATAAACAGTCGCTTAGCCCAAAAGGTCATAAAACGGGGAGCAACTCGCTTAAGAACTACCTTGCTTAGCAATTTCAAGCTCCACAGCGGCCGTGTGTTGAGGACAACCCCTACTCCATAATCTAATCCATGAAAGTCCCTTCTGGGGACGGAACATCTTGCAGTGCCTCAAGCAGCCCACGCTTCGTCTTGGGTACGGTCCTCTGTTGCCCTGACAACAATGCCGAGGTTTAAGAGGAAAAAGCCGCTGCTTGTCCTGGAAGTTATCTCTTTTTAGAAAGCAAGCAGATTTGCTTGTATCTCTGCTTGGGGGGGGGGGGGAAGGCTGCACGAGCCCTTAGTATCCGAAAAGGATGCTCCCGTTCTACTTGCCTTGCTATCAACGTCCCCAACAGCAACACCTTCGTCTAGAAAACGCTTGCTAAAATATTCACGAGGGATATAAGCGCTCTCCTCTCTCTCTCTTTTTTTTTTTTTTTAGAAATTTTTATTGAGTTTTATAGGGGTTAAGACCGGGATAACGATTAAGATTCAGAGTGGGGTGGAGTTAGGATCGGGATTAGGGTTAGGACGGGATTGGAAACAACATTGGGGTTAGCCCCAATAACAACAACAACAACAATAATATAATAATAATAATAATAATAATAATAATAATAATAATAATAATAATAATAAGCAAGGGTAGTACCAATAGTCATAGGCTCCTTGGGTGCAATCCCAAAACAACTGGAGCACCACTTGAACACCATTGGCATTGACAAATTCGCTATTAGTCAATTGCAAAAGGCGGCCTTATTAGGAACTGCTTCCATCCTGCGATGATATCTGTAATACCAGGAAACATCCACATCTGCCTATCCCAGGTCCTGGGTAAGGACTCGATAGGTAGACAAAATGGCAAATCCAGTCTGAACATCTGGCTGACTGTGCGATGATCGATAATAATAAAAATAAAGTTGGAAGGGACCTTGGAGGTCATCGAGTCCAACCCCTTGCTCAGGCAGGAAACCCTATACCATTTCAGACAAATGGCTGTCCAGTCTCTTCTTAAAAACTTCCAGTGTTGGAGTGCTCATTCACTGCTTCTAGAGGCAGGTTGTTCCACTGGTTAATTGCTCTAACTGTCAGGAAGTTTCTCCTTAGTTCCAGGTTGCTTCTCTCCTTGGTTAGTTTCCACCCGTTGCTTCTTGTCCTGCCTTCAGGCGCTTTGGAGAATAGCTTGACTCCCTCTTCTTTGGGGCAGCCCCTGAGATACTGGAAACTGCTATCCTGTCCCCCCTCGTCCTTCTCTTCGTTAAACTAGACATACCCAATTCCAGCAGCCGTTCCTTATATGCTTAAGCCTCCAGTCCTCTGATCATCTTTGTCGCTCTTCTCTGCACTCTTTCTAGAGTCTCAGTATCTTTTTTACATCGTGGTGACCAAAACTGGATGCAGTATTCCAAGTGTGGCCTTACCAAGGCATTGAAGAGTGGTATTAATACTTCACGTGATCTTGATTCTATCCCTCTGTTAATGCAGCCTAGCACTGTGTTGGTTTTTTTGGCAGCTGCAGCACACTGCTGGCTCATATTTAAGTGATTGTCCACTAGGACTCCAAGATCCCTCTCACAGTTACTACTATTAAGCATCAGATCATTGTCCGGCTACATACTGTATGTTCAGTTAATGTTGTTAATATAATGGTCAGTAGCTGTAGTAATTATAATAGACTATTATCATAAACATTATCAGTTGGTCAATACGTATAATTTTTCTTACTAACATATATTCAAGATCACATATCACATTCATTTCTCACTAGCTCGTTTTCCTAACCATTGGTCAAAATTATCCCATGTTCTAAAATAAACCGAGTCTTCTTTCTCTTCGATCTCTAAGGTTAATCTATCCATTTCTGCACATTCTAAAATTTTCTTAATTAAAAATCTCTTCAGTTGGTAAATTTTCATTTTTCCAGTACTGGGCCAATACTTATTCTCGCTGCTGTCAGTCTGTGCAATATTAAATATTCATTCTCCTTCTCATACTTAGCTCCTAATTTTCCTAACAAAAACAGTTCTGGTTTAAAATCGATCTGTCTTTTAAGCGCTCACCTCTTCAAGACCCTGGTGATGACTGATGATTAACACTGTGTTACGTCGACACGGTTTATTTTATTAAATCAGTAACGCGACAAATGAAACCTTTACGGTTAAGAACTGTGTCCACAAAGCACTGTTCAGGGACTCCTGGAATTACAGCCCCCAACGCTAAGCAAGACAGTTGCTCAGTGGGTTTTGCCCCATCTTAAGACTTTTGTTGTCACAGATGTTAAGCAGATCGCTGAAGTTGTTCAGCGAGTCATGCGGCCATTAAGTGAATCTGGCTCTCCCCCCCCCCAATTGATTTTGCAAATGGCAATCACGTGACCCTGGGACCCTGCACCGGTAATGAATATTTGCCAGGGGCCAAGCGCCTGAATTTTGATCACGTAACCATGGGGACGCTGCAATAATCATAAACGTTAATTCTATTCTGTTCTATTCTGTTCTATTCTATTCTATTCTGTATTTCTATTCTATTCTGTATTTCTATTCTATTCTATATTTCTATTCTATTCTATATTTCTATTCCATTCCATTCCATTCCATTCTATTCTGTATTTCTATTCTATTCTATTCCTGTATATTCTATTCTATTCTGTTCTATTCTATTCTATTTCTATTCTATTCTATTCCTGTATTTCTATTCTATTCTGTATATTCTATTCTATTCTACTCTGTATTTCTATTCTATTTCTATTCTATTCTATTCCATTCTATTCTATTCTGTTCTATTCTATTCTATTCTGTATTTCTATTCTATTCTGTATATTCTATTCTATTCCTATTCTATTCTATTCTACTCTGTATTTCTATTCTATTTCTATTCTATTCCATTCTATTCTGTTCTATTCTATTCTATTCTATTCTATTCTGTATTTCTATTCTATTCTGTATATTCTATTCTATTCCTATTCTATTCTATTCTACTCTGTATTTCTATTCTATTCTATTCTATTCTATTCTATTCTATTCTATTCTATTCTATTCTATTCTGTATTTCTATTCTATTCTGTATTTCTATTCTATTCCATTCCATTCCATTCTATTCCTGTATTTCTATTCTATTCTATTCTATTCTATTCTATTCTATTCTATTCTATTCTATTCCATTCCATTCTGTATTTCATTTCTATTCTATTTCTATTCTATTCCATTCCATTCCAAAACGTTGGGTTCAATTGAGTCGTAAGATTAGCTATACTACACTGTATTGAAAATTCTAATTCTATCACTTGCAAGATAATATCCATGACAGTCAGTATGGTGTGGTGGTTTGGGCATAGGCTAAAATTTGGGAGGTGCTGAATTCTAATCCTGCTAGGTACAAAGGCTGCTGGGTGATCTTGGGCCACCCATTCTATCTCAGCCCTAGGAAAGAAGCAATGGCAGACCACTTCTGAAATTGTGCCAAAAAACTTCAGGGACTGGTCTAGGCAGTCTCCGGGATCCCACACATCATCTCTACATGAATATTCTAAAAATTAATTTATTTTGAAACAGGAATGCCGAAACGAGGAATAAGTTCTTTGCCTTTCCAGAGCAGTGTGACTCTTGATGACTGTCATGGTGGGTGACTGAATTAATGGGAAAACATCATCCGTGTTTCCTACAGTTTGAATGGTTGACTTTTTAAATTGGACCACTTTTCACAACTTTCAAGAATTTTAGGCTGCTCGCTTGCTAAGTTATATCCAGCAAGGGGAGACTCTATATTAAAATTTGTCCTTCCCGATTTTCTCTTTTATTAGACTTGAAGATTTCTTCTGAAATGAAGTGTTAATAACAAAACGCTTTCTTCCTGAAGGGCGTAATTCTCACAATCTCACTTGGGAGCTTGTCCGACAGATTAATCAAGAATTTTCCTAATAAGTGTCACAATGCAGGAAACAAATCTGAAGTCGCATAAATTGCCCTCCGCCGTTTACAAATGCAATTTAAAGAGTAATAAAAGCAAACAGATCAAGTAACGGCTGAAGAATTTCAGATTTTTTTAAATCTCTCTTTAGAGCAGTGGTTCTCAACCTGTGGGTCGGGACCCCATTTGGGGTCGAACGACCATTTCACGGGGGTCGCCAAACAACGCAATCCGCCATTTTTCCCCCCTTTTCCTTAGCTGTGCTACTCCCTTTTATTCTATTGGCTTTTGAAAGCCAATAGAATAGACTCTCTTGAATAGCGTCTAATTCTATTGGCTTTCAAAAGCCAATAGGAATTGTCCAGGCTGTCTCTGCCCTGCTGAGCCCGCCAAAAGTCCCATTCTGCAAACGGTGTGCACCAGTTGAGTAGTCCTCGACTTACGACCGGTTGAGTAGTCCTCAACTTACGACCGGTTGGGGCTTGCGGCATTAAAAAGGTTGAGAACCACTGGGTTAGAATGAAGATGAGTGTGCATGCATGTGTATCAACACACTCGTATATGTTTGTGTTTATATATATATATATGCCTTATTTCCATCTCTCTACTTGAAATAAATCATTTTTAGAAAACAGATTTATTTTTAGAAGACAGAAGGATTTCTCTCCGTTAATATTTCTTTTCCTCAACGAAGGTCAGACTCTACAAGTCAATCCTCAGCGACATATATTCTCTTCTATTGATAATATTTTCCTGTCTGCCTGCAGTGACATAGATGGACCAGTGCTTTTTACATCGCTGAAGATTAAAAACAGTCCTCAAGTTACGTTTCATTTCGTGACCGTTCAAAGCTTCAACGGCACTGAAAAAAGTGACCTGTGAGATTTTTCACACTTACAACCATTGGTCATGTGATCCTCTCTTGTGACCTTCTGACAAGGTCAACGGGGGAAGCCAGATTCACGTAACTCCACCGTGTTGCTAACGTAACAGCTACGGTAATTCCCTTAACAGCTGCGGGAAGAAAGGTCATAAAACGAGACAACATTTGTGCAATTAATGTCTTGCTAAGCAACAGAAATTTTGGGCTCAATTGAAGTCGTACGTTGAGGACTACCTGTAGTAAATGGCAGTACATACCAGAGATTGGCTGATCTTAAAAAATAAAGTTCAGAAAGGCTGGACTTGATTAGTGCCAGGATGGGAGACCACCAGGAAATACCCATCTCTATGGGAGATTTTATTTATTCATTAAATGGGAGGATACAATAATTCTCTTCCTTTGGTGGGTGTCGTAGAATCAACTGCTCTACCCCAGAAGAAGGGTGTTATTTGAACCCCAAGATTTATGTCTCGTGTCCGTAGTCCACATTCCTTGTTTAGCGAATACACAGGTAGTCCTTGATTTATGACCACAATTAGGACAAGGATTTCCATTGCTAACCAAGATAGATGTTAAGGGAGTCATGAATATAAGACCATTATGCATTTTCATGCAGCATATGGGATAGACCAGGGGTAGGCAACCTTGGCTCTTTTATGACTCGTGGACTTCAACTCCCAGAATTCCTCAGCCAGCCACGCTGAGGGAAAAAGGAGAGGTTTCCAAGCTGAGCCATGCTGGCTCAGGAATTCTGGGAGTTGAAGTCCACGAGTCTTAAGGTTGCCAAGGTTGAGGACCCCTGATATAGGGCAGGGGTGGGGAACCTTGGCCCTTTTATGACTCGTGGACTTCAACTCCCAGAATTCCTCAGCCAGCCACGCTGAGGGGAAAGGGAGAGGTTTCCAAGCAGAGCCAGGCTGGCTCAGGAATTCTGGGAGTTGAAGTCCACGAGTCATAAAAGAGCCAAGGTTGCCTACCCCTGGAATAGAAGATATTCAGGAATAGAGGTAGTTCTCAACTTAACGACAGTTCATATAGTGACACTTTGACAACGGCGCCGAGAAAAGGTGACTTATGACCGTTTTTCACCCTTAACGATCATTGCAGCATCCCCTACGGTCCCGTGATCAAAATTCAGAGGCTCAGCAACGGTTGCAGTGTCCCGGGGTCACACAATCCCCTTTTGTGACCTTCTGGCATGCAAAGTCAATGGGGGAGCTGGATTCACTGAACAATTGTGTGACTAATTTCATAGTGGCAGTGATTCACTTAACAACGCTGAGCCAGAAAAGTTGTAAAATGGCAAAACCCACTTAACAACGGTCTGGCTTAACCGCAGAAAAGCGGGGTTCAATTGCAGTCAAAAAGGGATCGTTTCCCTCGAAACTCCACGAGCAGAATTAGTTAAGCCAGGGGTAGGCAACCTTGGCTCTTTTATGACTCGTGGACTTCAACTCCCAGAATTCCTGAGCCAGCCAAGCTGAGGGGAAAGGGAGAGGTTTCCAAGCTGAGCCATGCTGGCTCAGGAATTATGGGAGTTGAAGTCCACGAGTCTTAAAGTTGCCACGGTTGAGGGCCCCTGATATAGGGCAGGGGTGGGGAACCTTGGCTCTTTTATGACTCGTGGACTTCAACTCCCAGAATTCCTGAGCCAGCCATGCTGAGGGGAAAGGGAGAGGTTTCCAAGCTGAGCCAGGCTGGCTGAGGAATTTTGGGAGTTGAAGTCCACGAGTCTTAAAGCTGCCAAGGTTGACGACCCCCGAGTTAAGCTCCAAAAGGATGTTTCCAAAATACAGGCAGTTGTCGACTTACAACAGTTCATTTAGATACAATGGCGGCGGAAAAAAAAAGCGTAACCGTTTTTCACATGGACGACCATTGAATTATCCCTCTGGTCACTTGATCAAAATCCACACGCTTGGCAACTGACGCATATTTAGGACGATCATTGCAGCGTCCCTCCTATGATCAGATAATCAAAATTCAGAGGCTTGGCAACTGACATGTACTTACGACGGTTGCAGCGTCTGGGGGGGTCACGTGATCCCCTTTTGCGACCTTCTGACCCGCAAAGTCAATGCGGGAAGCCAGATTCACTTAACAACCGTTAATATCTGCAGGGATTCCCTTAACAACTGTGGCAAGCAAATCTCAGTTAGAACGTTTCACTTAGCAACGCTAATTTGGGGCTCAATTGCCGTAAGTTGAGGACTGCCTGCAATAGCAATATTTTTTTTAAAAAAAGCATTCTGTCTGCAGTATCATCCCCTTCAGCCATCTTATCAAGGGAATCCTCTCATTCTACTACTCTTCTACTCTAGAAGTAGATCCGGTGAATTTCCCAAAAGCAAAAAAAAAAACCCCGTCCCTTAAATCGTCGTGGTCATCATCCTGTGTTGGAGCTGACAGGGTGTGTAACCGGGGTGTTTTTGCTTTTGTGTGTAGTCAGAGCAGTCGGTGCCTCAAGTGCAAACCTGCTGCTGTTGCTGCCTCACTTCCAGCCTTTTGCAGAGTAATTGTGTTGTTGCTGTCATTTTTCGGGCAGGGTCGCTAACATGAGTCATTTTTGTGTTCTCTCCGTTGGAGTGTTGTTTACGGTCGTCCTCGAACTGAGTTAACTTGGCTTCCATGTAAGTTGTTTCCGTTTACTTTTTCATCTAGCGCGATAATGTTCTGCGTGATTTCTCTCCCCCTGAGCAGAAATTAAGAACTGTTTAGTCCTTATATTTCGGAAGCTTTGATAATCTTGTGGTATTGCAAAAAAACAACAACAACAGGAAAGTAATGTCAGCTTGTCAGGGAGTTTGCGAGTTTCACAAACGGCTTTTTTTACTGGAAAAGATCCTGTGTTTGTAAGGCTGGCAGTGGGTTCCCTTTGGCAACTTGCACCAAGGAGCACAACCGAGCAGTTTACACCAAGGAGCACAACCGAACTCCGTTGCCATTTTTCTTGTCTATAACCGTTGTTTGACACTGTTGTAAGGTGACACTCTGAAACATTTCTTTGTTGAAATCCTGGAAAGAACTGTCTGGACTTGCAAACTTTACAAGTGCTGGTTTGATTTGTTTCTTTCTTCACAGTGATGTTGTTAGTAGATGTTCTGGTTTCACTTAAAGTCTGAGTTAGCAGGGTACAGAGTGTGCTGGAGTTGTCACTGAGAAAGCGAAAGTACTTAAAAATGTTTACCACCCGTTGGCTGTGTAGCAAACTGCCTTTAACCATACGTTCCCCAGGTACTTCAATTTCTCACGTCGGTTTACAATTTTTTGCTTTTTTTTAAAAAAAAAAATCTTAACGGCATGCCCGGTTTTTGCTTTCGCTGTTGAGCACTTTAAACCCGGTATCCCGACTCGTATCAGTTACCACGAATAGTAACCTACACGATTTTGTGGCCGGTTTAAAAAAAGGAAGGCTTGCATAGCTAGAATATTTCACAGCCTCTGCAAAAGACAAAATTGATGGCTTCTGCAGTTAATAAAAAAAAAAATTGAGGAGAAGCAAACTGGTCAGTCCGAGGAAATTTTTCTAGTAAGTACAATATCCTAAAAACTCTTGGGGCCAAGATTCTGCCCTGCTTGTAGTGCGTAGTGTTAAATGTTTTAAGTCACGTACTTTTGCAATCTGGAAAAGAAGGCCTCACTCAGCTGCAGTGGTGTTGTGCGATCCCGGTGCAAAGGTTGCTGTTTTCAGGAGGGGTCTTTTTTTTTTTTTCTTTTACAGAAACAGCACATTTTGTAACCGTTTGCAGTGTTTTTCTACTGCTGTAATGCAATTTAAAAAACAAAAGACCCTCAACAACAGAAAAGCATTTCCAGAGCACCTATCCTGCAAATTGAAATTGTGTACTATAGGCCACGACACTCCTGTATTATAAATAGATTGGGCTCTGTTGGGAGCATCACTTGAAGGAAAAATAAAATTCTGTCCTTGTATTTGCTAAGAAAAGGTAACTAGAGATAGAGATTTCCCCCCCCCCCCTATTTTGTCATGTTGCATTTAATGTTCCTCCAGTGGAACGAATAATCGGGGGTGATTTAGCTGTACTTAAGCTGACGGGAGGTGAAGAATTGTAGCAGAACAATATCTGAGGGGCTGCCACAAAGAAGAGAGGGTCAAGCTATTCTCCAAAGCACCAGAAGGCTGGACTAGAAGCAACGGATGAAAACTAATCAAGGAGAGAAGCAACCTGGAATTAAGGAGAAATTTCCTGACAGTTAGAACAATTAATCAGTGGAAGGGCTTGCCTTCAGAAGTTGTGGGTGCTCCATCACTGGAGGTTTTCAAGAAGAAACTGGACATCTATTTGTTTGAAAAAGTATAGGGTTTCCTGCTTGAGCAGGGGGTTGGACTAGATGACCTCCAAGGTCCCTTCCATCTCTATTCTTCTAATTCTATTCTGTTCTATTCTATTGTACTCTACTCTACTCCTATTCTATTCTATTCCATTCCATTCCATATTTTCTATTCTATTCCATATTTTCTATTCTATTCCATATTTTCTATTCTATTCTACTCTACTCTACTCCTATTCCATTCCATTCCATTCCATTCCATATTTTCTATTCTATTCCATATTTTCTATTCTACTCTACTCTACTCATATTCTATTCTATTCCATTCCATATTTTCTATTCTACTCTACTCTACTCCTATTCTACTCTACCCTACTCTACTCCTATTCTATTCCATTCCATTCCATTCCATATTTTCTATTCTATTCCATATTTTCTATTCTATTCTACTCTACTCTACTCTACTCTACTCCTATTCTATTCCATTCCATTCCATTCCATATTTTCTATTCTATTCCATATTTTCTATTCTATTCTATTCTACTCTACTCTACTCTACTCTACTCTACTCCTATTCTATTCCATTCCATTCCATATTTTCTATTCTATTCCATATTTTCTATTCTACTCTACTCCTATTCTACTCTACCCTACTCTACTCATATTCTATTCTATTCCATTCCATTCCATATTTTCTATTCTATTCCATATTTTCTATTCTATTCTACTCTACTCTACTCTACTCTACTCCTATTCTACTCTACCCTACTCTACTCATATTCTATTCTATTCCATTCCATTCCATATTTTCTATTCTATTCCATATTTTCTATTCTACTCTATTCCTACTCTACTCTACTCTTGTTCTACTCTACTCTACTGTTCTACTCTACTCTACTCCTATTCCATTCCATATTTTCTATTCTATTCCATATTTTCTATTCTACTCTACCCTACTCCTATTCTACTCTATTCTACTCTACTCCTATTCTACTCTACTCTACTCTACTCCTATTCTATTCTATTTCTACCCTACTCTACTCATGGACATAGGCCTTCAGTTTTATGTTTCTTAAATTCATTCAGCTTTATATGGGCAGAACAGGGAAAATGTGGGTTTATGGTCTATTCCTTTATGTAATGGAAATCCAGGATGTAACAAAAACTGCTAGAAATGGACATGGGGTCCTCATTCCATTCAGCTTAGTGTTAATTTTGCCACTGCTCCCAACTCTAAAGAAGGACTATATATCTAAATTTTGTATATCTAAATTTTGCTGCATAGATTATGCATTTTATGAATAGTTGGATGCTCTACTGGGGCAAAATACACTGCCGCAACCCCCAAAAGCTGTATTTTGTTTATTTTCTTATCAGTGTTACATTTACACTTTCAAATACTAATTCAGAATTTGGCGGCTGTCCAGAAGAAGTTTATTTTATTGCTTGATGTTTTTTGTAACTGTCGTTTTAAGGCCTGCAATAGATAGCCTTGTTATCGTGAAATAACAATCTTGCAATCTTTTTTCCAGTCAGTCCATTTTGTGTACGTGGTAAAATAATTAAACGTTGAAAAGCAAAGATTAATAGTAATTTGACGTTTTGAGATGTATCTTGTTTGTTTCTCTCAGGTTAAATTTCCAGTGCAGTATATTTTAGATGCTTATATCTGATGCATAAAAATTCAGTAGAGATAAAGGTAGTCCTCAACATACGACCACAACTGAACTCAAAATTTCCGTTGTTAAGCAAGACAGTTGTTAAGTGAGTTTTGTCCCATTTTGCCACATTGTTATGTGAAGCAGTTCAGTTGTTAAGTTAGTAGCACAATTGTTAAGTGATTCTGGCTTCCCATTTGATTTTGCTCGTCAGAAACTTGACCCCAGGACACTGCGACCGTCATAAATATGAATCAATTGCCAAGCGTCTGAATTTTGATCAAGTGACCATGGGGATGCTGCAATGGTCATAAGTGTGAAAAACGATCATAGGCTGCATTCTTCATGCCATTGTAACTTGAAATAGTCCATAAATGAATTGTTATAAATGGAGGAATATCTATAGATACTAAGTTATGAACAGCCTTTATTAGCAGAAAGGAAAAAAGCATTAGTTGACCATAATCTGAGTTAATCAGATCAGGATTTTAGCATTAAATGAGGAGCATCTATTTAAAATAAAACAATAAATATAACATATTTGTTGCTTCAAATGTTTCTTCTTCCTTTCGCCATTTATGAAATCATACTTGTGGATTTAGCCTTTTTAAATCCAACATTTGGGGTTCTTTCTAATTAACATTTACAGTGCTTCGTTTTGTTTTGTTTTTTTCTTCTTGTCTTCACTGAAGTATTCAGTAAGAACCGAAGAGGTTTTGGCAGTTTACGTTGTGTGTGTTTTCAAACTATTCACCAATAGATCATGCAAGTCAAGTTACACAATGTGCTGATGTATAATTACCCCAGCTACTTAACATTGGTGAATGTTAACACATAAATGTTGGGAAATGGTGTAACTTGCCTGTGAAGGTTTAATTACTTAAGACTTTCTTACACCTGGTTGCATTTCCTGTAGTAAATCACGACTCTCCATAACAGAATTACTGTAACTAGATTGCAGCTGCAGAGCAAATCATAAGCAAAGGAGGAGATTGATTTGTAACGTTTTTGCTCGTGGCACATTCTTGGGATATCCTAACCCTGATTTTAAAAAATGGGATCAAATGCTTGAGACTATTTAAAAGGTTTTAACTGATTGATGAACGAGCTACTTCGCTTCAGTATTTGATGCTTCTCATGCATAGGAACAGGATAAAATTAAAACATAGATTGCACCATACACATATATAATTTAATGGTGGCCATTTTACAGTAATTCTCACTTTTACTTTCTAAAGTATTGCCTCATGAGAAGCATTGCTCTTTTGTATGGGAAATGAAAATGACTCTTGTTTTAATGAAGATGGCAAATTTATTTATATTTATATAAGGCTCATACATACAGCATAATACAGTGAGGGATGTAGAATGAAAAGACACAGTACACCTTTGTATGTCCTGAAGACTGAATGAGAGAGAGTTTGGGGTGGTTGTTTAAGGCATCAGACTTGTTGAGAAGTTGTGTCCAACCCATCGCGACCCCATGGACCATGTTCCTCCAGGCCTTCCTGTCCTCTACCATCTTCTGGAGTCCATTGAAGCTCACGCCTCCTGCTTCAGTGACTCCATCCAGCCAGCTCATTCTCTGTCGTCCCCTTCTTCTCTTGTCCTCCATCTTTCCCAGCATCAGGCTCTTCTCCAGTGAGTCCTTCCTTCTTATTAGGTGGCCAAAGTCCTTGAGTTTCAACTTCAGGATCTGGCCTTCTAAAGAGCAGACAAGGTTGATCTCCTCCAGGACTGACCGGGTGGATCGCCTTGCAGTCCAGGGGACTCGCAGGAGTCTTCTCCAGCACCAGAGTTCAAAGGCCTCCATTCTTTGGCGCTCAGCCTTTCTTAGGGTCCAACTTTCACAGCCACACATTGCAACTGGGAAGACCATGGCCTGGACTATGCACACTTTTGTTGGCAGGGTGACATCTCTGCTTTTTAGTATGCTGTCTAGATTTGCCATGGCTTTCCTCCCCAGGAGCATCAGAGTAGCAACTGTGAAATCTACTCCTGCCTTGACCACGAAGCTGATTAGGTGACCTTAGGCCGGTCACTCTGACTCAGCCCTAGAAAGACGGCAACAGCAAAACACATCTGAAAAACCTTGCCAAGAAAACCACAGGGAATTATCCAGACAGTATCCAAGAAATAGACACAACTGAATGGAGGGGGGGGGGAACAGGATAATTTTGTTTTCTGGTTTTATCCATGAGTTTGGATCTGTAAGCAAGGACACTATTACAATTGACCATGTAGGTAATATAGGAAAGTGCAATCTGAAAGTAATATTATTTGGCTATTTTTTTGCTGGTGTCTCAAGTTATATTAACGTTATACTATATATCTACTTGTCAGGATGTACAATGCTTTGACCTTAACCATTTTTTTTTTTTTTTATGTGGGCCCTTTGGTGCTCGCTGAGCTTGGTTGTTCTCTGGCAGACGTTTCATTATCCAGTTAGGTGACATCATCAGTGCTAGAAGAGTGTGGGGTTTGCTCTCCTTTGAGCACTCCACTCCCTTCTAACACTGATGATGTTACCTAGTTGGGTGATGAAACATCTGCAAAAAAACCCCCCAAGCTCAGACAGCACCAAGCACCCCACAGTCCTTCCTTCCTTCCTTCCTTCCTTCCTTCCTTCCTTCCTTCCTTCCTTCCTTCCTTCCTTCCTTCCTTCCTTCCTTCCTTCCTTCCTTTCCACTTCTTTCTAGTACTGATGATGTTACCTAGTCGGGTGATGAAACGTCTGCAAAAAACCCCCCCAAGGTCAGACAGCACCAAGCACCCCACAATCCATCCTTCCTTCCTTCCTTTCCACTTCTTTGTAGCACTGATGATGTTACCTAGTTGGGTGATGAAACGTTTGCAACCCCCCCCCCAAGTTCAGACAGCACCAAGCACCCCACAGTCCTTCCTTCCTTCCTTCCTTCCCTCCCTCCCTCCTTCCTTCTTCCTTCCTTCCCTCCCTCCTTCCTTCCTTCCTTCCTTCCTTCCTTCCTTCCTTCCTTCCCTCCCTCCTTCCTTCCTTCTTCCTTCCTTCCTTCTAGCACTGATGTGTTACCTAGTTGGGTGATGAAAAATCTGCAAAAAAAAACCTAAGCTCAGATAGCACCAAGCACCCCACAGTCCGTCCTTCCTTCCTTCCTTCCTTCCTTCCTTCCTTCCTTCCTTCCTTCCTTCCTTCCTTCCTTCCTTCCTTCCTTCCTTCCTTCCCACTTCTTTCTAGCACTGATGATATTACCTAGTCGGGTGATGAAACGTCTGCAAAAAAATCTCCCAAGGTCAGACAGCACCAAGCACCCCACAGTTCTGCCTTCCTTTCCTTTCCTTTCCCTTCCTTCCTTCCTTCCTTCCTTCTTTTCCACTTCTTTCTAGCACTGATGATGTTACCTAGTTGGGTGATGAAACGTCTGCAAAAAAAATCCCCAAGCTCAGAGAGCACGAAGCACCCCACAGTTCAACCCTGAGCTTCGATTATTCTCTTCTGTCAATTTTTTAATGTGTTTGCATTCCTTGTCTTCCCTCATTGCTTTTATTTTTATCCATTTATATGTGTATTTCCCCACTGCAGAACGAAGACACGGTTCAATGTGTAAATCTTCCTCATCTCCAGCATCTCCACCCTGCAATTCCAGGGCATGCCTAATACAGATGAAACCGAAATCCTGCATCGGTGGCCATAACTCAGTAAACAGCAACTCAAAGCCATTCAAAACGCCCAAAGACAATCTAATTACCTCCAGTAGCAAGCAGCATATGCTCTTTTCTTCAAAAATCTCAAGAGATAAACCGTGGTAAGTTGCGATTCTTGCAGACTCTTAAGTAACTTACGACCTTTTTTTCGCCACGGTTGTTTTCATTGCAATGACGTAAATAACACGGCCTTGATTAAATGAAAAATTTAACGTGACCCCCAAGACACTAACATGAGGGTTTGCTTCAGTTTTGATTTATTTTAAGAAAAAGGAGATGTTTCATAATTCGGTTTCCTGTATAATACTAGACCAGGGGGAGGCAGCCTCGGCTCTTTTATGACTCGTGGATTTCAACTCCCAGAAAGGGAGAGGTTTCCAAGCTGAGCCAGGCTGGCTGAGGAATTCTGGGAGTTGAGGTCCACGAGTCTTAAAGTTGCCAAGGTTGAGGACCCCTGATATAGGGCAGGGGTGGGGAACCTTGGCCCTTTTATGACTCGTGGACTTCAACTCCCAGAATCCCTGAGCCAGCCGTGCTGAGGGGAAAGGGAGAGGTTTCCAAGCTGAGCCATGCTGGCTGAGGAATTCTGGGAGTTGAAGTCCACGAGTCATAAAGCGGCCTAGACCAGAGGTAGGCAACCTTGGCTCTTTTATGACTCGTGGACTTCAACTCCCAGAATCCCTGAGCCAGCCGTGCTAAGGGGAAAGGGAGAGGTTTCCAAGCTGAACCAGGCTGGCTCAGGAATTCTGGGAGTTGAAGTCCACGAGTCATAAAAGAGCCAAAGTTGCCTACCCCTGTACTAGACGGTCATCCTTTCAAGAGATATTTCCTTCCAATAAAAAGTAGACTGTCCACGGGTGGACAGAAAAGCCGTGGAGCAGAAGCGACTTCCGACTTCCTGCCGGCTTCCCCAATGACCTTATTTGTGGGAAGCTGGCAGGACATGTAAGGAATCACAATCACATGATGTGGCTGATAGCGACGAGACTCCGGTGACCCCACTTTGCGAATACAACTGACGTGAAGACCCTTGAAATTTCAGTTACACAGAAGCAAGGATCCTGGATTTTGTACACATTTTTTTTTTTTAAGTTAGTGGATTTGAGGTACCTTGATTCAAAAAGGTTTCCTCCGGGATGCACCATTTGGATGAATTCAACATTACAGATAATGAGAAGCTGAATAGTGTATGGACGTACATGTATGTGTGGTTCTTTAAAATGTTTTTAGCGCAGCAGTAATACTGATATGTACCACAGAAAAAGATTTGTGCTGAGTGTTTTGGGTTCTGTTTTATTGATAAACACATTGTTAGAAATGATTAATTGGTTTGATTATTGTGTGTCATGAGATAATATTTAAAAAGCATACGAAAAGAAACAGGCAAAGAAACATTTGGGGATGTGATAATATTTTTTTCCATGATTGCATATTTATCTCTTATTAGAATTAAGTCTAAAATTGTCCACACCTGTTTGAAATATTGATAACAGGAAAGCCAAAAGATAAAAAATCATGGAATAATATCCGTCATTATTAATTTATATCAAAGCCGATTTTATGTCTTTTAAAAATGCTGATAGTTTTTTATACTAACAGACCTATCGCAAGGAGCCAGTAATTATGTAAAATTTAACGAACAAGGTAACTATCCAAAATTATATTTGCAAATGACAATTGAAGCCTTTCTTGGCGTTATTACAAATGGGCATATTTCCTGCCTCTATAGAGCAGTGGTTCTCAACCTGTGGGTTGGGACCCCACTTGGAGTCGAACGACCATTTCACGGGGGTCGCCAAACAACGCAGTCCGCCATTTTTCCCCCCCTTTTCCTTAGCTGTGCTATTCCCTTTTATTCTATTGGCTTTTGAAAGCCAATAGAATAGACTCTCTTGAATAGAGTCTAATTCTATTGGCTTTCCAAAGCCAATAGGAATTGTCTAGGCTGTCTCTGCCCTGCTGAGCCCACCAAAAGTCCCATTCTGCAAACGGTGCTGCACCAGTTGAGTAGTCCTCGACTTACAACCGGTTGAGTAGTCTTCGACTTAACTAACTCTGTATCTGATTCTATCGCGTCGTTACTCCTGAATTGTCCTGGATGGTGGGAGGCTTCTGCCTGCAAAGCTGCTACCTTCGTGTGAAATGTGGATGGAATGGATATTTGCACGTATTCACACAAAAAAAACCACACCTGAAAAATATCAGAAGTGCACAAAAGGCCTGCCTTGCATTAGAAAAAAACTATCGGAGAGCTATCATAGCTTTCTCTGTTTTTAGTCCTTGGCTACTAAATATTCTTAATTAGATTTTCATTCAGTGCTGCTTTAAACAAAGGCACTTAATGTTGCAAACTGTCTTATGAAATCAAAGATTGTCTTTAAAAAAAAAACAAGGTTCATAAGGACACTGTACAAGCAACCAATTTTGAGATTATAACTCTTTTTGTCACCTTCCTGCATTAGTGTCACGTGTAATAGGAAGGCAAGGTAATTGGTAAGAGTTGACCACGGTGCAGAAAATACATATTGAAGATTTTTTTTTTTTCCCCTTTGGTATTTCAGTGTTCCTGTTCCGGTGGTCAGTCTAGAGAAAATTCCTCATCTAGTGAAGGCAGATGGTGCCAACGTTAAAATGAACTCTACGGCCACTACTGCCATCACCACCACCTCCTCCGCCTCTTCCTCCACCACACCTGCTCCAATTAAGTCTGCTTTGACATCCAAATCGGTGGCGCCATCACCCGAAAAGATTTTGAACGGCAAAGGAGTTACGGTCGCATCCCTAGACAAGAAGCACCAAAATGGCACTAAAAACAGTAGCAAGTCTTACAAGAGAGTCTCGGGTAAGTAGTAGCACTGTTGCATGACTGAATGAGACGCCCTCGTTCTTCGTTAAGGACCGCCGGTTGCAGAGCGGCAAGGGATGTGCCTTTGCTGTTGTAAGGAACCGATTGCTCTCCTCACCTGTTCTTGTCCAGTTTCAAGATAAAATATCAATAAAATGAGAGGTCAGCTCGGCTTGGACTTCCCATTTTGCGGGCAACATACAGTAGTGGCCAAAATTGTTGGCCACTCTTCCCAAATTTTGGGAAAAGTGTACAGTAGAAATGCCACCTGTGGTTAAGTTCTCACCATTTTTTCTTCTAATTTCTTTATAACGGTAGCCTTGTTCACTTAATAATAATATTTTACATCGCTTTCTGGGCGACCAGTCAACTCTTTGCACCATGACTTTAATTTTATGACGTTTTGCAAGCTCACTAAATGAAAGAACACAAACAAACCCAACCCACTTGATAGCCATCACATAACACGCTGACAAATGTCCTCCTCTCGGCTTCAATACGTGACATCAATAACTGAATCCTACCGTGATCTGATTGGCTCATGGCCACAACAAGAGGACACCCAATTGGCTGTCTAAACACTCATGCTCATTGGCTACAATCAGATGAAGGAAAACTACCTGAGATCAACCTAAGCAAGTTGTGCTTCCTTTTTCTGGTTGTTTGGCTGTAACTTTTCATAGAATGCAGTACAGATAATTGAACAAACTTTGTTGCCTTACATTCTAAATTATCTTTCCATTGATATATCATTTTATGGTACTACTCAAAAAAAAAGTGGTGTTATTAGCCATCCAACCTCAAAAATACACTTTTCCCAAAAGGTTTCCACAATTTTGGCCATTACTGTAGTTTGGCGAAGACGAGATACAGGTAGTCCTTGGTGTACAGCCACAACGGAGCCTGAAATTTTTGTTGCTAAGTGAGACACTTACTAAGTGAATTTTGATCCGTTTTACAACCTTTCCTGCCACAGTTGGTCAGTGAATCACTGCGGGTTATGAAATTAGTGATGTAGTTGTTAAACAAGCCTGGCTTTCCCATTGGCTTTGGGAAAGAGGACCTCGCAACAGTCATAAATACGAGTCAGTTGCCAAGGGTCCAGATTTTGACACACAGTCAGTGCGAAAAACAGCCGTCAGTCCCTTTTTTCAATAGCCGGTTTTTTTTACTTCAAACGGTCACTAAATGAACTGTCGTAAGTTGAGGACTACCTGTATAAATCCTCTAAAATCAGGAAGGTGGTTCCCTTTGTTGATGGCAACAGCAGAACTTCTGACTGCTCTCCAGTTTATCTGGACAATAAATAATGGATTAGGTAGATCCCAAGGTAATTTTATTTAATAATAATAATAATAATAAAGTTAGAAGGGGCCATGGAGGTCAACTAGTCCAACCCCCTGCTTCCATTAGACGCAGTTAATCTTGGGGTCTACCCAGTGCTCACTGTCTCTCCTTGGCTATAAGAGCAGTCAGTTCTTCCCCAAAGAGAAAGGGCACATCTGGATAAGGTAGGTGTCGCATTATATGTTTCATCAGTCAACGTTGCCTTTCATGTGAACCTTCGTGCTTGCCTGTACTGTAACCAAGGTTTATTTCGTCTTGCCTCTGCCATTATAATGACATCCCTTTGCTTGCTGCATTTTAGCTGGCCGTCATGCACTCTAGGTCAGTTACTAACCCTTAAAATTATGAGTGCGTGTTTAAAAGTGAAGGGAGAGAAAACTAAAATCCGTAACTCACTTTTTTCCCCGTGCCGTTGTAACTTTGAATGGTCACTAAATTGTAAATTGAGGGTTACCTGTAGTTATACATCTGTACAGGCCTCTATGTTTTCTTTAAGCAATGGGGACATAGCTTGCTCTCCTCCTCTGCCCATCGCAACTGATTGTTCTGTCCCAGCCTACGTGAGTCCTTCTTATGCTCACAAGGAGAAACCTCTCTTCCAAGAAACAGGCACGAACCGCAGGAAAAAACCAATCCCCTTTTATTATTCACAGACCTGAGTCAGTGTCCAAGGCAAACAAACACAGTCCACAGAAATTCGATCCTCAACACGAACGGTTGTCTTCAGCAACCAGCACTTCCCACACCTTCCCTTTTATTATACGGCCAAGGCGTGGCTTCCTAATGCCTTCTCCTTTGCCTTTGGAGCATTGCATTCCTCTGTCCTACTCGCTTCTCTTGCCTGCACATTCGTGCATCCGGGATTTGTCCCAGCTGTTCTTCATCACTGTCCAACTCAGGCTCCCAGCACAGCTGTGTCTCAGCTTGAGTGCGAGTAGAGGGGCCAGGCTCCTCCTCTGACTGTAAGTCTTGGAGCTCCTCAGAGCCTTCCTCTGACTCTGATGTCACTCCAGGCCCCTCCTCCTCCTCTTCTGATTCCTCAGACCCAGCTGCCGGATCCCCTGGCTGGTGAGGACTCACAACACTGATCCTCACAATTTCTTGATGCCCTAATTTTTATAATCAGGTGACCTCAATTAAGTGTGGCCCCATAGAGATCTTATATATTACACACAGACCGTTCAGGAGGCAGATCTATTTGAGCCTCTCCTTTTGGTATCCTTTCAAGACTTTTGTTCCTTTGGAACGCTGAAATTCATTTATCCTTAACGATCAGATTATCTAATGGTTTCTTAGAGAGCCCTGGATTGTGTGTAGATCTGTTGCATGGTGTCTCAGTGGAAATGGGGTAGAAGGAAACCAGCCTAGCTAGAGAAAATACACTATTTTCCCACATCTCTTTTGATGCGCCGTCTTGCAGTGTCTTCAATTTCATTCCCGTAATTGTATGTTGTCGCTTTTCCTTTAAAGAACCTATTTATGTATTTTAAACAGAAAGAGAGTTTGACCCAAATAAGCACTGTGGAGTCTTGGATCCTGAAACAAAGAAACCGTGCACGAGGTCACTCACCTGCAAGGTAAACTTTCTTCCTAGTTCAAATATAATATAATTCCTGTGATGGTTGTTTCAGACGTGTTTTCTGAAGGCTATAGTTGTTATTCTGTTGGAATATCTTTAGGTCACTGGGGCAAAATTAAGATGTCTGGGTTTCAAATCCCAGAATTCTAGTACAGGGCTCCCTCGGCACTCATCGTTAATTGTTCTGGGAGATGTGATGAATACCAAACAATTTTTTTCCCATAAGAAATAACATTGAAATAGCACTTAGTCTTATATGCCGCTTCACAGTGCTTTACAAAGCCCTCTCTGAGCAGTTTACAGAGTCAGCATCTTGCCCCCCAACAATCTGGATCCTCATTTGACCGACCTCGGAAGGAGGGAAGGCTGAGTCAACCTTGAGTCCTATCGAACTTCAGGCTGTGGGCAGAGTCAGCGTGCAATACTGCATTTTAACCACTGCGCCACCACGGCGTAGATAGCAGTAGCACTTAGGCTTATATACCGCTTCACAGGGCTTTACAGTACTCTCTGAGAGGTTTACAGAGTCAGCCTCTTGCCCCTCAACAATCTGGGTCTTCGTTTTACCAACTTCGGAAGGATGGAAGGCTGAGTCAACCTTGAGCCGGTCAGGATCGAACTCCAAGTGGTGGGCAGAGTTTGCCTGCAATTCTGCATTCTAACCATTGCACCACCAGGAAGGAGGATGAGGGAAGGGAATTATTGTGCTGAGGTAACCCGGGAGTAAATGCACTACACAGTGCTTTATATTAAATGGTGGTTTATATTACACTATCCGCAATATACACTAGAAACAAGATACATACACGTGGTGAAACAGCGAACTCCAATACACAGCAGTTACAGCAGTCGAACAGACGAGAGAGAAAAACGCCAGCAAAAAGCCTTCCCTTTTATACTCAGACTCTTAAAGGGATACACACACCCGTTGAGTCATTCCTATTATTGCATCATCCACCTTACATTACATTACATCATTACATAAGCTGTTTAGCCATTAAATTATTATCCTGACCTACTTAATGTAAAGAGTGAATGAGAAAAAGAGAAACTTTGAATTTCTGTAAGAATCGAACCTCTTCGAATTTTAAAAAGAAACTTCCAATAACGAGAACTTTGAATTCCTCACCCAAATTATTTTAACCCCATCATTATTATTGTGGATCATCGCACCGTCAGCCAGATGTTCAGACTGGATTTGGCATTTTGTCTACCTATCGAGTCCTTACCCAGGACCTGGGATAGGCTACAGGTATCGTCGCAGGATGGAAGCAGTTCCTAGTAACAATTGACTAATAGCGAATTTGTCAATGCCAATGGTGTTCAAGTTGTTTTGGGATTGCACCCAGCCTCACCCTAATTATTTTAACCCCATCATTATTATGTGGATGTTTGATGGTGTTACAGGTATCGTCGCAGGATGGAAGCAGTTCCTAGTAAGGCTGCCTTTTGCAATTGACCAATAGCGAATTTGTCAATGCCAATGGTGTTCAAGTTGTTTTGGGATTGCACCCAAGGAGCCTCACCCTAATTATTTTAACCCCATCATTATTATTGTGGATCATCGCACAGTCGGCCAGATGTTCAGACTGGATTTGGCATTTTGTCTACCTATCGAGTCCTTACCCAGGACCTGGGATAGGCAGATGTGGATGTTTGATGGTGTTACAGGTATCGTCGCAGGATGGAAGCAGTTCCTAGTAAGGCCGCCTTTTGCAATTGACTAATAGCGAATTTGTCAATGCCGATGGTGTTCAAGTTGTTTTGGGATTGCACCCAAGGAGCCTCACCCTAATTATTTTAACCCCATCATTATTATTGTGGATCATTCAGCCAGATGTTCAGACTGGATTTGGCATTTTGTCTACCCTTGACTTACAACGGCTTGTTAAGGGAAACGCATAGTCAGGACCCGATGCTCTCACAGGAACCTCCGTGAACTCTGGGCAAGAACTTGACTATCACCTGCCAAATCTAGACAGTCTAACTCAGTATTTCCCAGGTGAGCAAACCTGGCTTTAAGCCAAGTCCTTTGCACAGGTAGTCCTTGACTTACAAAGTGGCTGTTCAAAGTTACAACGGCACCGAAAAAAAGCGATTACTTTTCACAGTTACAGCCTTTGTAGCCTCCCCATGATTGCGTGATTAAAATTCAGACAATTGGTGAACGCGATTCAGCGACTCGTATTTACGACGGTCGCCGTGCCCTTGGATCCCCTTTGGCGACTTTCTGGCAAGCCAACTCAATGGGGAAGCCGGATTCTCTTAGCAACCTATTAGTAACTTAACAACTGCAGGGTCGTAAAACGGGGCTAGGTTCACTTAAAAGCTCTCAAGTAGCGACAGAAGTGTTGGGCTCGCTCGTGGTCCTAAGTCAAGGATTACGTGTTTCTGAAACCAGAACTCCACAGTTGAGTTCCCAAACGTTTAAAAAGGTTTTTTTATTGATTTTCTAGTTTTACATTTAAATATTTAAAAAGCAACGTGGCGGCTGAGTTAATCGATAGTTCAACAACGTGCAAAGATTCTTTAGTACAAGTTTCAGACGACTACATTAAATATCTCCTCTCTTTTCCCCTTAGTGTTTACTGTCTTATGTTTAAACTAATACAGTTATTATTATATCAGTTAAATAAAAATAACTTTCTTGCATTTATCAATAATGTTTAGTTCAGTGGTTCTCAACCTTTCTAATGCCGCGACCCCATAATACAGTCACCCATGTTGTGGTGACCCCTAACCACTTATACATTACCGGGTGCCAGGGGTGTGGCCAAAGAAAGGGGGGGGGGAAATGGCGGACAGCCTTGTTTGGCGACCTCCGTGAAATGGTTGTTCGACCCCAAATGGGGTCCCGACCCACAGGTTGAGAACCACTGGTTTTAGTTTATACATATCCTGGTTATTTTAACGTTCAATCTTTATAGACTTATCAATGTCCGAATTCATTTTTCCCAATTTTTAGTTTCCCACTAATATTTAAATTTGACGTTTAATATTTATAAGTTCCAAGCTTTAAACAACCACCGTTCCCTTTGTCCCCATTCATCACAAAACCTAATGTTCAGAGTTCCCAAACGTTTAAACTAGAGTTCCATAGTAAATCAACTAAAATTGGACTTAAATGGATAACAGAACCATAGAACACAGCTAAATTTTACTACCTGTTTCAGCTTTTATAGGAAATCTTTTAACTCAAGTTTTTCTGACTTCAACCCCCGTATGTACAATTAAATTCTTGGGATATTTTTCCAGAGGCTAGTCTCACTGAATCCCAAGGAACTGACTGCTACTTCTTAAGCTAACACTCTTGGTAGAGTTTTTTTTTCCCCTGGGAATAACCTGTAGAACAGTGGTTCTCAACCTTTTTAATGCCGCGACCCCCCAACCGGTCGTAAGTCAAGGACTACTCAACTGGTCGTAAGTCGAGAACTACTCAACTGGTGCAGCACCGTTTGCAGAATGGGACTTTTGGCGGGCTCAGCAGGGCAGAGACAGCCTGGACAATTCCTATTGGCTTTTGAAAGCCAATAGAATTAGACCAGTGGTTCTCAACCTTTCTAATGCCACGACCCCATAATACAGTTCCCCATGTTGTGGTGACCCCCAACCACTTATACATCACCGGGTGCCAGGGGTGTGGCCAAAGAAAAGGGGAAAAAAATGGCGGACAGCCTTGTTTGGCGACCCCCGTGAAATGGTCGTTCGACCCCAAATGGGGTCCCGACCCACAGGTTGAGAACCACTGAATTAGACTCTATTCAAGAGAGTCTATTCTATTGGCTTTCCAAAGCCAATAGAATAAAAGGGAGTAGCACAGCTAAGGAAAAGGGAGGAAAAAAATGGCGGATTGCGTTGTTTGGCAACCCCCGTGAAATGGTCGTTCGACCCCAAGTGGGGTCCCGACCCACAGGTTGAGAACCGCTGCTGTAGAACTTTCAGCGCTGAACTGATTGTGGTCCTGTGACTTATCTATTTATTTTTTAATTTTTTTGTATCACACTTATCTAGCCGCCCAGCTCACGGACATGATGTTTTAACCTCTCCTAGATCCTCCCCTTCAAATAGCATAAACAGCGGCACCTCTTCAAACCACACGAGCGGGAACGTAGCAGAATTGCCCCTTCCGGCGATGGGAGGAGAATTGCTCTGCAGATTATCCAGCGACGAAGGAGAGCTAGAAGGATCCGAAGAAGCAGAAAAATTAGACTGCTCCTATTCGGAGCACCATCCTCAGCCACTTGGGGTACTTGTTGGCGGCATTTCTGGCGGGCTGAATGTTTATAAGTCGCGTTGGCGCAAAGGAGCAGATTTTTCAATTTGGACAGAAACATGTGAGCGAGAAGGTCTATCAGGCGCAAAAGACGAAGTCTACATCGGACGCTCCAACTAAACTGATTTAGCGCTAAAAGCCTATGCACAGGAGTCTTCTTAAACTAACCGCAACGGCATTCAGGGGAGGTTGAACTTATAGTAGTGGCCAAAATTGTGGAAACCTTTTGGGAAAAGTCTATTTTTGAGGTTGGATGGCTAATAACACCACTTTTGTTTTGGAGTAGTACCATAAAATTATATATCAATGGAAAGATCGTTTAATCAAGAATGTAATGCAACCACTTTTGTTCAATTATTTGTACTGTATTCTATGAAATGTTATAGCCAAATAACCAGAAAAGGGAAGCACAACTTGCTTAGGTTGATATCAGGTAGCTTTCCTTCATCTGATTGTAGCCAATGAGCGCGAGTGTTTAGAGAGCCAATCGGGTGTCCTCTTGTTTTGGCCATGAGCCAATCGGATCACAGTAGGATCCGGTTATTGATGTCATGCATTGAAGCCGAGAGGAGGACATTTGTCAGTGTGTTGTGTGATCGCTATCAAGTTGGTTGGGGTTTTTTGTGTTCTTTCATTTAGTGAGCTTGTAATATGTAATAAAATTAAAGGAATGGTGCAGAGAGTTGACTGGTTGCCCAGAAAGCGATGTAAAATAGTATTATTAAGTGAACAAGGCTACAGTTATAAATAAACGAGAAGAAAAAATGGTGGAAATTTAACCAAAGGTGGCATTTCTACTGTACGCGTTTCCCAAAAGGTTTCCACCATTTTGGCCACTACTGTAGTTTGCTTGTGGCTACGCAGGGATTCTACGCTGATGCCTCTTTTCACTCTGCCCCACGTTCTGCCACTCCTTCTCCCATACTTTCCAAATCCTGTTAAAGAGGGGGAACCATGCCATTCTTTCCTACAAGAATGTTACTAGCAAGGCCACCGTTTAACCAACCCTTAGAATGCACAGATGGATTAATGTGGTGATTAAAAGAGTCTGTTTTGTTTCCTCCCCTTCCTTTCCTAGTTCTGTTCCTTTGGAAGTCACTTGATGGGAAGAGGATACTACGTATTTGACAGGAGATGGGATCATTTTCGGCTAGCGCTAAATTCTATGGTAGAAAAACACTTAAACTCACAAATGTGGAAGTAAGTATATCTGTGTTGTCTGGATGGTTTTTTTTTTTAATTTTATTTTAAGGCTTATCGTTATTTATTTGTCAAATTTATTTGCTGTCCATCTCGCAATTTAAATGACTCTGAGTGACAGAGAAAATACTAACTTAAACTTAACAGTATTCTGTGAAGGGAAAAAATAGTGTGCATAAATAATGTGTAATTCTAATGCCAAAGCAAGGACAATAGTAACATTGGTGAATAGGAATAATTTTAGTAACCACAAAGTAATAAAATATTAGCTACATTTTGAGGAAAGCTTGCTTGCTTGTCTGTCTGTCTATCTGTATCTCCGTCCATCCACCCTCCTACCTACCTATCTCTGTCTGTCTGTCTGTCTATTATCCCTATCCATCCACATCCATATCTATGTATCTATCTGTCTGCCTGCCTGCCTACCTACCTCTGTCTGTCTATTATCCCTATCCATCCACATCCATATCTGCCTGCCTGCCTGCCTGCCTGTCTACCTTCCTACCTACCTACCTTCCTACCTACTTACCTATTTATATATCTGCCTGCCTGCCTAGCTACCTACTTACCAACCTACCTGTTTATATCTATCTATCTATCCCTATCCATCCACATCCATATCTATGTATCTATCTGCCTGCCTGCCTACCAACCTACCTCTGTCTGTCTATCTATTATCCCTATCCACTCACATCCATATTTGTCTGCCTGCCTGCCTACCTGCCTGTCTACCTTCCTACTTACCTATCTTCCTATTTTATTTATTTATTTATTTATGAGACTTATATACCGCTTTAAGTGCAAGCACTCTCTAAGCGGTGTACACCAGTAAGCAATGTATATATATATTTTACATTGCCCCCAACAATCTGGGTCCTCATTTTACCTACCTCGGAAGGATGGAAGGCTGAGTCAACCTTGAGCCGGTGAGATTTGAACCGCTGACCTGCTGCACACAGTCAGCTAAAGTGGCCTGCAGTACTGCACTCTAACTGCTGCGCCACCTCGGCTCTTTTACTACCTACCTACTTACCTATTTATATATCTGCCTGCCTAGCTACCTACTTACCTACCTATCTGCCTCTATCTATCTATCTATCTATCTATCTATCTATCTATCTATCTATCTATCTATCTATCTATCTATCTATCTATCCCTATCCATCCACATCCATATCTGTGTATCTATCTGCCTGCTTGCCTACCAACCTACCTCTGTCTGTCTTATCTATTATCCCTATCCATCCACATCCATATCTATCTGCCTGCCTGCCTGCCTGTCTGTATACCTATCTGTCTATCTGTCTATCTATCCCTATCCATCCACATCCATCCATCCATATCTATCTGTCTGTCTGCCTTATCTATCTCTATCCCTATGTCTTAATCCTTGTAGGAAAGCTCTTTCTGCTTCGTTAGCGAAGGATGCTGGGTAGGACTGATGGAAAATGCCTCTATCCCAAACGTGTGTTTCTCTCCTTCCATACTTTAGGAAAATCCCTCCCGCCGTGGATAGTCCCATGCCGTCCCCAGCAGCACACCTCAGCAGCCCCTTCCCGGCCTCCGTTCTTCAACCTTTCAGTAATCCCACCTCGGCGTACATTCCCTCTGCGCCCGTCAGCTCCAGAATCCCTCCTTCTTACGTCATGACGTCCGCCATGCTCTCCAGCGCCCCTTTCGGGACGATGTCAGACACCAGTTCCGTCACGTCCCACGCCACCGCCTTCCCGCACGTGGCCGCAAGCTTGAGCATCGTAGACTCCACCTTCAAGATGCCGTCTGCCCTGTCGCCTCTGCCGGCCGTCATCCCTTCCCCGTCTCACAAGCCGTCCAAAACGAAAACCAGCAAGTCCTCCAAAGTCAGAGACATCTTGTGCCGCGGTGGCGACGAGTCTTCTAGTAACAGAAAGAAAAAGCTGCCATCTTCTTCTTCCTCCTCCTCTTCCTCCTCCTCCTCATTACCTTTCCAGACTTCTTCCTCGTCTTCGGTTTCAGGGGCGCACAGGAAGAACTGCGTCTTGAACCCCAGTCCCACCCTCAATCATTACCAGGCCGCTTCTTCCTACAACAGCCTCTCCGTGCACAGCGCAAACAACGGAACAAGTTCCTTCAGTGCCAAATCCGAGCCCTCAGGACGGACTTCGCTCTCGAGTAGCGCGGCGGACTCGGTGAAACACATGAGCATCGTCGTGAGCAGTATTGACCCTTCCGGTTTGTCGGTCCCTTCCCTGGTGCATCCTTTGTCGGACCATTCCTTCGCCCCGCACAACGCCGTCTCTTCGCTGCCCCTTTGTTTTGACAAATCGGAAGGGAAAAAGCGCAAGAACTCGAGCGCCAGCAGCAAAGCCTGTAAAATTACTAAAATGCCTGGAATGAATAGTGTTCATAAAAAGAACACGCCCAATCTCATTTCTCCTGTGCCAGATACGCCAAACAACGCCATCTCTCGGACGGTAAGTGGAATAGAACAGTAGAGTGGAATGAAATGGAATGGAATACATATTGGAATATAGAATAGAATAGAACAGAACAGAATAGAATAGATATTGGAATATAGAATACAATAGAATAGAATAGAATAGAATAGAATAGAATAGAATAGAATAGAATAGAATAGAATAGAATAGAATAGAATAGAATAGAATAGAATAGAATAGAATAGATATTGAATAGAATAGAATAGAATAGAATTAGAATAGAATAGAATAGAATAATAGAATAGAATAGAATAGAATAGAATAGAATAGAATAGAATAGAATAGATATTGGAATATAGAATAGAGTAGAGTAGAATAGAATAGAATAGATATTGGAATATAGAATAGAATAGAATAGGATAGAGAATAGAATAGAATAGAATAGAATAGAATAGAATAGAATAGATATTGGAATATAGAATAGAGTAGAGTAGAATAGAATAAAATAGAATAGAATAGAATAGAATAGAATAGATATTGGAATATAGAATAGAATAGAGTAGAACAGAATAGAACAGAATAGAATAGATATTGGAATATAGAATAAATTAGAATAGAATAGAACAGAACAGAATAGAATAGATATTGGAATATAGAATAGAATTAGAATAGAATAGAATAGAATAGAATAGAATAGAATAGAATAGAATAGAATAGAATAGAATAGATATTGGAATATAGAATAGAGTAGAATAGGATAGAGAATAGAATAGAATAGATATTGGAATATAGAATAGAGTAGAGTAGAATAGAATAGAGTAGAATAGAATAGAATAGAATAGATATTGGAATATAGAGTAGAGTAGAATAGAATAGAATAGATATTGGAATATAGAGTAGAGTAGAATAGAATAGAATAGAATAGATATTGGAATATAGAATAGAATAGGATAGAATAGATATTGGAATATAGAATAGAATAGAATAGAATAGATATTGGAATATAGAATAGAGTAGAGTAGAATAGAATAGAATAGAATAGAATAGAATAGATATTGGAATATAGAATAGAATAGAATAGGATAGAGAATAGGATAGGATAGAATAGAAAAATTGGAAGGGACCTTGAAGGTCTTCTAGTCCAGCCCCTTGCTCAAACAGGAGAACCTATACCATCTCAGACAGGTGATTGTCTAGTCTCTTCTTAAAAATCTCCAGTGATGAAGCACCCACGATTTCTGGAGGCAAAGCTGTTCTACTGGTTGATTGTCCTCTCTGTCAGGAAGTTTCTCCTTAATTCCAGGTTGCTTCTCTTTGGTCAGTTTCCAACCATTGTGTCTCGTCCTTCCCTCTGGTGCTTTGGAGAATAGCTTGACTCCCTCTTCTTTGTGGCAACCCCTGAGATACTGGAATGCTGCTATCATGTCACCCCCGTTTCATCTTTTCTTTAGACCAGCCAAACCCAGGTCCCGCAGCCGTTCTTCGTATGTTTTGGTCTCCAGGCCTTGGATCATCTTAGTTGCTCTTCTCTGAATTTTTTTCCAAACTCTCAACCTCTTTTTTGTGATATGGTGACCAAAATTGGCTGCAGTATTCCAGGTGTGGTCTCACTAGGGTTTTATAAAGCGGTACTAATACTTTGCATGATCTTAGAAGTCAGTCAGTCTTCGGGGTTTGAACTCCAACGAGATCTTTTTAAGGTTTCCAGAGATTCCAGGAAAACTCAGCACTATCCGTTTTAGGACTGAAACATCCTATGACAGAATTTTTATTTTTATTTTTTTTGTATCTTGGAATAGATGACTGGAAATAAGCCACCCTTTAATATTTTTAAGAATAATTGTTTTTTTTTTTTAAAAAAGAAACACCCGAAAACTCCATTCCAATGAAATGCAGAAACTAGTGGAAATAAAGGCCTGTTTTTGTTTGTTTATCGCTTTGCAGATTGGAAAAAACAGTGGTATAGCTCTGTCCCAGTCCAGTCCTTCAAGTACATCAAATCTAATGCACAACAAACAAGTGAGTTTGTGTTGTTGTTTTTTTTTTAAATTATATTTAAGTCATAATGTGCATCGCTTAATTGCTGTATTATGGTTAACAAACGTGGTTTATCTTAGCAAGTCCATGACTTTTATTATGTTTATTTATTTAAAAGATTTGTACAGCTGTCCGCCTTTAAACACAGCTCCGGGCCGCTGGCTATAAAAACCATAAAAACAGAAACTGAAAAACTTTTAACTGAACATTATTATTCAGGATGCTGCTTTAAATCTTTAAGCTTTAAAGCAGGCTCCATTACGGTCATAACCCGAGGACTATCTGTGTAATAATGTCCTTTTCCAAACAAACTCACATCCTTACCCATTTGTACAAAGTCCTAGATCAGGGGTAGGCAACCTTGACTCTTTTATGACTTGTGGATTTCAACTCCCAGAATTCCTCAGCCAGCCTGGCTCAGCTTGGAAACCTCTCCCTTTCCCCTCAGCGTGGCTGGCTCAGGAATTCTGGGAGTTGAAGTCCACGAGTCATAAGAGAGCCAAGGTTCCCCACCCCTGCCCTATATCGGGGGTCCTCAACCTTGGCAACTTTAAGACTCGTGGACTTCAACTCCCAGAATTCCTGAGCCAGCATGGCTCAGCATGGAAACCTCTCCCTTTCCCCTCAGCGTGGCTGGCTCAGGAATTCTGGGAGTTGAAGTCCACGAGTCATAAAAGGGCCAAGGTTGCCCACCCCTGTCCTAGATGTATATTTAACCATGCATTTTTGGAAAGATGAGGCTTATGTACTTTTCCCCCCAGCTTTTGGACTAAAACATTTAGTGTAACCATTAAGTATTCTTTAAAGACTTAAGTCATTTTAGGGAACAATTATAAAACGCTGGTTCTGTGACAAAGATACACATTCCCAGCAATTGTTAGAAGCCTTGAATAATTGCCATCCACCCAACCTTCACTTTATCTAGAATTTGCTGCATAATCTGCCTTGGCACACCTGTGAGCAACCTGTAATGAGCCACAATGGCAAAGAAATGTCCCTTCCAAGTTTATGAATCCTTGGCTGGTTCTTTTTCTGAATGCCTTGAAATTAAAAAAGGATGGGAAGAGCAATTATATCCGATTACTATGTGCAGCGCTGGTTAATTGTTCTAACTTTCAGGATATTTCTCCTTAGTTCTAGGTTGCTTTGGTTAGTTTCCATCCGTTGCTTCTTCTCCTGCCTTTAAGTGCTTTGGAGAACAGCTTGACTCCTTCTTTTTTGGGGCAGCCCCTGAGATATTGGAACACTGCTATCATGTCCCCCCTGGTCCTTCTCTTCGTTAAACTAGACATGCCCAATTCCAACATCCGTTCCTTGTATGCTTTAGCCTCCAGTCCCCTGATCCTCTTTGTTGCTGTTCTCTGCACTCTTTCCAGAATCTCAACCTCTTTTTTACACCGTGGCGACCAAAACTGGATGCCGTATTCCAAGTGTGGCCTTACCAAGGTGTTGTAAAGTGGTATTAACAACACTTCACGTGATCTTGATTCTATCCCTCTGTTCATGCAGCCTAGCACTGTGTTGGCTTTTTTTGGTTTCCTAAAGAAAAGCAGAACTGAGATGTGCTAAAAGCATACAGACACTCCTTGTCTTAGGTCCCCAACTGAGCCCCAAATTTTTGTCGCTAAAGGAAACATTTCTTAAATGAGCTTTGCCTCGTTTTACGACCTTTATAGCCACAGTTGCAAAGTGATTCGCTGCAGTTGGTTAAGTCAGCAACACGATTGTTAAGTGAAACTGACTTCCCCCCATCGGCTCTGCTTCTCAGAACGTTGCAAAGGAAGATCACGTGACTCCCCGGGACGCTGTGACCGTCCTATATATGAGTCAGTTGCCAAGTGTTTTAATTTTGATCACATGTTCATGGAGATGCCACAATGTTCATAAGGGTGAAAAACAGTAATAAGTCAGTTATTTCAGTACCCTTGTAACTTTGAACGAAGGACTAGCTATATCTTTAGACTGCTGGTTTTTGTGTGCTTTTTAAAATATATATATATATATATATTTGTCATAATTTTCCCTTTTGTCATTTAAGACAAACTGTTCATTTTCTCTTTCAGAAAACATTAAATCGGCCTGGTCGGATAAGGACTCTTCCATGATAAGGAGAACAAACCATCTCTATATTTTTGCAGCCCTTCTCCAAGCCAGCTTATTGGCTTTCTTGTGTCCTGCTGATTTTTTTTGTACTTTTGTATTAAAATCTTTCCTTTTTTTTTTCCTCCATAAAATTGTAGTCATGGCTTACTTTCATTTCTTACATGTGTTGGCCTGTGATCTGTGCAATCGGGCTTGATTTTAATTAATGCCTTTAGAAGGAAATTGTTGCGTTTTCTCTATCTCTTTCTCTCTCTCTCTTTTTTTTTTTTTTAGTTTCTCGCCACAACGGGAGCAGTGGACATTTCGAAATAATACCACGTGTGATAAAAAGGCTAGATTGAGCAAAGCTATTATTTCAAATTTGCAGTAACTTCTGTATTAATTATTGTCCTCAGGATGAATAGACAGTGTCCATCAATTTTGCTGACTTATGCATCCAGTGTCAGTGTTCTAGATCCTTTCAACACACTGAAGGGTTAATGCAGCTGGCTATTATTGCCAATATTAATAGGAATATTGTGTGACCATTTCCTCATACCTAGGTGAAGGGGCCAAGAAAAGGATTGCCGTCCTTCGCAAAAACAGAAATCAGACATACTGAATTTGCATCAGTTAAATTGCACTGACAATGTTTTTACAGGAATTACTGATTTTTTTAAAACAAAAGTAGATCTTTTGTAATCAGGAAACCAATTCTACTAAGGTACTACAAAATTACTACGAAGGAATTAACTTTTATTTCTACAGAATTAAAAGTGCACTTATACGCAGGTTTATTGACATCTTGGGGAGAAATGAAAATGAATGCAAATAGTTTATTAGCTTCTTCCCTTTTCACGTAAAGGCTTAGGGCAGATTTTAAAACATAGAAAATGTTTAACAACGGTAAACAAGGCTAGGCCTCTTGGGAGAAATTAGACAATATTCTCAAAAATAATTTTTATAATGTTATTGTAATTTATGTTTTCTTATACTTGGAAAGTGACAAGAGAAGTTTCATGAGCGATGTGAAACTTAAGAAAATATGGTTGTATTTTTCATGTATTTTGAGTTGCGTTTTACTGTACATTCTTCAGATTGAAAAACAAAATGTACATATCTTTATTTTTGCACAATTTTTTTGTCTTTGGTTGTAGGAACAGAGCCTTGTTTTTTTAAAAACTAATTTATTTTGTGTTGTATAGCTGCAGGAGTTATCAAATTTCAGTAGCAGAACAACGCTCCAATTATTGAACTGCTGTTCTATATTTTTGAGGGGAAAAAAAAAGTACGACGATTATGAATTTGGCTGCTGAAGGAACAATTTAATAATGTCAAGACTTCCTTAGCTTAACATGCATCTATTATGTAGAAAGCTGGATTTTTGGGGGTGCTTTGGCATAACCCGTATTTAACTTTTCATTTCCTGTGACGTAGATCTCACAGCGTTTTGGAAAGCTAAGTATTAAATACAGCCCTCCATATTTTGTCCCATCACATTTTTTTTAAAAAAGGTCATTTAATTTATATATACTAAAATGGTATATATAGTGCGGTTTTAAAAATGGAAGTGGACTAGACCAGCCTGTATTGTAGTGTAGCATTTGTTAAACAGTTGGGCTTCCCCCCCCCCTTTCCAACCATTTTCCCTTCTAAACACCCAACTTTTCAGAAGATGTGATTTCCAGCAATAGAGGCACAGAAGCTTTGGTCGTTAACACACAACGCAATGCATAGGCCCGTCAGCCATATTTAAAAATAAAAAATAAAAAAGCAACTCGGATAACTTGGATATGCCTTCTTTTGTATCGATGTTAACAATTGTATATAGTGCCGATCAACCTTTGTAGAGAATAGTTTATACAGCATATTCTATTATTGCCGATTCTCAGTGAACTCTTGTTTAAAAAAAGAAGAAGAAAAGGATTTTTTCTATCTACACCTTCTATTTTGTTACGCTGTTTTACCCATGGCACTTTAAACAAAACTTTGGGTTTTACATAGCTGGTCGGTCATGGGAAATAAAATAAAATAAATAAATAAATAAATAAAATTCTGTTGCACAGAAGTGAAATTTGCACCTCCTCAATTATGCTTTCCTACTACAGATTTTAGAATCCTTTTCGGGAAGACTTTTGAAAATAGCACGTCCAATCATTCTTAAAAAAAAAAATTGCCATATGTGTAGAGTCCATTTCTTTTCTACGGACCCATATTTTGTAACACTATTTTCCTCCTCCTGCACCTTTTATGATGTATTTAGCAGTATCTGAGAAATCCCATTCCATGCTTGTGATAATTGTAAGTGTCGAAAGTGGATGTAAATAGTAAAATTTATGACTTACAGTTTTGAGAAAAGGGAAAATAAAGAACAAAATGTGTATCTTGACTGATACTGCCATGGTTTAAGCACCCAGGCCTGGAGATATTCTCCAGTGGGCGATTGTATTTCTTTTGTTACTTGTTGGTTTTGCTTTATTATTATTATTGTTATTATTATTATTATTTGTAACATGGCTTTGTAAATAAAATAATTTATATGTTTCTAAGAAAAAAACACACGCAACGCTTTATTGCTTTGTAAAAAGAAAACGCTCCAGGATTATCTGGGAAAAATTACAAGCCTTGACACGACTGGGTGAAAGGTTTTGTTAGGATCTTTCCTGAAAGAGAAATCCACTTCCCAAAATAAGGAAATATACTTAGTATTTCTGCTGGTCAATATGAAGTGTCATCCCTGGGTGGTGACTCCATCGTTACCATCCAAGTACAAAAAGCCTCAAACGACCAAGTACAAAAGCCCCAGTGAAAAGGATGGAACTGCTCAATCTGTGTCTCACACCACAATCTTGCCGACAACTCTTAGGAAAGGAAGGCCTTTGGTCTTCAAAAAAGATGGACAGGAGGGTTGTCCGGTCATTTGACCGCCAGGTGTCAATCATAGATCAGACAGATTTCACTACTAGGGTGACTGACCAAGGCCCTGTCAAAAAACCAGAACTTGTTAAATCAACACGAGCTGAGATAACTGGCAAGCATTGTGCATTATGTGTATTGTGTTTCATAAGGATATTTTAACTAAGTCATAATGACTGGAGTCACCACCCTACCATACCACACTACAAGTAGTCCCCAATTTACAATAATTTGTTGTGATCAATTGTTCGTTTACAACGGCACTGAAAAAAAGTGACTTAAGACTGCTTTCTACACTTTATGACCATTGCAGCATTTTCACGGTCACATGATCAAAATTTGGTTATGTGACCTCTGGTCATAAACTATTTTTTTTCAAGGCCGTGGTAAATTCAAATGGTGACTAAACAAATGGTTATACCTGGAGGACTGTCTGCAGCTGTGAGTTTTGTACACTGCTCAGTCACTTTTAAGAAGAAATTGGACAATCATTTGTCTGAAATGGTATAGGTTTCCTGCCTAAGTGGGGGGGGGGTTGGACTGGAAGACCTCCAAGGTCCCTTCCAACTGTTATTCTATTCTTATTCTAATTCTTATTCCATTTCTATTCCTATTCCCATTCCATTCTATATTCTATTCTATGCTATGCTATTCCCATTCTATACTATTCCATTCCTTATTCTATTCCTTTTCCCATTCCATTCTATATTCTGTTCTATGCTATGGTATGCTATTCTCATTCTATATTCTATTCTATTTCTATTCCCATTCGATTCTCTATTCTATTCCATTCCTTATTATATTCTATTCCCATTCCATTCTATATTCTATGCTATGGTATGCTATTCCCATTCTATATTCTATTCTATTCCCATTCCCATTCCATTCTCTATTCTATTCCTTATTATATTCTATTCCCATTCCATTCTATATTCTATTTTCTCCATTTCATATTCTATTCTATTCATTATTCTATTCTATTCCACTCCATATAAAGATTCCTATTCTATTCCATTCCATTCCATTCCCTATTCTATTCTATCCTAATCAGACTGGATTTGGCACTTCTGTCCTCCGATCGAGTCCTTACCCAGGACCTGGGATAGGCAATGTGGATGTTTGATGGTATTACAGGTATCGTCGCAGGATGGAAGCAGTTCCTAGTAAGGCCGCCTTTTGCAATTGACTAATGGCGAATTTGTCAATGCCGATGGTGTTCAAGTGGTGCTCCAAGTCACCTAGTACTATTGGTACCGCCTATTGGTTGTTGTTGTTGTTATTATTAATCAATAACACCAGTTCTCATGCAGCATCCGTGTCAGCTGGCGTTTAAAAGCCGTTCACACGTTCCTTCTTGGCCAAGAGAAGACAGATCGCCCAATGCACAAAAGCGCTTTTATTGTGCGCTCGGATCTTTAATAACTTCAGCATTTTTGGGGGGCAAATCTTGCAAATTTTAACATTGGCAGGTCGCCGAACGGGGCAACAACGCCTCTCGCCCGGGCCGCGCGCGCCAACTGCTTTTTAACCGGAGGCCACGCCCCTCCTGCCGCCGTCATCATTCGTCGCCGCTCCCTCACAACCCGACGCCCAGCAGCGGGCGGGCGAACTGATTGGCCGAGCGCTCCGCCTTCCCGCGTCACGTGGCCGGCGCGTTCGGTGCCGTTGCCTAGCAACGGCGATGGACCGAGAAACGGAGGGCCGGGCGTACCTGGCGCAGCACAAAATCCCCGAGCTTTTGTATAGTTTGACCTCGTTGCTGCTGTATCACCGGCCGGGTGAGAGGCTGGCACGGAGGGAAGACAAGGCGGCCTTGCCCTGCGCGGAGTTATAAAGCTGGAGAAATGGGGGTTGCTTTTTTTATTTTTTTTAAAAAAAGGAGGGTTTTCTGCATGGCTTCCTTGGCGGCACTCGTTGCCCCAGAGATGACCTGTGAGGGATTCGCACATTAGGCCAGGAGACTCCAACCTTGGCCACTTTTAAGACTTGTGGACTTCAACTCCCAGAATTCCCCAGCCAGCATGGGGAATTCTGGGATTTGAAGCCCACAAGTCTTAAAAGTGACCAAGGTTGGAGAAATTTGCCTTAGACCAAGCTGGCCTCTCTCAACTGTGTCAGTTTCTAAGATGGGTGGACTACAACTCCCAGAATTCCTGGTTGGCTGGGGAATTCTGGGAGTTGAAGTCCACATGCCTTAAAATTGTCAAGGTTGAGAAACATTGCCTTAGGCTAAGCTGGCGTATCTCAACCGTGTCAGTTTTTTAAGATGGGTGGACTACAACTCCCAGAATTCCTGGGTGGCTGGAGAATTCTGAGAGTTGAAGTCCACAAGTCTTAAAAGTGGCCAAGGTTGGAGAAATTTGCCTTAGGCCAAGCTGGCCTATCTCAACCGTGTCAGTTTTTAAGATGGGTGGACTACAACTCCCAGAATTCCTGGCTGGCTGGGGAATTCTGGGAATTGAAGCCCACAAGTCTCAGTCACCAAGTCTGGACTCCCTTGTCAACTTTTAAGATGGGTGGACTATAACACCCAGAATTCCTGGCTGGCTGGGGAATTCTGGGAGTTGAAGTCCACAAGTCTTAAAAGTGGCCAAGGTTGGAGAAATTTGCCTTAGGCTAAGCTGGCCTATCTCAACCGTGTCAACTTTTAAGATAGGTGGACTAGAACACCCAGAATTCATGCTGCCTAAGGAATTCTGGGAGTTGAAGTCCACAAAGTCTCAAAAGTCAGCAAGTTTGTGGAGTCCCCTGCGTTAGGCTAAGCTGGCGTTTTAGATCTATATTTTTAACAATACGGTTTGGCGTGGATAACGAGGTGACCAATCTTTTTGCTTTTTCAGAAAGACCGAGAAAATTTTTAATCAAGACACTGGAAAAAGTAAAGATTGCCAAAGAGTCTAGTGCTGATTATCCCAACCTTATGGACGAGTCAAACTTGGATGCGATGTTCGATATGATAGATGTTGGAGGTGAAGGCTACATAAATGTAGTACAATACAAAGGAGGTTGGTGTTTCTTCAGATCTTATGAACTTCATCTCCATCTTTTTATGTCTTCCATTGCTAACCGAAAACCTGAAAAAGAGTATCTTCAGTTTCCTAACCAATGTAATGATAATTTAAATCAGGGATAATCAACCTTGGCTCTTTTATGACTTGTGGACTTCAATTCCCAGAATTCCTGAGCCAGCTAAGCTGGCTCAGGAATTCTGGGAATTGAAGTCCACGAGTCATAAAAGAGCCAAGGTTGACTATCCGATTTAAATTCTTATTCAAAAATCCAACTGATTTGTTTGTAAATATATCAGCGGCTTGGCTAGCGAAGTGCCCTTTACACAGCATTACAATGTCTGATGTATCTTCTTCCAGGAAACAAAGAAAAGTTATCAAAAATACAGACTTCTTTCTCAGGAGATTTTTAGATTGCTACACGGGTGTGTGCTATAAAACTGCCTTAGGCTCTCACCATTTCGTGGGCAAAAAACCCAGAAATTTAGCAGAGGCAGTACAGGTAGTCCTCAGCTTATAACAATTCATTTTGTGATTGTTCAAAGTCACAACAGCACTGAAAAGAGTCACTTATGACCATTTTTCACATTTAGGACCATTGCAGCATCCCCACGGTCACGTGATTTACATTCGGATGCTTGACAGCTGACTCATATTTATGATGGTCGCAGCATCCCGGGGGCGTCATGTGACCCCCTTTTGCAACTTCTGACAAGCAAAGTCAATGGGGGAAGCTAGATTCACTTAATAACCGTGTTACTAATTCAAGAAAAGTCATTGATTCAAAAAAAGTCATTCAAGTGATTCAAGAAAAGTGATTCAAGGAAAGTCATAAAACGGGGCAAAACTCACAATAAATTTATCTCTTAGCAACATACATTTTGGGCTCAGTTGTGGTCCTAAGTTGAGGACACCCTATATAAATAGGCAGAATGACAAGATTAGTTAAGATTATTTCCTGCAGTTGATAAGGCTAAGCCAAAAAAACAAAAACAAAACAAAGGTCCTTGTGAGTAAGCTGAATTTTAAGACCAACTTAATTTTTCTTTGTTTAGATCCCAACATAATATGTATTTCTTTATGCCAGGGATGGCAAATGATATATTTTTTAAAAAAGGCCCTTTGCGGTAGCAGAAAGTTCAGGATGAGTCTATAGCAGTGGTGGCGAACCTATGGCACGGGTGCCAGAGGCGGCACTCAGAGCCCTCTCTGTGGGCACGCGCGCCGTCGCCCCAGTCCTAGGCCTTCAGCTGGGTTTTATAAAACCTTTTTGCTTTAGGCCTCCGCCGCCATGTGCAAAAAAAAAAAAAAAGTTTAATCAGTCAATTTCAACTTCTTGCGGGAAAAAAAAAAGATCTTGCATAGTTGGAATTGATTGAACTTTTTAGTCCCACCCAGTCTGCCGTTACCACCGCAGTCACACCCACCCAATGGGCCACGCCCACCCGGCCACCGACGATGCATAAGTGGGTTTTGGGTTGCAGTTTGGGCACTCGGTCTCTAAAAGGTTCACCATCACTGGTCTATAGAAATACTTGTAGTTGCTTTACATAATTATTTTACTGTTTTTAAGTCTATCTAATGAGTTTTTAACTTTCCATTTAGTAATACATATGATAGCTATATACATATATATGTATATATATTATAAAAAGCTGAATTCACATGGCAAAACATAAGCTAAATCACTACTTTTTACGTTTTTTTAATCTTTCTCCATCTGTTTGCTGTATAAATAAGCAGTGTGAATTGTGTATTTCTGTTTACAAATATTTAGATATAATAACTGTCTAATCCATGATCAGTTTCTATTGACTTCTCTATTTTATAGCTGCAAAGAATGGCCTTCTTTAAATAAAAATGGTTATTTCTATTTGATTTCCCATAAACAGATGCTGGAAAACATGCCTATATATCTAATATTTTTGTTGGGTTAATATTTCTTCCCAGCCAGGTTGGATTTAAACCCCATAGTAACCCCTCAAAATTGCTCATTTCGGCTTAGTATCTTCCATGTATTCAGCCATTCTAATTTGGAAATCAGTTTACGGCAATAGAGTGTTGTATATGAATCTAAGCAACTGTGGTATATTTAGCAAGCTGTTGCTTGCCGTGATGTGTGAATCCAGCTAGGTGATTCTTAATAGGTAGGTCATCAAACTCTGATTTTGGTGAGTCACATGATCGCAGCCATCTAAACACGAAATAAATGGTCTCAGAATGTAGGCTGTAATCAAATTTAGAGACCTTCTTTTAAAGGATATGCACGGAGGTCTATACTAGGCGTGGTATATACTGCAACAATGCATTCAGGAAAAAAAATATTCTCTCTCTTATATTTTAGCACTCGAGTCTCTGGGCTTGAATAACCAAGATGTAACTTATGACGAAAATGCAATGATTACGTCAAATGTCTTCAAAGAAAATCTGTAAGTTAAACCAAAATATTACATTTTATGTGGAATTGCAGGCATGCATATCTCTGTGTGTGTGTGTGTGTGTGTGTGTGTCTGTCTGTCTGTCTTTGGTTATTCGGGTTTTCTCCCACGTCAAATTGGAAGTGTCTTGGTGACGTTTCGACAAAGTCCCATTCATCATCTTCAGGCTGGTGTTTTTGGCTTCGTGCTTCTATTTGCTCCTAGAAGCATGAAGCTGAAAACACCAGCCTGAAGATGACGAATTGGACTTCGTCGAAACGTCGCCAAGACACTTCCAGTTTTATGCAGGAGAAAACCTGAATAACCAAAGACCTACATACAAACACCCGCGAAAACCTCAGAAAACATATATATACACCACATTTTCTTTCCTTTTTATGACCCTGTAATCCCTTAATTCATCCAACAATATATCCTGAATTGTCCCAACCATCTTTTTTGTACCCGATTCTGTCTCCAGCGCTCAGGGTGAGATGTATATGTATATGTGTCTAAAATCCACTGACCCTAGGAGATTTACCTGCTGATAAAGCTACGAATTTAGATACAGAAAGTCAAAAGTAACGAAGTATCCAATTGTTCCTCCTCTTACCTCTTCAAGCAAACTACACTATAATTACTAAAACATTATTAGTCTTTCCCTGATATTGTTTTTAAACACAAGATGGCTAAAGGGAGGTCCCTACTATTTTGGTGATGACGTTCTTGCAGTAAATGAGATTTGTAAACAAACTTTAGAAATGGGATGGACAATCCATGCTTTCCTTTGTGATTGCCCAAAATGTTCCACCTTGTGTTTTGGCATTTTAAGCACGACATCAGAGGCCCACTACTCGTGATCTTCTTGGCCTCTCCAGATTTTGTTGAAAGCTGGCTGGAAGGTTGCAAATGGTGGATCATGTGACCACAGGACACACTGCAGGTGTCATAAATGAGGGTCGCTAAACCCAATCATAATCACATGATCACAGGGCACTGTGACAGTTGGAAGTGCGGGAACCAACGGCAAGTCATTTTTAGCGCAAACGTGACTTCAAACGGTCCTTAAACAAATGGTTATTAAACGAGACCTTCCTTTAATAAACAATAAATGAATAAAAAATTATCCAAGACAAATTTTAAGTATTAACCTAAGAATACGCCTAACACACACAGGCAGAAATTGTATGTTGGTGTGCTTACACTAAATACACTGTTCATCCCATAACTAAACTGGCTGTGATGGGGAAAAATGCAATTGTTTATATATTATCTTTATATGCTATATATCTTTGTTCTCCCCCCCCCTCCTGCAGGACGAAAAAATTTGCTGAACTGTGGACAACAGTTTAATGCTGAATATTCTCACCTGGAATATTTTATATATCTATTTTTTACTTTCTGGAAAAAAAAGCTAGCAATTTCATTTATATATATATATATATATAAAACGGCCTTCACTTGTACTAATCACTGAAGCATCACTGAAGCAGGTATAAAACATCTCCCTTTTCCCATATTTGAAAAGTCTTCAAAACTGTTATCCTATTGAATTTGCTAAATAAATCCTGGGCGTGTTAGCCAACACTAAGATTTTAGCGGTCTTTTTATTTCAGGGAGATTGATTAAATGTAAAATTTTCCATGAGAAAAAAAATGACATTATGACTAGTTTACACATTGTCGGAAGATTATGAGCCCAACTTTCTCATCAAAAGGAGACTAATCACATATATTTTCTATAATTGTAGAGTACGTTTAAAGAACTGCACGCCGGCAAATTTCTGCAAAGCCTTCATCTTATCTGGATTAGAAATAATGCTAACGTTAGGAGCCAAAGGAAGTAAAACTTTTTGTCGACACACTGTTCATTCAAAAAGGCAAGAATGATTCTGCTCGTTTTAGCCCCCGTGTAATATCTTTCAGATCACAATCTTGGTAACACAAAAGGTTCTGAAGACACTCCAATCCAGCTAAGCGAGATTAATCTGAGCATCAGAGGAAGCAATAAACAGGTCTATCCCAGGAACTTTTAAAATAATCCAATGTGTTCCTCTAAGATGACTATTTCTATAATATGGAGCATATGTTAGAATCATTTCTCCATTTAAAAGAGCTTTTTCACCTGATTGCCACAGTCAACTGAGAAAATGAACGGAGAGTAACGGCTAAGATACTAACCAGACCATCAAACTATAAATGTTTCTTTGAAGCCGTGATGTATAGCGGTTTAGTTTTCAGTGGTTTTTTTAATGCATGTTTTTCTTTCCAAGGCAGTATACTTGACATCACACGAGAACATAGCGTCATTTCTAAATAACGTAACAGCGATAAGTGTCTCTCCGTTCTGTTTGCCTTGATTATTTGCCCGTATTAGGCCAATTTGTCCTCAAATTCAGGAGAATCCCAACATCCTTTGGAGCTAACTTATAAATTCCAAGTTCATTTAAAGCTGCCACAGCTGTGGGTTGATTTGAAGGAAAGCTGATTCCAGTTCTGGTTTCCGGACCCGACTGTAGCACATCCCTCAACAGCAGGGCAGAACCGATGTTTAAGTTCAGCACAATGCAGGCCTCCTTGATGCTAGACAAGAAAATAAATAAATACATCCAAGTTCTAAATCTGGGTACGTTTCAAAGAGTAACTCAACCACAGATCCCTCATCCAAGATAATTTTAAGTTTCTTTCTCCGAGAGCAGCTTTTAGTGCCAAGTGACAAAAATCTTGCGTGATTCTGAGAACTTTCAAACAATATAAGGAACGGTTGCTGGAATTGGGCACGTCTAGTCTAATGAAGAGAAGGACGAAGGGGGACATGATAGCAGCCTTCCAGTATCTCAGGGGCTGCCCCAAAGAAGAGGGAGTCAAGCTATTCTCCAAAGCGCCTGAAGGCAGGAGAAGAAGCAACGGGTGGAAACTAAGCAAGGAGAGAAGCAATCTGGAACTAAGGAGAAACTTCCTGACAGTGAGAACAATTAACCAGTGGAACCACCTGCCTCCAGAAGCGGTGAATGCTCCAACACTGGAGGTTTTTAAGAAGAGACTGGACAGTCTTCGTCCTTATACTAGGGGTCCTCAAACTCAGCCTCTTTAAGATTTGTGGACTTCAACTCCCAGAATTCCCCAGCCAGCCATGGGTGTGATCACCTCAATGTTGCTCGTGAGGAGGAACGCCTGTGGGGGCCGGACAGGGTTGGGGGAGATCCAGGGTGTGTCTGGCAGGTGGGGCAATGGGCAGGAGGCTCGTCCTGCGGGGCGAGGCGAGGCAGGTTGGGGGTGTCATTGTCACAGAGCAAGGCGAGGCAGGGGCGGTTGCTACCTGACACCATTGGCCCCTGCACACAGACGCCAGCGAGCGCATGGGTGCTGGGATGCATCCAGCCATGTGGGACTTCGGCGAGTTAATGGGCGGCTGGTTGAAGAAGGACGGTTTGCCATCTCCGGGATATGGCGCGCGTGCCCACAGAGGGGGCTCCGAGTGCCGCCTCTGGCACACGTGCCATAGGTCCGCCACTACTGCCAGAGGCAACTTAGAAATAAATAAGCATTGTGCGCCATACTCACTGTTTGAAATAATTCTCCGGCCGTTTGCAGTAATGGGAGAATAAAGGGAAAAGATTCCGAGTCATATCGAACTGGAGTTGGGCCGCTCCCCCTTCGTTGAAATGATTGGCCAGGATGACCTACAAGAGATGGTATGCGGATCAAAGGCCGGCCGCGTTTAAAAACCAGGACCGCTAAAGTCTCGGCTAAAGTCCCCGCCAGAGGCGGGCGACGCTACTTACCTCCTGGTAGATGAACAAGTCAACTTGCTCGGCGAGCATTTGCCAGAAGGTTTTGAACAAGGAGTAGCAGAGCTGCTGCTCCAACTGAAGGAGCCGGTCTCGCAAAGCCAGGAGCAAAGGGCAGGCAGTGCTGGACAAGGACATCACCGCTTGTTCGGCCTGGGAGGGCAAGGAGAGCCACCTACGCAAGAGACACGAAACCTGGCTGAAGTCAAGCCCGTAGCTCGGCTCGTTCCCCCGTCAATGAAAAAATGTCAGGCGCGAAGAATCGGGTCCACACGTGAAGCTGATTGAGGGTCTGTGCCGATAACACAAGAAATCTAGCCGGTCAGCACTAAATTGGCGCTGGGTAAACAGAATTCGAGAAGGGCTGGACTAAGACGTTTGTGGGAACGTAACGATTCCAGGCTGAATGTCTGCAAGGAAACAGCCAAGCACAGAGAGCACCAAGGATCCCACAGCCCCCCTCCATCATTCCACAAACCCTACTCCCTTCTAACACTGATGATGTTACCTAGTAGGGTAATGAAACGTCTGCAAGAGAACCACCCAGCGGAGAGCACCAAGGACCCCCACAGTCCTCCTCCTCCTCCATCACTCCCTTCCAGCACTGATGATGTTACCTAGTTGAGTCATGAGATGTCTGCAAGGAAACCACCCAGCTCAGAGAGCACCAAGGACCCCCACAGTCGTCCTCCTCCTCCTCCTCAGACAGCACCAAGGACCCTCATTTCAACCCTGAGCTACGGATATTCTCCTCTCAAGTTTTTACCTTTCCCTTTTGTAGATCTTGGCCACGTCTCTCACTTCCTTGGAGACATGGTCGACTTGCCGGCTGAGCATGTCGTGCTTCAACCGTTCAAGGAGGTTGATCATGTCATCGAACACCGAGCTTTCCAGAGAAGCCAGCTGCCCCAACTGGAGCATGCTCAGCCCGTCGCTTCCGGCGCACATTTCCAGGGCAGCCTGCTGCAGCTGTAAAAAAAACTGCGCAGACAAAACAGCATCGGGTGAAACCTCCCGGGTCTCTGGAGATTCTCAGTTGTCCAAGTCGTGGTTTGTCCCAAAGGTGCTTTTTTTTTTTTTTTTCAGGAGGCAACTGAATTTCCTTGTGTTTTTTTTTGAAGTTGTTTCGCTTCCCATCCCAGACGCTTCTCCCGTTCAGACTGGATGGTGGGGAATGGAAGGATCTGGACGACTGAGAATCTTCCAGAGACATTTAGCTGTGCCTCTGGGGATGAACAGCCTCTGAACGGTGCGGGGATAGGAATGGATTTTCGGAAAACATTGCAGACCGCAGGAACCGTTTGCGCTTCAGTTGGAGAGGCAGACCACACAGACTCATCCCCAGCAGCCTGCGCCCGTCTTCAACCGGGAAGGGACCCAGGGCAGAAAAATATCCTGCAGCCAAGAAGGCTTCACCCCCATCTGCACCACTCAGCTGACCCTGAGGACACAGGTAAGCCTCCAAGTGGCTTCACCGACGCTCTAAAAGGATGCAAACGACCAGCTGTCTGCAAGGAGGATAAATCCTTCCCTTCCCCACCATCCAGTCCGAGCTGAAGAAGCCTCTTGGATGAGAAGCGAAACCTCTTCAAAGAAAAACAAGAAAATTGAGTTATCACCACTAGTTTTGTTTTTTTTTTTTAAGGATCTTAACTTTGGGGTAAAGCATATGCTTTGGATTCAGGAGCTTAGTAAAAGGAGCTAACGCAGTGGTTCTCCACCTGTGGGTCGGGACCCCATTGGGGGTCGAACGACCATTTCACGGGGGTCACCAAACAACGCACTCCGCCATTTTTCCCCCCCTTTTCCTTAGCTGTGCTACTCCCTTTTATTCTATTGGCTTTTGAAAGCCAATAGAATAGACTCTCTTGAATAGAGTCTAATTCTATTGTCTTTCCAAAGCCAATAGGAATTGTCCAGGCTGTCTCTGCCCTGCTGAGCCGCCAAAAGCCCCAGTCTGCAAACGGTGCTGCACCAGTTGAGTAGTCCTCGACTTACGACCGGTTGAGTAGTCCTCGACTTATGACCGGTTGGGGGGGGGGTCGTGGCATTAAAAAGGTTGAGAGCCGCTGAGCTAATGGCAGGACACGAAAAATTTCGAGAGACTCTCTTAACGTTAAGGGGAGAGAAAAGCCCTTTGCAGCTGAGGTCCTCCCGTCTTTACTAGCCACATGCCAACAGTAGGTGGTGCTACAGCCATTCCGCAATCTAAATCGGGGGTGTCAAACCCGCCACGTCACGTGACGGGTGACAGCGTATCATGACTTTCCCCCCCCCCCCTTGACGGAGCTGGGGTGGGCACGGCTTCCGTGTGATGCATCCGGTCCGTTTGACACCCCTGATCTAAATCAATGTTTCTCAACCTTGGCGATTTTAAGATGCGTGGGCCTCAACTCCCAGAATTCCCCAGCCGGCATCCCCCCCCATGCCGGCTGGGGAATTTTATGTCCACAAGTCATAAAAGGGCGAAGTTTGAAGACCCCTGTCTTAAATCTAACAAACAAAATGGAGGCTGGCTGAGGAATTCTGGGAGTTCAAGTCCACAAGTCATAAAAGGGTCAAGTTTGAAGACCCCTGTCTTAAATCTAACAAACAAAATGGAGGCCGGCTGAGGAATTCTGGGAGTTCAAGTCCACAAGTCATAAAAGGGCCACGTTTGAAGACGCCTGTCTTAAATCTAACAAACAAAATGGAGGCCGGCTGAGAAATTCTGGGAGTTCAAGTCCACAAGTCATAAAAGGGCCACATTTGAAGACCCCTGCCTTAGTCCTCCTCCTCCTCTTCTCCTTCTCCTCCATTCCACAAACCCCCCTCCCTTCTAGCGCTGATGAGGTTACCTAGTTGGGTCATGAGACGCCTGCAAGGCAACCACCAAGATCAGAGGACACCACGCGCCTCAGCCCCCAGCGACAGAGAGTTCTGTTCTATCAGAACGTAGCTTCGCCCGAAAGCCTTTCGACCACCCACAAACGGCTCCCGCCACCACACTGTGACTTACGACGTTGTCGGCCCAGTCGGCTAGCACCGTCGCTATGTAGTTGACGGCGTTCAGGATCGCACAGTAGCGGAAGGCGAGAGGCGTTCTGGTTTCTTCCTTCATGACCTGAGTGAGCCGTATCCTAAAGTCGTCCACCAGCTCTTTCTGCAATTCGAGGAAGCGCAGTTTCCGAGCCGCTGTGGGAAGATGCTTGTACCTGTCTGGGTGGAAATCGCCAAGCGCTGGCGTTATTTTCAGGTTGTGAAAATCCCAAGTTCACCTCCAGGCTGGAAGGAAAGATCCATCTTCAGGTTCTTCCCCAAGTTCTCCTTCCTCGGTTCTTTTTACCTCACAGGCAGGGCCCACGAAAAACAGCTCTTGGTGTTCCAGAAAGATCTGCGTGGCCGGGCTGCTGCCCTGGACTTTCTTGAGATGGGACAACAGAATGCAGGCGGTCCTCGGCTTACGACCACCCCGGGGCCCAACATTTTTGTCGCTAAGCGAGACAGCGGTTCAGTGAGCTTTGGCCCCTTTTTTATGCCCCTTTCTCATCACGGTTTTAAGGGAACCGTTGCTGTTGTGACGTCGGTAACCCAGTTGTTAAGTGACTCTGCCCCCCCACCCATTGACTTGGCCCGCCAGAAGGTCGCAAAAAGGGATCACATGCAACGGTCCTCAATACGCGCCAGTTGCCAAGCGTGTGAATTTTGATCGTGTGACCGTGGGGATGCTACAAAGGTTGTAACTCTGAAAAATAGTTCTGTCACTTTTTTTTCCAGTGCCGTTGTAACTTTGAAGGGTCACATTCTATCCTACCCTACCCTACCCTATCCTATCCTATTCTATCTTACCCTATCCTATCCTATGCTAAATATTTTCCTCCTGTCCTATCCTATCCTATCTTATATATTTTCCTCCTATCCTATCCTATCCTATCCTATCCTGTCCTATCCTAAATATTTTCCTCCTATCCTATCCTATCCTATCCTGTCCTATCCTAAATGTTTTCCTCCTATCTTATCCTATCCTATCCTGTCCTGTCCTATCCTGTCCTATCCTAAATATTTTCCTCCTATCCTATCCTATCCTGTCCTGTCCTATCCTAAATGTTTTCCTCCTATCCTATCCTATCCTAAATATTTTCCTCCTATCCTATCCTGTCCTGTCCTATCCTACCTATCCTGTCCTATCCTAAATATTTTCCTCCTATCCTATCCTATCCTATCCTATCCTGTCCTATCCTAAATATTCTCCTCCTATCCTATCCTATCCTATCCTATCCTATCCTATCCTATCCTATCCTAAATATTTTCCTTTATTGGTTCCTCTTGAAATCTATTTCTACTTGACTACTAACGGCAGTTTATTTTCCCGTAAAAGATACGTTACCATTCCTGAACGAATAAACAACGGAAGCAAAATGCCGAAAGCCCGTTATAATTACCAGTGATCACCAGGAGGAGAGTCATAAAAGTCTCTGCGCAGTCTGGGACCTTCATTTCATCTACATCAGTGATGTCCTTGTACTGGGATTCCCAAGCAGCTTCCGATGACAGCATGGAATCCATTTTCTGAAGAGCAACTGTGAGGAAGACACAATAAACGAAGCTAAAGCTCATTCACAAGTGCAGCTACGGAGAAAAGGGTCAGTCGGAAAAACGAAGCCCCAGCTTTTTTTCTTTTTTTCAAATCTCAAGTGCAGACATTACGGTGCGTTAATTTTATACATGACGGATAGTCCTCGGCTTACGAGCACAATTGAGGCCCAAAGGTTTGTTGCTAAGTGAAAGATTTCAGTGAATTTCGCCCCGTTTTACGACCTTTCGTGCCACGGTGATTACTGTGCAGTTGTTACGACAATAAGACAGTTGTTTAAGTGAACCTGGCTTCCCCCTTGAAGTTGCTTGTCGGAAGATCGCAAAAGGGGGAATCACGTGACCTTGGGACACTGCCCCCGTCATAAATACGAGTCAGTTGCCAAGCGTCTGAATTTTGAACGTGGGGGATGCCGCAACTGTCCTACACGGGAAAAACGATGGTTTTGAGTCACTTTTTTTCCCAGTGCTGTTGTAACTTTGAACGGTCACTAAATGAACTGTCGTAAGTCGAGGACTACCTGTATTTAATCCCGCCACCTGTTTACATTCAGGGTAGCTATTGCCCGGGGGGAGAAAAAAAGGGGATTGTTTAATCCAAGGAAATGATTCCATAGCACAGGGGTCCCCAACCCCCGGACTGTGGACCGGTACCGAGCCACGGCACGCCAGCAACCGGTCCACACAAACAAGCAAAGACCTATCCGCGGGATGCAGGCAGCACACAAAACCACGCCCTCTCTGGTCCGCGGAAAAATCTCTCTCCACAGAACCAGTGGTCCCCGGTGCCCCGGTGGGAACCTCTGCCGTAGCATCTTACATTTTCTCTCTACCGTCAACCATCTCTGAAAGTAGGTTTCTTCTGATAAAATGTGCATGCAGCTGGGGAGAGTGCTGAGGTAGCCACGAAGACCGTGCAGCTCCCTTTCAAACAGGAGGATCTCGTCCACCAGGTGGCAGAAGAGGTTGTCGTCGTACAACATGCAAGGGATGTCGGCATCCAGCTTCTCCAGGATGAGCATGACCAAAGCCCGGGAAAACTCCAGCTTAAGAAACAAAAGAGATAAAAATTAAAACCAACAGATAAAAGGACCGTGTGGCTCTTGTCGGAGGCAGTCCTCGACTCACAACGGTTCATTTTTAGGGACCGTCGAAAGTCACAACGGCACTGGAAAAAAAAGGGATTGGCGCTCACGACCGCTGCAGCGTCCCGACGGTCATGTGATCAAAACTTCAGACCAAAATCTTCAAAAAACAAAAAAAAAAACCAACCTGTATGTCAAGGTAATGATTTAGAAGCTAACCAGCTTATATAATGTGAGATGAATGATGCAATGTTAGGAATGACTCAGCGGGTGTATGTATCCCTTTAAGAGTCTGAGTATAAAAGGGAAGGCTTTTTGCTGGAGTCTTTCTCTCTCGTCCGTTTCCCGTGGTAACTGTATCGGAGTTTGCTGAATCACCCCGTGCGTGTATCTTCTTTCTAGTGTATATTTGTAGATAGTATAATATAAACCACCATTTAATACAGTCCACTGTTCACTGTATTTACTCCAGGGTTACCTCAGTGCAATAAGACTGTGCGTGCTCTGACACCGAAGAATAGAGCAAACTAGGGACAAGAGCGAAAATAAAGTACGGCGGTCCTTGCCTTACAACAGGTCACTTACTGACTGTTCAAAGTTACAATAGCACTGCAAAAAAGTGACTGATGATCGTTTTTCATGCTTGCGATCGCTGCGCCATCCCCAGGGTCACGTGATCAAAATTCAAATGCTTTGGCAACCGGTTCATATTTATGACGGTCACAGCATCCCGGGGTCATGGGATTGCGACCTTGTGACAAGTGAAGTCAATGGGGGAATCCAGATTCACTTAACAACTATGGTACTACCTGAACAACTGCAGTGATTCGCTTAACAACTGTGGCAAGTAAAGTCGTAAAACGGGGCAAAACTCACTTAATAACCATCTGGCTTAGCAAAATATAAATTCTGGGCTCAATTGTGGTGGTAAGTCAAGGACTGCCTGTGGGACAATGGCTGCCAATCCACACGAAAAGGAGAGAGGTTTACCCTTGCGTTCACGGAAGTGCCTGCTTTGTCCAGGATGGGCTGAACTTTGTCTTCGAGAAACGACACGTGGTTCCCAATCCACATCAATACTTGGGTAAGATACCACTCGGGCTTGGGAAGGAAGACAAAATCAGAGAAAAACCTGTGCGCTGCTCCGTCAAAGGGACAACTGTATCAGCAACATCATGCCCCTACCTCAGAGTTGTCCGACCTTAGCAGCTTTAAGACCTGTGGATTTCAACTCCCAGAATTCCCCGGCCAGCATGATATAGGCCAGGGGTAGCAACCTTGGCTCTTTTATGACTCGTGGACTTCAACTCCCAGAATTCCTGAGCCAGCATGGGGGAATTATGGCCCCTTCATGACTTGTGGACTTCAACTCCCAGCATTCCTCAGCCAGCCATGCTGAGGGGACAGGGAGAGGTTTCCAAGCTGAGCCAGGCTGGCTTAGGAATTCTGGGAGTTGGTCCACGAGTCATAAAAGAGCCAAGGTGGCCTACCCCTGGTCTAGGAGGCTCACCGCTTAGAACAGGAGGACTTAGGACAGGGGTAGGCAACCTTGGCTCTTTTATGACTCATGGACTTCAACTCCCAGAATTCCTGAGCTAGCCACGCTGAGGGGAAAGGGAGAGGTTTCCAAGCTGAGCCAGGCTGGCTCAGGAATTCTGGGAGTTGAGGTCCACCAGCCATAGAAGAGCCAAGATTCCCCACCCCTGCCCTATATCAGGGGTCCTCAACCTTGGCAACTTTTAAGACTCGTGTACTTCAACTGCCAGAATTCCTCAGCCAGCCACGCTGAGGGGAAAGGGAGAGCTTTCCAAGCTGAGCCATGCTGGCTCAGGAATTCTGGGAGTTGAAGTCCACCAGTCATAAAAGAGTCAAGGTTGCCTACCCGATATAGGCCATTGGGGAGCCCGACCTTAGCAGTCTTAAGTCCTGTGGACTTCAACTCCCAGAATTCCACAGCCAGCCGTGGGTAACCTCCACTCTGCACATTCTCGGCTGGCCCAGAGAACCATCAGGGAACAAGTGAGATCTACTGGCCCCACTGAAGCAAGTTCACTTCTTGCTGAATATTAGGGAGAGACAAGTAGTCCTCAACTTACAGCAGTTCACTGACAGTTTGAAGTCACGACGACACTGGAAAAAGCGACACGGCCGTTTTTCCACCCTTACAGCTGTGGTCGCATCGTCACGGTCCCGTGATCAAAATTCAGATATATGACGGCTGCAGCATTGTGCAATCCCCGTTTGCGACCTCGTAACCAGCAAAGTCAACGTTGTTAGTAACTTAACGTTGTTACTAACTTAACAACAGCAGTGGTTCACTTAACAACTGGGGCAAAACTCACTTAACAACTGACTCACGTAGTGGCAGACATTTTAGGCTCAGTTGTGGCCGTACGTTGAGGGCTGTCTGTAATGACTGCATATTTTCCAATTCAGTTCTGTAAACTTGGGTGACTTTTCAGAGAACAGCTGAAGATTGGGGTTTGTTCCACTTACCCTCCTGGGCTGCAATCTTTACGAAGTAAGGTTTTAAAAACAGAACCTCTAAGAAAGACATGTCAAGCACAAGGCCCGGGGGCCGGATGCGGCCCACGAAGTGGTTTCATGTGGCCTGCAAAGCCATCCTGGAAACAGTGAGGGAACGGCCCCCGCTGCCTTGGCCCTGGCCCAGGCCGGCCGGGAGCCATTGTACAATTTTGGGGTGGCCATCTATGCTGAAACACATTCAGTCTTAGCTCCACAAGGCCGTCTGGAAGCAGCGAGGAACCAGCCCCTGCCGCGTCGGCCCCGTCCCCTGGGTGCATGCTGGGGAGGTGTCCCCCTTGGTGAGGAATGAAGAAATGGACCATGCCTTGGCACTTGCCCTGATCCCACCCTTCTGCCAGAGACCCCCAGATCTGTCCCACTCCTGCCCAGGCCCCCACAGGCACCCTTGATGCAAACAATGTAGAGCTGGCCATGCCCACCCAGTAGGCCACACCCACTCCATCCACGCCCACCCAGTAGGCCACTCCCACCCGCCCCTCCCCAGGGCAATCGCAATGCTGATGCGGCCCTCCATGAAATTGAGTTTGACACCCCTGCTCTAAGAGCAGGATCTGCCGATCAAGGCTATTCTACCTTGCTCAAGACGTTGGTTTGCCGATTCCCCGTGAAATGGTATTTGAATCTTTTCTGAAGGGGAGCCAGCATGATCTGCATTGGTAGTATAATAGGTGGAGTTGATGGAAGGAGATATTTTTCTGGCAGCTGCTTCGGTTTGGTTAATAGTTCGTCTCTGAGATTTTTTTTTATGCGTTAAGGTACAATGTGGTGAGAATACACGCCAGGGCTTACAGAGGTAGGATGGAATCCAAGAGTCCACCAAACAAGCATTTTTTCATTTCGCTGAAAAAAACAAAACCCTCTTCCCTAATCCCCCATTTCAATAAAACAAAAATTAAATATTATTTTTATTTGCCTGTGAACAAAAAGCCCGCTCAATCCTTAAATTATTGCCTTTGTTGATAGGATGGGAGATGGGAGATCACCAACGTAGGAGCGCCGGAGGTTTATAAGCTGTTCAGAAGAAAGATCTGTTTCATCGTTCGAATAAAATGAAAGGTGTTTCTTTTAATCAATACAGTCCCTTATAACGACTTGAATTAATAATCTAAGGACAGAAGGAAAAACCTTGGATTCCCCTGACATGAAGGAGATGGACAATCCTCGGTGAGCCATAAGACTATCTAGGTCAGAGGTTCTCAACCTTTTTAATGCCATGACCCCCAACTGGTCGTACGTCGAGGACTAAACCAGTCGTATGTCAAGGATTAAACCGGTCGTAAGTCAAGGACTAAACCGGTCGTAAGTTGAGGGCTACCCAACCGGTCGTAAGTCGAGGACTTTCCCTGCCCGGGAGCGCCGTGCATGCGTGGTGCCGCCCCCTGCGCCGGCCGAGGCGTAGCTGGCAAGCGGCAGAGGCGGAGCAGGCCGACCACTGGCTGGGCCACCAGCTGGCCCAGCCCAAGGGAGGTAAGGCACCCACCGGAAAAGGGAAAAAAAAATGGCGGACAGCCTTGCTTGGCGACCCCCGTGAAATGGTCGATCGACCCCAAATGGGGTCCCGACCCACAGGTGGAGAACTACTGATCTAGGTGGTCAGATATATTTCTTTGTCCAGGTGCACATGTTTCTACCTCTCTATATCTGCGTTATGTGTGTATCTCTGCACAAATGACAGAAGGGAAGAGACAGAATGCGTGTCAACATGCAAACATTAACGGGGGTTGCCCCACAATGCTTGGGCTCTTTCTATGAGGATATTCATAGAATATTATTTGCCGCCACCTAAGGTAGAACAACATCTTAACATCTGGGTTTTGGCTGAGACTGGGGACATCCACGACCCTACATTCCATAAAGAATTATACAATAATTCTGCATTTAAGCCAAGGCTAGCCGGATACTTAAAAAAAAAACTTAAAGAGGATACGATGCCTGCAGTTTGAGGAGTTGAGAAAACAGGGTCTCAAAGTTACTGTATATTTCTGCGGCGTTCGGGGAGGAGGGAGCCAGGCCCAAAACTTGGGATTGTGCTGGTCCAATAAATGGCCAATGCAGCTGTGTCAGCGTCTCTTCGAAATCACTGCCAAAAAAAAGACGAGCACGTCGTTATTGCTGTGACTGGGCGATCCAAAGAAAGCCTAAGACAACTGATGGACGTTTTCCTACCTGGACAATTTGTCTTTCAGGATCTTGTGCCAGAATTGAATAGTAGATCTTATAAAAGTCAAGAGATGTGAGCAGGAAGAGTCTTGGAGCTTGATATCTAACTCAGCCATGGACGCCAAGGCCGTAGCAGCCTCGGGCACGTTGTTGGTCATTAGATATTGCTGGATGTTGTCACTAGCAAAACAAAGAGGGGGGGGGGAAAACACAGTGGACAAATGAGCAGAGATGATACCGTGTGTGGTATTGCCGGAAGCTAAAATCATCAAATGAAACCAAAATAGAAATTAGTGTTTGTAGCTTGGGGTTGAACTGTGGTGTCTGATATTCTCTGAGCTTACTTGCAGACATTTCATGACCCAACTAGATAACATCATCAGTGTTAGCAATGGAACATCTGCAAGAAAACCACCAAGCCCACAGAGCGCCAAAGACCCCCTGTGCAAGAAAATAAATTAGCCAACTAAGTCCATATGGAAATCAAAAAAATGATCACAAAGCTACCTTTACAACTGTGTTAGGAGCCTGAAGGCAAAGAAAGATTATGGCTATAAACTACGTAAATAAATCAAAGAAAGTCAAGCATGTATTCACATACTCATATAGCATTTTTGCGCCACGGGGTGCAAAAATGGGCCTCGGGGTGCGAAAACGGGGCGTTGTGGTATCACGGGGTGCAAAAACAGGCCACCGCCCGCTGCAAGGCGCAAAAATGGCCACCGCCGCACCACGGGAGCAGAAACAAGGGGCTGCGCCACGCAAGAACAGGGTAGGGCTAGTATCATGCAGACGCTAGTCCCGCCCTGTTTGCAGCACACCCATGCTCGCGGCCCTGGGCGCACACGCATGCACGTAAAATGCTTACCCCTCCCTTTTCCTCCGGTCCGCCAACCGACGAAGATTGGTGGCCTCTGCTCTAAGCCTTCTGTTATACCAGCGGTTCTCAACCTGTGGATCGGGATCCCATTTGGGGTCGAACGACCATTTCACGGGGGTCGCCAAACAACGCAGTCCGCCATTTTTTCCCCCCTTTTCCTTAGCTGTGCTACTCCCTTTTATTCTATTGGCTTCTGAAAGCCAATAGAATAGACTCTCTTGAATAGAGTCTAATTCTATTGGCTTTCAAAAGCCAATAGGAATTGTCCAAGCTGTCTCTGCCCTGCTGAGCCCGCCAACAGTCCCATTCTGCAAACGGTGCTGCACCAGTTGAGTAGTCCTCGACTTACGACCGGTTGGGGGGGGGTCGCGGCATTAAAAAGGTTGAGAACCACTGTGTTATACTGAAACGATGCGAAACGATTTGAAACCTTCTTTACCTTAATTCTTCTACTTGTGAAATCTGTTTTAAGTAAGCCAGGTGTCTCTCGACTTCTTTTATTTGGCTTATCAAGGCAGCAAACTCCTCCATCCAAGGGCTGGAGGTCAACAGGTGGCTGTTCACCGCATCGTTCAAAATCCTCTCTTTCTCCAGAAGCTCGTGGAAAGATTTCTTCGAATCTTCGGCGTTCTGCAAGGCCTTTTGGATCCGTTTGGGAACTTCCGATGAAACGGTGAGAACCTGTCGTCGTCGGGAGAGCAGCAGGCGGTTATACGGACCACCTTCGACTTAACGACAACGCCCGAGCCCAAAACTTTTGTTACCGAGACCATTTAAGCGAGTGCGGCCTCATTTTATGACCTTTCGCGCGACGGTTGTTAAATGAATCCCTGCAGTGGTTAAGTTTGGTAACATGGTTGTTAAGCTGTTAACCTGGTTTGACTTTGCTTGTCAGAAGGTCGCAAAAGGGGATTACATGACCCCGGGGGGGACCCTGTGACCGTCATAAATATGAGTCAGTTGCCAAGGGACTGAATTTTGATCACGCGACCCTGTGGATGGCTGCAACGGTTGTGAGTGTGAAAAACGGTCGTAAGTCACTTTTTTCAGTGCCGTTGTAACTTTGAACGGTCGCTAAACGAACTGTTGTAAGCCGAGGACTATCGGTACTTCCTGGATCGTGTCCATTAAGCAACCAAAAACATTAAAACGGCAATAGAAAGCTACTCTTAAGAGAGAAAAAAAAACTTGTTTAAAATGGTCTGAATAAAAACAAGTTAAGAATTGGTTCAATACGTGACCTGACAATCAACGCCAATGTTATTTATCACATCCAAGGCGATGGATGTAATATTGTTGCATGTGCCAGATATATCCTATATACCAGGGGTCTTCCAACTTGGCAACTTTAAGACTTTGTGGACTTCAACTCCCAGAATTTCTCAGCCAGCCCTGGCTATATACAGACCAGCGGTAGGCAACCTTGACTCTTTTATGACTCGTGGACTTCAACTCCCAGAATTCCTGAGCCAGCATGGGGGAACTATGGCCCCCTTCATGACTTCTGGACTTCAACTCCCAGGATTCCTGAGCCAGCCACGCTGAGGGGAAAGGGAGAAGTTTCCAAGCTGAGCCATGCTGGCTCAGGAATTCTGGGAGTTGAAGTCCACAAGTCATGAAGGGGCCATAGTTCCCCCCATGCTGGCTCAGGAATTCTGGGAGTTGAAGTTCATGAGTCATAAAGCAGTCTAAGCCTAATCCAGGGGTAGGCAACCTTGGCTCTTTTATGACTGGTAGACTTCAACTCCCAGGATTCCTGAGCCAGCCACGCTGAGGGGAAAGGGAGAGGTTTCCAAGCTGAGCCATGCTGGCTCAGGAATTCTGGGAGTTGAAGTCCACAAGTCATGAAGGGGCCATAGTTCCCCCCATGCTGGCTCAGGAATTCTGGGAGTTGAAGTCCACGAGTCATAAAAGGGCCAAGGTTGCCTACCCCTGATACAGACCAATGTGATGTTACTTTAAAAACAGCCTTCCCGCTTTTAAACAGTTAAAATCCATAAACGTGGGCCCCGTGCCTTGGATTCCCTGGACAGATAGCCCTCGAATTAGAACTGCTATTTTGCCCCATTTTACGACCTTTCTTGCTACAGTTATTATGCAAATCCTCGCTTAATGATTCCCCAGACTTTGTCAGAAGCCGGCTGGGAAGGTTACATGTAGTGATCACGTGACCACAGGGCAGTGCCAACGGTCACAAAATAAATGCCAGTTGGCAAGCGGCTGGATTTTGATCAAGTGACCGTGGGGGGGCTGCAACGGTCATAAGTACGAGCAACTGGTCATAAGTCACCTTTTTTTCCCAGTGCCGTTGTAAATTCAGCCGCTCAAAAAATGGTTGTAAATCAAGGACCATGTCCGTGAAATATTATTTGTAATATGTGAACAAATGCCAAGCCTTGGAGGCAGCTGCCCATGGCTTCATTTAGAGTTCCAAATAGTTGCAAACCTAAAGAGGGGGCTATTTTTCTTAAAGTATTTAAACAAACCTTCCCTCCCAGAATGGCACTCACCTGTTCTTCTAACTTCATCTGGTTTTTTGACAACTGCTCAATCAGCTCGCCAAGCTTGCTTAGTGAGTCGTAATCCGTCCCAACGTTCCTTTCCACAAATTCAGACACGTAGAACGGGATGTCACAGGTCCCCGGGTCTTTAGGAATCCTTTTGTTCCCATGAGTCACGTTTTCCGCTTCGGCGCAGCCTGCGGGGCTAATTTAACAAATGGATTATTAAGTTCCTAGCCCAAGCAGTTGTAACGTTTGGTTTTTTTTTTCCGCAAACACCGAATACATTTGTAAAAGGCGTTATTAAGAGCTCGGTAAAAGTATTAACACCCCCCACAAGACAAATGTGAACTGGATCAAATCAAATTAAGAGGAGACTGGACAGCCATTTGTCTGAAATGGTGTGGGGTTTCCTGCCTGAGCAGGGGGTTGGACTAGATGACCTCCAAGGTCCCCTCCAACTTTATTATTATTATTAAATATGGCAATGCATGACAAGCAATCTCCCTACATACTAAAGGATTGGGTTTTTTTTGTTTGTTTAATGGGAAGTTATCATCCTCACAGTAAACGATTCCAGAATATCTTCTCTATTGAAAACACACTGTGCTTGGAATACTGACTACGGAATAAGAGTTGGAAGAGATTTTGGAGGTCTTCTAGTCCAACCCCCTCAAGCAGGAAACCCTATAATCATTCAGGACAAAGGGCTGTCCAGTCTCTTCTTAAAAACCTCCAGCGATGGAGCAGCCATCTGGAGGCAAGTCGTCCCACGTTAAACTGTTCTCACTGTTAGGAAATTCCTGCTTTGTTCCAGATTGCTTCTCTCCTTGGTTAGTTTCCATCCGTTGCTTCTTGTCCTGCCTTCTGGCGCTTTTCAGGTTAGATCCACACCCTCCTCTGTCCCATTTCAAAAACTGCCTATTTCAATGGGAGAAACAGGCTCGGTTCCTAGTAAAGGAAGCATAGTGCCCTCCCACAAAGTAGAGTTAAAACCAAGTTAAAAACAAGAGGAATTTTCACTGAGCAACTGATGGGACCGGGTTTAAACCCATTCGGCTGATGAAAAGGCGCTGATGAAACTTGGTGTCTAAAACAGAGTATTTGCTTAGCACTGCCAGGGTGGAAGAAATATCTAGCTGTAGATATTGGCTTATTAGCTTTTACACAGGAGTGCATTCGTGGCATTTTCCAAGTTATTGATTTGTTGCATTGTTAGAATTCCTCTTCCATCAGGATACTACCAGTAACTATGCTAGTATTCTTTAACTCACCAGCACGTGTCAATTTCTGCAGGATGTTCTGCTCCTTCCTCCTCCTCCTTCTCCTCCTCCTCTTCTCTGCTGAGTTCCTGCTAAGAAAGGAACATATATTGGTCAGTTTGGATTGCACAAGAAGGCTGAGCGCCAAAGAACAGAGGCCTTTGAACTCTGGTGCTGGAGAAGACTCCTGCGTGTCCCCTGGACTGCAAGGCGATCCAACCGGTCAGTCCTAGAGGAGATCAACCCCGACTGCTCTTTAGAAGGCCAGATCCTGAAGTTGAAACTCAAGGACTTTGTCCACCTAATGAGAAGGAAGGACTCCCTGGAGAAGAGCCTCATGCTGGGAAAGATGGAGGGCAAGAGAAGAAGGGGACGACAGAGAAGGAGGTGGCTGGATGGAGTCCCTGAAGCAGGAGGCGTGAGCTTCAATGGACTCCAGAAGATGGTGGAGGACAGGAAGGTCTGGAGGAACATTGTCCATGGGGTCGCGATGGATCAGACATGACTTCACAACTAACAACAACAAGCTTTCAAGAACAACTAGCTTTTTTCTTCTTCACCCAAACCTCCAGATGTGTTTGATTGCCTCCCAGAATTACAAACGGAATAGCTAATATTTGGGAATTGGGAGCATGGTGGTTGAGGTGGTTAGGACACTGGGCTGACGATCGGCAGGGTCGTCTTTGAGACCTGGGCTGAGCTTCCGCCACAGTCCAGCTCCTGCCAATCCAGAAGTTCGAAAATGGGCGACTGTGAGTAGACAGCAACATACAACTCTGACAGGCAGCTCAACAGGGACACAAAAGGAGTCCCTAACTGGGCATCCCAGGGGAAACGATGACGTCAGCGTCTGATCCTCTCACCACGGAAATGTTTCGGTAGGAACAAGTCAATTGCACGACTGTGAGAGGGACCTCGGAGTCCTAGTGGACAATCCCTTAAATAGGAGCCAGCCGTGTGCTGCAGTTGCCAAAAAAGCCAACACAGTGCTGGGGTGCATTAACAGAGGGATAGAATCAAGATCACGTGAAGTATTAATACCACTGTACAAGGCCTTGGTAAGGCCACACCTGGAATACGGCATCATCTGGTTTTGGTCACCGCGATGTAAAAAAGATGTTGAGACTCTAGAAAGAGTACAGAGAAGAGCAACAAAGATAATTAGGGGACTGGAGGCTAAAACAGATAAGGAACGGTTGCTAGAATTGGGAATGTCTAGTTTAATGAAGAGAAGGACGAGGGGGGACAGGATAGCTGTGTTCCAGTATCTCAGGGGCTGCCCCAAAGAAGAGGGAGTCAAACTGTTCTCCAAAGCACCTGAAGGCAGGACAAGAAGCAACGGATGGAAACTAATCAAGGAGAGAAGCAACCTAGAACTAAGGAGAAACTTCCTGACAGTGAGAACAATTAACCAGTGGAACAACCTGCCTCCAGAAGCGATGAATGCTCCAACACTGGAGGTTTTAAAGAAGAGACTGGACAGCCATTTGTCCGAAACGGTATAGGGTTTCCTGCCTGAGCAGGGGGTTAGACTAGATGACCTCTAAGGTCCTTCCAACTTTTTACTACTACTACTACTGAAAACCCATACTGTCACTTTTTTTCAGAGCCCTATAACCTTGAACAGTCACTGAACAAATGTTTGCAAGCCAAGGACCTGCATTTTGGTCTTCAGTTAAACAAAGAACTGCTGTAACTGGGGGGGGGGGGAAATTGTCGATCTTTTTTTTTTTAAATCTATGCCCATTACGTTTTTCAGCTTTCTTTTACTTATCATGTCAAAGTAAAGCAACCAGCTTTTAAACCATTCCACCATAAAGTGGTATGCTTTCCTATAAAAACAAGGTTAAAAGTATAAGAATACATTCAATAATACAGTGAAGACTGAATTCTATGAGATAAGTGGAAATTGGCCCTTCATAAAGTGAAGCAAAGCAGATGAAAATGATGAGTGTAAACATAAAAAGAGGACCTTTCCACTCTTTGGCATCCTACTGTTTCCGTCCAACGTTTAAAAGATCCAATCGCTGTAAATACGTGAATATTCTCTATCTTAGCACCCTGAATCCAACCTGCACTATTTATTTTTTTTAATTCTCCAGCATCTCTGACTTATTTATCGGAGGTCTCTTGAAACACCTGTCATTCAAGGTAATCAATGCGTGGCAGACTTTAAAAACAAGATGTCCCGAATACCAATATCGCAAAAGCACAACGCGAAATTCAACTCTCAGAAGTCTCAGCGTATGGAATTAATTTAAGTGGAGTTTTCCCGTTGCTTTCTAACAGCTAGCACAGAGGGAAAACTAGAAGGAACAAAAATAAATAAATGAATAAATCACTTGCCTCAATAGACACCAATGACGCAGCACTTGTAATCTCCGATTGCGCCATTTCCAATTTAGCAACTGGTTTTAGGTTTTGGATGAATTAAAAACAAAAAAAAGCTTAGCAATATTACCGCAGTATCGAATATTAAATGTCACGCACAAAAAGACGGTTTTGGATGTAATCAGAAAGCCGATGCAAGATTTAAAGCAAGTCTGGAAGCAAATGTCTGTGTTTATATCTCTGTTTATTCAGTCTGTTAGGAGTGTAGTGCTGGCTTCACTCAGTAAAGATGAGCGTGGAATGGATAGGATTAACCAAAGCGAAGGAATATAACCATCAGAACATACAGTGGCTCCTTGGAATTATTGCCTGGCTCCTGCCGTTGCTTTCCCAATGTTTTAATTTGTGTTGTGTGTCTTGTCCAAAATAGCCACGAAGGAGAACTGCTAGCCACATAACAACTGAAATCTCTGATCCAAATGTTCTTGTTTCTTTTATCCTCTCATGCATTCTCATTTTCCTCTGGGCATTCCAACAGTCCATAATTCTTCCGCTTATCTTAAAGAGTCATGTTCCTTAACAAGCCTTTGCTTTCATCTAGGGGGGGAAAAAAAACACACCCCATAATTGTCCATAAATATTAAGACATCAGTGTTCTCTCTCAGATGTTATTTATTGCCAAACGGTTTTATTTAGGCAAAAATAAGGGAACCCATTATAACGTATGACAATAACCATGCGGGATTATTATTTTTGGCTGCAATTATACACCCTCCAGGCAGTGTTCAACTCCATGAATGACAAACGCAAGCACAATCTGGGATAAATTAGAAGGACTATACCAATGGGATGCTGAGACAGCTGAATCTCAAGAACAGGAAATGCTGCAATTATGTGTTAATGTATGCTTACGGTAGAAATACTGAAATCCACACCGTTATCTCTTAACACATTTAGAATATTTTGCAGGCAATTTATTAAGCTAAAAATGCAAGATCTAGGCTCCTGCTGGCGGCCGCTAAAAGTTCTAGAGCAGCTTTATTCAACCTAGCTTTTTCAAACAGAAAACCTAAACTTGGGTGTAAGTGAAACACATCAAATTGGCAATAGCCTCCATGATCTCTGCAGGAACACAGTCTGCCATTTAAATTAAAAACAGCCTGTTTTGAAAAAAAGCAGCTCCTTTGGTCTGCCCTGCTGAATTAAAGCTTCTTCTTTACGTTTGGCAGATTGACTCCGATTAACCACCCAGGATGGGTTTCTTACAGCCCAAGACCAGAAATAAGGGTGATTTCATAATCTTTAGAGGACATATATTTTAATGTATAGTTTTATTACAAATGAAGCTAAGTTTAATTATATTATAGCTTTATATTAGATAAGGGTTAGGCAAATTAAACAAGCTATTATTGTAATTTCTTTGTTACCTTCTGGGAGCAGGCAGTATCGGAAGCAGAATGACTAAATTCTATAATAGCTTTATAACTTGTAGTATCAACCTTGTTAACTCCTAAAACTCTTTTTTCTGCTATGTATTCTAAATGGACATATTATATGTATGTATGTATGTATATATGTGTGTGTGTGTGTGTGTGTGTATAGGTATGAATAAATGTGTGTGTGTGTGTGTGTGTGTGTGTATGTATATATATATATATATATAGTAGAGAGCATATGTATATGTAGGTGTGTGTGTGTGTATCTGAAATTTTTGGATTGCTAACAAAGAATTAAGGGGGACTGCGATAGCTGTTTCAAGCTGATTAGCTCTCATCAGCCAGCCATACCCTTCTGAGTTTTGAAACTGAGCTGCTTGCATGTTAGGCAGCTGTGTTGACCCTACACACACACACATACATATTATACATATATATGCATACATATATATAGTACATACATACCTACACACACATACATACATACATATTATATATGTAATATGTGTGTGTAGAGAACATATGTATACGTATATGTACGTGTGTGTGTGTATATATATATATATATACATACACACACATATATGTACATATGTATACACATATATATATATATATACATACACATACACACACACACACACACACACACACACACACACACATATATATATACGCCTACACAAACACACACACACAATGAGCGGGCATCAGAATTTCATTTTTTTAATGTGTGCCAGTGTGTCCAGAGAAAAAAGTGACAATAAAGGTTATCTTATCTTAATAGGGGTGTTCAGAATATACCACATTTGACTTTATTTTTTTTACTTGCAATACATAATTGCACCCATTTCTCCCTGTCCATCCTGATTATAACTGTTGTCTTTTATTCCCCATTTTATAATTTCAGGTCGCAGGCCACCGTCTGAATGCGTCATTAAATACAAAATAACGGTCAGGCCTGGCAATCCCACGAAGGAGCCCTTAAGGAGAGGGCTGAGCGCCCTTGGAAGCGAACTGCTGGGTGGAGGCATCCAGACGTCCACAGACCTCGCCTAAGGCCCTCTTCCCGGGGAGAAGGGAACGGGAAACAAGGGAAGGGTCGTGTGAACGCAAACCCGAACGCGGCCACTCACCTCCTCCCCTGCGTGTCGCCGTAAGCCACGCCCCCTCCCTCTTCTCCGTCGGACGCGTCGGCACTCAAGCGGTAACGTCGCTCTCCTGACGTCACGAGACGACCCGGCGCAGGCTTTTGACGAAACCCTTCGCTTCGGGGCGGCCGAAGCCAGGGTGGAGCGCCCAGCTTCCGGTTTGTGGCCGGATGTGCTTCCTCGCGAAGCTTTCCTTGGAGAGTCGGGAGTTGTAGTGTGGTGGGGAAGGATGGAGACTTTTAGAGAGCTGGGTCTAAACCAGGGGTAGGCAACCTTGGCTCTTTTATGACTCAAGGACTTCAACTCCCAGAATTCCTGAGCCAGCCATGCTGAGGGGAAAGGGAGAGGTTTCCATGCTGAGCCATGCTGGCTCAGGAATTCTGGGAGTCAGAAAGCGGCCTAGGCCTAGGCCAGGCAACCTTGGCCCTTTTATGACTCATGGACTACAACTCCCAGAATTCCTGAGCCAGCCTGGCTCAGCTTGGAAACCTCTCCCTTTCCCCTCAGCGTGGCTGGCTCAGGAATTCTGGGAGTTGAAGTCCACTTTGAGTCATAAAAGAGCCAAGGTTGCCTACCTCTGGTCTAAACCAATAATTTTTTTTTTTTTTTTTTAACCAAACTTGGCCACTTTCAGTGTGTGGATTTTAATGCTCAGAATTCCTGAGCCTGCTGGAGGATTCTGGGAGTTGAAGTCCACCTCTCTGAAAGTGGCCAAGTTCGAAAAGCGCGGGTTTAAATTGTGCTAAATCTAAGGATGCCCGTGTGCCACGACAGGAGAAGGGCAGGGCAGCTGGCACCAGCCAAAATGACCTCCCTCGCCTACAGGACACCTGGACTCATGCCCAGCTAATGGTTCTCACCAGTCTTAACCTTTCAGTACTGAAATAGATTTTTTCCCTCTGATTACATTCCCACAGAATCATGATGGGTGAATTTTATGGGGCTCTCCTACCTACCTACTTACCCATCCATCCATCCATCCAGTCATCTGATCTATGACTCTATCTAATATGTGGATCTTCTGCAGTCACAACATAAGCCTAAGACTGAAAATCAGCCTTGTCAGATGCTATATTTTTTCTATCCTACTCTGGAGTAGAGAGTTGGTCTCTGACAGAAGGCCACCTGAAGAGACTAGGAGCATTTGAAATGTGGATTGACAGGCGGCTGTTACGTAGAAGCTGGATTGACAAGATCAGAAATGAGGAGGTGATAAGCAGCCTGGGAAGCCCAGGGAAATCATCAAAACAATTAAAAAAACGAAAATTAGAATATTTCAGACATGTGACGCGATGCCCAGAAAAAATACGGCATACTCCATTTAATCCTCCAGGGAAAAAAGGAAGGCAAACGAGGTCCAGGCAGAAGAAAAAGATCGTGGCTTCAAAATCTAAGGGACTAGTTTGGACAAAACTCAGCAGCACTTTTTTGTGTGGCGGCTGATAAAATCAGGATCCCCAATATGATCACCAACGTCCGATAACGGATATGGCACAAAAAGAAGAATATATGGATCCATCCATCCATCCATCCAATCATCTATTCTTTCTAATCTATAACTCTAATATACGAATCCATCCATCCTGTCATCTGTTGTCTATCATCTACTCTTTCTAATCTATAACTCTAATATATGGATCCATCCTGTCATCTGTTCTAGCTCTCTAATCTATGACTACCTAATATATGGATCCATCCATCCATCCATAGTTTGGCCACCTGATGAGAAGGAAGGACTCACTGGAGAAGAGGCTGATGCTGGGAAAGATGGAGGGCAAGAGAAGAAGGGGACGGCAGAGAATGAGGTGGCTGGATGGAGTCACTGAAGCAGGAGGCGTGAGTTTCAAGGGACTCCAGAAAATGGTAGAGGACAGGAAGGCCTGGAGGAATGTTGTCCATGGGGTTCCGATAGGTCAGACAGGACTTCGCAACTAACAACGACAACAAGAAATAAAATGCAGACACACTAAATTCAGAATGGGTATTTAATCCTGTTATGTCAGGGTGCAGGTATTTCCCAGTTCATCTGTTGCCAGCAACAGACAAACCATAAAATGTTTGTTGACATAACTACTTCTGTTATTGGCTGTTGGCGTCTTTCCAAGTTTGCATCTTATGAAAAAACAGATATTTAATAATGCCAGAAATCAAATCAAAGCAGCTGGAAAAGAGGTGAACATTTTGCCAACAGTAAAAGCAGGCTCTATCAGCATTCTTAAGGCTAAACACATCTGTTCATTGGATACAGATATGTATTCAATGGTAACGTTATGACGTTTAATATTCCCGAACTGCAGAATTAAATATATTTGCAATTTTAATCTGTATCGTGTTCAAGAAGACCTGTGTCCTTCCATAAGAGAATGCAACCTTTCCGAGCTGACGAAGCCAATCGGTTGTTTGAATTCTGCTGTAGGGAGCACCATATTTTGTTTCAAACTGTTTAAAAAACAAAAATTAAAATTGGACAGCCCATCCGAAATAACGTCTTTCCAACTAATACAAAAATACATCTCGATTAGAAATTATGTGGGTAAGATAAAAGGAGTTCAAGGAGAAACAGACTGCATGCTGAAACCTCATCCAGTCCCTGAAAAGCATTAGCGAGGCCAGGTTGTGTTTAACTGTGATTGACTTTTGATGCTGGTGTCCAATTTGAGCACTTCTCGGATCGCCATCGTGGCATAAGCGGACGGCGGGAGGGAGAACTCCATCTTCAGAGCCTTGTATTTGCCTGCTGGCGTAAGTAAATCAAACATTAATGATCAGCACCAGTTCTAAAACTCTCCCTGTCCCTGAACAGGATCCCATGCTGGATTAATTGGAATATTTACCTCTTGCGAGGACAGGAGGTAGTTTTCCTTCCAGTTTATCCAAGTCAGTAGTAAATAACGGGATTTTAGGATCATCGTATTCAATCAGTTCCCTTTTATCAAAAGACAAGGAGATTTTTAAAAGGAGCAATGGAGAAAAACTTGCATTTAAGTTAGAGTAGTCCTCGGCTGATGACCACGGTTGAGCACAACATTTACTTTGCTAAATGAGACAGATGTTAAGTGAGGTTTGCCCTCATTTTACAACCTTTGTTGTCACCGTCATTAAAGGAATCACTGCGGTTAAGTTTTAAGTGAATTTGGCTTTCCCCATTGACTTTGCTTGTCAGAAACTTGCAAAAAGGGGATTAAATGACCCCAGGACACTGCAACTGTCATAAATATCTTTCCAAGTGCGCGAATTTTGATCCTATGACCCTGGAGATACGGCAATGGTCATAAGTGTGAAAAACAGTCGTTAAGTCACTTTTTTCAGTGCTGTTGTAACTTCAGTCACTAAATGAACTGTTGTAAATCGAGGACTATCTGTAGCAGGACTATCTGTAGCAGGAAAGAGAGAGAATTAACAGGACTTAGACTTGGGACTTTAGTGGGAAAATTTAAGGACACTTTCCCACCAAATGTTTTAACTCAAGTGTTTGCATATGCCTAGCCCAGGGGTAGGCAACCTTGGCTCTTTTATGACTTGTGGACTTCAACTCCCAGAATTCCTGAGCCAGCATGGGGGAACTATGGCCCTTTAAGACTCGTGGACTTCAACTCCCAGAATTCCTTAGCCAGCATGGGGGAACTATGGCCCCTTCATGACTTGGGGACTTCAATTCCCAGAATTCCTGAGCCAGCATAGGGAACTATGGCCCCTTCATGAATTGCGGACTTCAATTCCCAGAATTCCTGAGCCAGCATGGCTCAGCTTGGAAACCTCTCCCTTTCCCCTCAGCATGGCTGGCTCAGGAATTCTGGGAGTTGAAGTCCACCAGTCATAAAAGAGCCAAGGTTGCCTACCCCTGGCCTAACCTAAGAAATAAAATCCTCAGAGCACAAGAGATGTCCAAACAAAAAGAATGAGGGTGAGTGAACAGGAACATGCATATATAATCCTGAATAAATTAGACTTCCCTGTATTTTTTTTTTACTTACCAGCTCACACTCTGAGGTCGGATAATAATCTTCCGGTAAGCCCCAGACAATGAGTAGTCTCGAATTTTGTGCTTCATGTTATTGATATCCAAGTTGTCACTAACTAGCATTTCCTTGTAGCTTTCCCCAACTGTCAAAAAAAAAAAAAAGGACAGATGCTGAACTATAATATGCAAATTTTTAAAAAAATATTATTTCCACATTCATGCTGAAGCATCTCCCTTCTACCATAGAAATGCAAACTTTTTAGTGCCCAGTTGAGTTTCGTTTTCGTGGGGGGCCTTAGTGCTCTCTTAGTTGGGTTCTTTTCTTGCTGACGTTTCATTACCAAATTAGGTAACATCACCACGGCCGATGCCATTACCTAGTATGGTAATGAAATGTCTGCCATAAAACCACCAAGCTCAAAGAGCGCCAAGGGCCCCACAATTCAACCTGAGCTACAGATATTCTCTTTTCTCAGTTTTATTTTTTTGTTAGATTACAACTATTATAATACCTGATATTGAAAAATGAATTTTTTTTTCCATTTTCATTTACCAATATCAGTAGGTAGATATTACAATAGTTGAAAAATCCACCGAATTAATCAAGAGTTGGTATGAAGTAGCTGTCAGATTTCAAAGGCAATTTTGAATTTTTGCATGCAGCCCAGAGTCATTTTTTCCATGAGATGGGCAGCCATATAAATCTTGATTAACTAACCAATAAATACAATAAATAAACTCAATCAAAGCTTTTCCATACATGAGAGTTAATACATATACACCCTACTGAAAATTATGAATGCCACACTTGAATTGTCGATTGGTTTATTCCTCTATTTTCTCCCTCTGGGCTGTTACTCAGGTAGGACCTGTTTTTGAGCAAAACTCTTACTTTTATGCTTTGGATAAATCACATCAAAACCAGGCAGCGGCATCACAACATCATGGATGGTGTAATTGTCGACATCCCCTTCTTCAATATGAACAGCTGTGCCTTAAAGTAAAAAAGAGAAGTTTTCTCATAGTATATTGTTTTTTTCCAAGCCTCTGAACCTTTTCCTTTTTCGAAAAAAGCCTCCTTCAAAAGCTAAATCAGACCAGAGACCCTTCAAGAGAAGCCAATTTATTTTTATTTTATTTTATTTTAAAAAAGAAAGATACTAACCCTAACCTTTTCCTTCTGGGCCTAATGGAGAGAGAACTGGGGGAAAAAATGGAACTCTGATTTTATGTATAGTGTTGGCAGTGAGATTGCTCTATGCACAGAAGTGGAAGGAGGCCTTGATTCCCCCCATGGATGAAGGATTACAAAAGCTGATGGGATTAACAGAGATGGCTGATAAAAGAAAAGAATGTATAAGTCCTTTCGTTTCTACTTGGAAACTGGTTCTGGACTTTGTGCTTGAGGTGGAAAAAAAAAATGCTATCCTGATTTGGGGTCTTGCCGATCGATTTGCTGATCTTACTACAGATGTATAAAAAGCTGAGATTTGATTTTAACGTCTGATTTTACTGCAACCGAGTCAGAAGTCAATACTTTTTGTTTCTTCCCTCCCCTCCTTTGCACCTTTTTTTTGCTTTCCCATTTTCTACTCTTGTCCCGTTTTGTATTTGCATAATTTATGTTATGAATGAATAAAACTAAATAAAATTAAAAAAAAAAAGGAAGACCAAATACAATCTGAACGAAGAGCTGGTCCAGACTGGCTAACAGAGAACAACAGACCCAGAAAGCTTCTGCTCTCATTCTAGTTACTCGTTTACGTAATCCCAATGTATGGTTTAATGTTGCAATGGATTCCCTGTGCACCCTCTGAACCAGATTGACAAGTTATGGGAGTGGCTCCATCCTAACCTTGATTATAACTCCTTTTCCTTCTGACCCACCTTTGCACAGGACGTGGTGGGAATCCCTGATCAAAGGAGAGGCATGTCAACATGGGATCACTCCGTGGGAGAAAATGTCACAGATCAGACGAGTGAAGCCTTATCTGCTGATTCCCGAGGGAAGGCAGCCTGTCTGGTGAGTTTCTTGCAATACAGGAAATCGATTTATAACCGTTCATTTGGTGACCCCCAAAGTTAACAACGGCACTGAAAAGGATTCTCAAACTTATGACCCTTGCAGCATCCCCAGGGTCACGTGATCCAAAATTCAAACTCTCGGCAACTGGCAGTTGCCAGTTAAGATTCGCTTAACAGACGTGCTACTAGCTTGAGAACGGCGGTGATTCATTTAACCATTGTGGAAAGGAAAGTTATAAAATGGGGCAACGTAATAATAATAATAAATAATAATAATAATAAAGTTGGAAGGGGCCTTGGAGGTCATCTAGTCCAGCCCCCTGCTCAGGCAAGAATCCCTATACCGGGGGTAGGCAATCTTGGCTCTTTTATGACTCATGGACTTCGACTCCCAGAATTCCTCAGCCAGCATGGCTCAGCTTGGAAACCTCTCCCTTTCCCCTCAGTGGTGGCTGGCTCAGGAATTCTGGGAGTTGAAATCCAGGAGTCATAAAAGAGCCAAGGTTCCCCACCCCTGCCCTATATCAGGGGTCCTCAACCTTGGCAACTGTAAGACTTGTGAACTTCAACTCCCAGAATTCCTCAGCCAGCCTGGCTCAGCTTGGAAACCTCTCCCTTTGCCCTCAGCGTGGCTGGCTCTGGAATTCTGGGAGTTGAAGTCCACACAGTATTTAATATTTATTTGTTATTTATATGTAGGGGTATGGGTCTATACCAGGGGTAGGCAACCTTGGCTCTTTTATGACTGGTGAACTTCAATTCCCAGAATTCCTGAGCTAGCATGTCTCAGTTTGGAAACCTCTCCCTTTCCCCTCAGCGTGGCTGGCTCAGGAATTCTGGGAGTTGAAGTCCACGAGTCATGAAAGAGCCAAGGTTGCCTACCCCTGGCCTAGACCATTTCAGACACTTTCAATGGCCAGTCTCCCTCCAATAGGCTAGGCTGCAAAATTTGAGTCCTTATAAAGTCAGAGGAAGCTTTCATTGGAAATTAGAGGAAAAAGAACATGATCTGCATGGTGAAGCTTTGTTAATATTTTACCTCCTTTGAGCACCAGATCCCCTGGAACTGCTCTCAGCCCGTATTCTTCAATTCTTTCGCTCACCATGTTGTTCCAGACATAACTCTGGTAGCTATGAATGTACATCAAACGATAATTTCTTGTTATCTGCAATAGAAAAGTACCATCACCATTCTTTGCTGCACGTACTTCACTTTGTTTTCTGATTTGTTTTCAATCAGTGTCCTATATCAAATAGGATACCTGTAATCAAATACAGGAATGCAGCAAGAATGTATTTAAAACAGAAGCCACATAAAACAGATAAACACGTCTCCGGTAACAGTGAATAAGAGTGTATTTCCTGAAGAAAATCTAATCTGAATATCAAATTGAATTTGCCTCAGACTGAATATCTTTCCCAATGTAATCACAACAAACAAACAAAGGCTATAAGATGTTTGAATTAGATTTTACATTTAGTTACAGTAAAGACTCATGATTTGAGAGAATTCACAATAATATTTACCAAATACTTAGTTCTTCTTTTCTTTCTGCCTCACCAAAAGTACCCTATGCTTTCTCTTTAAGTTGTATTTATTTATTTAGTGCATAGCATAGAGTGCATGGATTAATAGTAGTAAAAATATGTAAAAGGAGCACATAATACTATGGTACACCTTAGGATAGAAACATGTAGTCCCTTTTGTAAGATCTTGAGGAATTCAAGAAGTTACATTGAGGTTGTTCTTGACTTACAATAGTTCATTTTGTGACGTTCAAAGTTACAATGGGGGACTTATGACCGTCTTTCACAGTTATGGCCTTTCCAGCCTCCCCAGGATCATGTGATCAAAATTCAGACGCTTGATACCTGATTCATACTTACGACGGTCGCTGTGTCCCAAGGTCATGTGATCCCCTTCTGTGACCTTCTGACAAGCAAAGTCAATGGGGGAAGCCTGGTTCACTTAACAACCGGCTTACTAACTTATCAACTGCAGCGATCCACTTAACAACAGAGGCAAGAAACGTCGTAAAACGGGGCAAAACTCACTTAACAAATGTCTCTCTTAACAACAGAAATTTTGGGCTGCGCTGCAGTTGTAAGTTGAGGATTACCAGTCTACATTATGGGTTAAGCTGTGCTGGCTCAGGAATTCTGGGAGTTGAAGTCCACGAGACATCAAAGAGCCAAGGTTGCCTACCTCTGGGTTAAATTATAGCTGTATAAAATAACCTCTAATCAAAGTTTTAACTGCATCCCAAACCGTTAGTTTATTTAAATTATTTTTAAAAAATCTTTTAGCCCTCCACTATTCCTTTCGGTAACATTTCCTGAAGTCTCCATCTAAAACAGTGGTTCTCAACCTGTGGGTCGGGACCCCATTTGGGGTCGAACAACCATTTCACGGGGGTCGCCAAACAACGCAGTCCGCCATTTTTCCCCCCTTTTCCTTAGCTGTGCTCCTCCCTTTTCTCCTATTGGCTTTTGAAAGCCAATAGGAATTGTCCAGGCTGTCTCTGCCCTGCTGAGTCCGCCAAACGTCCCATTCTGCAAACGGTGCTGCACCAGTTGAGTAGTCCTCGACTTACGACCGGTTGAGTAGTCCTAGACTTACGACCATTGGGGGGTCGCGGCATTAAAAAGGTTGAGAACCGCTGAGCTAATGGCAGGACGCGAAAAATTTTCGAGAGACTCTCTTAACGTTAAGGGGAGAGAAAAGCCCTTTGCAGCTGAGGTCCTCCCGTCTTTACTAGCCACATGCCAACAGTAGGTGGCGCTACAGCCATTCCGCAATCTAAATCGGGAGTGTCAAACTCACCACGTCACGTGACGGGTGACAACGTATCATGACTCCCCCCCCCCCCCTTGACGGAGCTGGGGTGGGCACGGCTTCCGGGTGACGCATCCGGCCCGTTTGACGCCCCTGATCTAAATCAATGTTTCTCAACCTTGGCGATTTTAAGATGCGTGGGCCTCAACTCCCAGAATTCCCCAGCCGGCATCCCCCCCCCATGAGTGCCTCATGACCGGTTGAGTAGTCCTCGACTTACGACCAGTTGGGGGTCGCGGCATTAAAAAGGTTGAGAACCACTGATCTAAAAGAGCTAGATTTCATTTTGGGAACCAGACTCACAAGGATTACGACCAGAAAAAAGCCTTTTTGAGTTAAATACATCTTAATTTCTGCCCATCCTTGGTGTTTTCTCAGCCTGTCCAGAAAGAGCCTTCAAACTCCGCTCTAAACGCTGACCTGGATGTAACCAACCCCCCCCCCCAAACCTTACTTACCATGTTAAATGCAGAGACTATATTTTTCAGTCCGTATTTAGAAAGCCCCCACAGTAGCTGCCCTTCCACACATCTTTTGTTCAGCAGCGTTTTGAAGGCTGCTGCTGGATCTTTCGTCCTTGCCCATTCTTCTCGACATTTTACCAAGGAACTCCTTTCCACTGTTAACAAATTTGGACAGAAAAAAGGCAAGAATTTTTAATCGGCCAGCGACATCACAACTTTTTTTAAAACCTTCCTCCAAGTCCTTTTCCAATATAATACTTGCCTCCTGGACGTGGCTTGAGTATCAAATCTATGGCTTCGTTCCAGTTGCTCTGCAGGATCGCTCTAAAAATCCAAGCACATTTTTTTTTTTCAGATTGGACTGAATGATCAAAAGAAAACATTATGCTAAAGCCAACAAAACAGAAGAGATCTAATCTGCAATGCTTACTTTTTAAAAATTTATGCCGACGTGAAACCCTGAAGTACGGGTTAGCAAACAGCCTAGAGCAGGGTTAGGCAACTTTGGCTCTTTTATGACTGGTGGACTTCAACTCCCAGAATTCCTGAGCCAGCCTGGCTCAGCTTGGAAACCTCTCCCTTTCCCCTCAGCATGGCTGATTCAGGAATTCTGGGAGTTGAAGTCCACCAGTCATAAAAGAGCCAAGGTTGCCTACCCCTGGTCTAGGTTCTCCTGCTGGAGCAGGGGCTGGACTAGAAGACCTCCAAGGTGCCTTCCAGCTCTACTTTGATTGGCTGACTGATTATCTGTGCTACAGGTGTTATAATAAAAGTAGTCCTGACCTACTTATATGTCGTTGGGTTTTTATCAGATCAGAGCTCAGAGGTTTATCTGTACAAAACAAAGCAGCTTACCTTCCCACTTGGAATGTAGGAATAGCTGTAGTTCCAAATCTCTGCATGCCATAATAATTAATAAATCCAATTTCCTTAAGGGACTGCATAGCTTGCTGAACTTCACCATCAGTCCCTGTTATATTTCTAATACAAATTAAAAAAATGATACGTGAGGGAAATGGGGAGAAATAGCTCAAAACAAATGCCATTCATTTAGTCTGATGCTTTAGAAACGAGTCAGAGTTAACCAATGTGGACACCAAGGTTGCTGAACTTAAACAGATGGTGGTGGGTTTATTGAAAAATAGTGCGAAGTGTTTTAAAAATAGAGGGCTGCATCCGGAAAAATTTAGCGGGTTGCTTTTAGTTCTACTAAGCTCTGTGGATCTCACGTTTAACCAATTAATCTGGAACCATACCAAACATAAATATATTTATATATTTGGGATATATGCAACACAGGGGTCAAGTGAAAATCTGGATGGTGCTACAAGGCTAATCCTCTTTATTTAATTCGATTTATTCTCCAGAAAAAAGGAAACGAACAAGTATTTTGCTGAATCAGTACAACTGGGGATTCTTTTTAGGGTCCTTTCTCATGCAAATGGATTTCTAATCTATGCAACAGAGAGTGATTTCAAGGCTAGTTAATGAGATTTATTCCACCTTTCCCAGGTCAGAGACTTCTAAGAAACACGGAAATGCAGCGTTTTTTACCTAAGACCCACTGTGAAATGGTTTCCTTGCAATTCTCCCAATTTCAGGGGGTGATTCTTGTAACTGAAGTTTCCAAGCTTGCAGTTCATTAAGCATTTATTTAAATGAGCTAGTCTCTGTGCGGTGATTCTATAAAAGAAAAGAAAAACAAAACAAAACAGAGAATAAAGAGTTTCCTAAGTAACAGATCAGTTACTCCAAACTAAACAAGTGGAAGAATCTGTAATAGATCTTAAGCTTCAGTGTTTTTTCCGGCTCTTCTGTATCGTAACGGTGAGGAAGACATTGGAATATTCTGTTTCTGTTTTATTAAACCAAGACTTCATAAGCTATGGTTTTTGTTCCTGGAGGCTTTTAAGAAGAGATTGGACAGCTGTTTGTATGATCTCTTGCTTGAGCAGGGGGTTGGACTAGAAGACCTCCAAGGTTCCTTCCAACTCTTATTATTCTGCTGGTAAAAATGAAATTATGTCTTTCCAATTCCTCCTGAGATTTGCTGGAAGAAGGAAAGGCCAGGCAAGAGTTATTTTTCCTAGACAATTCAATTTTCAAGATATTAACAAAACGTCAGTATAGCTAATTCCTCAGCATGCCTGGCTGAGGAATTCTGGGAATTGAAGTCCACAAGTCATCAAAGGGCCAAGTTTGAAGACCCCTGCTTGTGGACTTCAACTCCCAGAATTCCTCAGCCAGGCACGCATCCTACACTCCCGTGACTTTGTTTTACAATTATTATTATTATTTTTTTGCCAGTAATTGGCAAAAAAAAAAAAAAAATCCAATTTCTGGCACAACAACAAAAAAAAAACCCCATCCATTGCAGGGAACAAGTTTGCTGAACAATTGCAGTGTTAGCTTAACGACAGATCTGCTTAACAGTCATGGCGATCTGCAAAAGTTGTACAGTTGGGTCTGTCACGTGACAACTCATTTTAACAATCTGCACGACTTAACGATGGTTAATGTCTGGCTCTACGACAGTCCTAAATTTGCAAAAATAAAACCGGACACAGGTGGCTCTCTGGTCATTTTCAAAGATTGTGCATGTTGCACACTTTTGTGCGTAGTTAAAACGCTAAACTGTTCGACTTCACTAACGTTGAAGCCATCCCTAACCGTTTCTTCCACATATATTTAGTAAATGGAAAATTCTTCGTCCTTTCATCTCACTTCAGCGCTTTCTGAACGCAACTCAAAGAGGCCAACTCAACATCACGATCCAATCTGCCACGGATTTGGCATCCCTGGATCCCACTGTCAGAAAAAAATCAATATTTGAACCAGATTAATTCAACACTATCCTTCTTTTTTTTATATATACTTACTTCAGAACAGCTATCTTTTGAACTGTAATGGCTCTTTTGTCTTTGGTTCCCATGTAAGAAAATATGGTCGGCTTGACTCTGTAAAGAAAGAAAAAGAAACTGTTTAGCTGGAACAAATTATGGAGAAATAAAATTCCTAAAGTATCATTTGCACACACTGTGTTTTATTTAAGACCAGTTACGCCCTAAAGCCCTGTTCCTAGATCTTGGCAATTTTAAAACAGGCGGATTTCCAACGGGTGGGGAAATTCTGAGGGCTGAACTCCACCTGCCTTAAAGTTATCAAAGGTTAAGAAAAGGATCCATCTTTAAACGTCAATGGCTTATTTGATCCCTGTTGTCCTTGACTTACAACCATTCATTTAGTGCAAGGGTCTTCCAACTTGGCCCTTTTATGACTTGTGGACTTCAACTCCCAGAACTCCTCAGCCAGCCTCCATTTTGTTTGTTAGATTTAAGACAGGGGTCTTCAAACTTGGCCCTTTTATGACTTGTGGACTTCAACTCCCAGAATTCCTCAGCCAGCCTCCATTTTGTTAGATTTAAGACAGGGGTCTTCAAACTTGGCCCTTTTATGACTTGTGGACTTCAACTCCCAGAATTCCTCAGCCAGCCTCCATTTTGTTTGTTAGATTTAAGACAGGGTTCTTCAAAATTGGCCCTTTTATGACTTGTGGACTTCAACTCCCAGAATTCCTCAGCCAGCCTCCATTTTGTTTGTTAGATTTAAGACAGGGTTCTTCAAAATTGGCCCTTTTATGACTTGTGGACTTCAACTCCCAGAATTCCTCAGCCAGCCTCCATTTTGTTTGTTAGATTTAAGACAGGGGTCTTCAAACTTGGCCCTTTTATGACTTGTGGACTTCACTGAGGAATTCTGGGAGTTGAAGTCCACAAGTCATAAAAGGGCCAAGTTTGAAGACCCCTGATTTAGTGGCTATTTGACTTTACAGCGGCGCTGAAAAAAGTATATCCATGAAGACTCAATCATCCAGGCCAAAGGTGTCTGAAGGTTGAAACATGGCAACAAGGTCCAGTCGCCGTGATTCAATCTCTGACCTATGACTGTTTTTTCACAATTGCGACCGTGGCAGCGTTCCTGTGGTCACGTGATCAAAATCAGGACGCTCGGCAAAATGGCTCATTTATGACGGTAGCAGTCATGTGACAAGCAAAGTCAATGGGGGAAGCCAGATTCACTTAGTAACCGCGTTACTCACTTAACAACCACAGTGATTCACTTAACAACGGTGGCAAGGAAGGTCGTAAAATGGGGCAAAGGTCACTTAACAAGCGTCTCGCTTAGCACTGGAAATTTTGGGTTCAGTTGTGGTCATGAGGACTAGCTGCATGTCCCAAAGTTAAAAAAAAACAAAAGACCGATACGTAGATCCCGTATCGTTTTAAAAAATAAAGAGACAGGCATTTTACCCTCAATCTCCTCCAATGTTCCTTGAGGAAATCCTTCTAAAAGAGGACATTTCTACCGTCTGCTACAAACAAGGATCACGACAGCGTGGTTTGATAGAAACGGGCGGCATATAAATGTAATAAATAAAGTATCTCAAAATGGGTCTCTCTCTCACTTTTTTTTTCCCCCAAATTCGACTCACCTTAAATATTTGGAGAGCACGTTGATGGCGTCCATGGTGTCCTTGTTTTCTTTGTATAAGACAAAATGGCAGTAATTTCCCTGGGACTTGGGCCAGGAATGCTTCCTTGGATCTTTTGCAAATAAAACATGAAAGATGCAAAATGTTAACGTGTGAAAAATGCCATGCTCTACCTAACAAAGGATGTTTGCAAATCCTGGGGGTGCCATCTGCATCCTGAAATGGGTGGGGGGGGGGGTGACATTTGCCTCACAGAAAAAGAGATACTCCTCAGCATTTTTTTGTTGTTGTTTATAATCAGTGTTGTTCAACCATGGCCACCTGAAGATGCGTGGACTTTAACTCCCAGAATTCCCATGCTGGCTGGGGAATTCTGGGAGTTGCAGTCCGCTCATCTCCAAGTGGCCTCGGTTGAGAAACATTGGCATAGATATTGCATTTATTATTTGTATATGAATTGCCCCTCAATAAAACACATCTGTCTAACAAGCCAGTTATGGGCCAAGGATACCATCACAAATTGCAACCTGGCAGTGATGGAATATTGGGAATGATAGTTCCAGCAATTTTGGAAGATCCCAGAGTATAAAAGACTGAGACAGACAACTGTAGCATGTTCAAAAGCAAGGAGGAACGCCAAAATAATCACCACTGGTATAATAATTTTGGATAAAGCCATTTTTCAAATTACCTATCTATCTATCTATCTATCTATCTATCTATCTATCTATCTATCTATCTATCTATCTATCTATCTATCATCTATCTATCTCTATCTACAGTATCTCTCTCTCTCTCTCTCCACCCACCCACCCACCCACCCACCTACCTATCTCTCTATCTATCTATCTATCTATCTATCTATCTATCTATCTATCTATCTATCTATCATCTATCTATCTTTATATTTTGGTACCTTGATACTCAACAGCTTTGAAACTCAACACATTTGATACTTGGTGCATTTTGACATGAATATTTTGTCCCGGTATTCATGGTGTGTTTGCTACTCAATGCACAAGCTAGAACTTGTTGTTGTCAGTTGCCTTGTGACTCACTACATTATTCCTTATGGGAAAAAAAATCTGTTTGGTACTCATTGTTTTTGGTACTCATTGTGCCTCCTGGAACCAATTAACGACGAGTACCAAGGTAGCAGTGTATGGCTAGCTAGTGTACCATATACCTTACCGTTACGCAATGGGATGCAAAGTTCTTTAATATACTGAATTGAGACCAAATGCAAGAAAATCAGTTTCAGCCCCTCAGGTTAATTATGAAATTTACCAGGTGGTTTTTCCACAAATGATTGGGATCCGTTCAGGCATAATATCAAACTATGATGTGGCACTGAACTCCTTTAGATCAGTCGTTTTCCAGCAGCTCTTCCAACAGGAGAAGCAAATGCGCTAGCCTAGACATTATGTTTAATGTGCCAGACCATTATTTGACACTGCCTGTGAGCTAACAATTACTTCTCCCTTAATTAACATGAAATAAAGTCTCCTGAATCAAAGCACCTCGGAATAAGAGCCAAATTATAGGGTAAGAGATGGCAACAGATTATCAGATGGGGCTTAAACGTCTGCTTAAACGCCATTCATTTTCCTTACTATAATTTGATTATTACCTAAAGCACATTGAAAGCTCAGGCGTCAACGCTATGAAACGGCTGTTTAAATATGGATGTTGTTTGCAGCGTGGATTTTGATGTAAATGCGCCCGTGGGGCAACTACCTTCTCGTCTTCTGTTCCTCCAGGTATATAGATTAGACATTTTAAACTGAAAACGATATATGTTATTATAATATATATTATATTAAAATGATGAAGAATTTACCACTATGTTCTGTAAAAGAGATAGTGGAAGTCCTTGGCCTTTGATTCCCAATTATTTTTCAGCAGCTGCTTCGTGAAAGGTCAAAATTCTTCTTGTTAAAGAACTATATACATTAATCCCAAGGATGATGCTATTTATTACATGTAAATCTTAGTTCTAATTTAATTCCTAAGCTGCAGCTGTTTTCTTACATTTGTTTAACTAACATACATGTACCTAGAGGTAAATTAAGAATGAAAAGGTTTACTTCTGAATGAAAGTGGAAAGTCCTGGACTGCACGTACATTTATATTTGTATAAGAATAATAATAATAATAATAATAGTAGTAGTAGTAGTAGTAGTAATAATAATAGACAAATTCGCCATTAGTCAATTGCAAAAGGCGGCCTTACTAGGAACTGCTTCCATCCTGCAATGATACCTGTAATACCGTCAAACATCCACATCTGCCTATCCCAGGTCCTGGGTAAGGACTCGATAGGTAGACAAAAATGCCAAATCCAGCGTGAACATCTGGCTAATTGTGCGATGATCAATAATAATAATAATAATAATAATAATTGACTAATGGCAAATTTGTCAATGCCAATGTTGTTCAAGTAAACAACTGGAGCACCACTTGAACACCATCGGCATTGACAAATTCGCCATTAGTCAATTGCAAAAGGCGGCCTTACTAGGAACTGCTTCCATCCTGCGACGAGATCTGTAATACCATCCAACATCCACATCTGCCTATCCCATGTCCTTGATAAGGACTCGATAGGTAGACAAAAATGCCAAATCCAGTCTAAACATCTGGCTGACTGAGCAGTGATCAATAATAATAATAATAATAGACTAATGGCGAATTTGTCAATGCCAGTGGTGTTCAAGTAAACAACTGGAGCACCACTTGAACACCATCGGCATTGACAAATTCGCCATTAGTCAATTGCAAAAGGCGGCCTTACTAGGAACTACTTCCATCCTGTGACGATATCTGTAGTACCATAAAACATCTACATCTGCCTATCCCAGGTCCTTGATAAAGACTTGATAGGTAGACAAAAATGCCAAATCCAGTCTGAACATCTGGCTGACTGTGCAAATAATAATAATAATAATAATAATAAGAGTTGGAAGGGACCTTAGAGGTCATCTAGTCCAACCCCCTGCTCAAGCAGGAAACCCTATACCATTTTCAGACAAATGGCTGTCCAGTCTCTTCTTAAAAACTTCCAGTGTTGAAAGTTAAAGAGTTGAAGGATTCTTCAAATCCTTCAACCCTTTAACCTCTCTAAATTATCATTACTTTGAGTGGCATTTCATTTTCGGCTTCGAAGAAACGCCAGCATCCCCTTACCTGTTGATGTCCTGGCCTCTGATCACAGGCATAGGATAAAAGAGCACAAAAGAGCAAGGTTTCATTTTACTTCTGTTTGGCTACTGGAGAGTTTCAGATGGAAGCATGCAAGGTTATATGGTTTGTATGCTGTAGATGACTGGAGCATTCAGCAGTGAACAGGGCGACCGACAGCTGTGCAGACAGCCACACAATGAAACGTGCAAGGGCACAGGGAAGGAATGGACCACTTCGGCTCAACGCGCAACAAAGAACACTGAGGGCATTCCAGAATACAGAATAACAAGAGTTGGAAGGGGACCTTAGAGGTCTTCTAGTCCAACCCCCTGCTCAAGCAGCAGACCTTATCTCATTCTGGACAAAGGGCTGTCCAGTCTCTTCTTGAAAACCTCCGGTGATGGAGCAATCCACGACTTCTGGAGGCAAGTAGTTCCCCTGGTTAATTGTTCCAACAGTCAGGAAATTTCTCCTTAGTTCTAGGTTGGTTCTCTCCTTGGTTAGTTTCCATCCGTTGCTTCTTGTCCTGCCCTCAGGTGCTTTGGAGAATCGGTCAATCCCCTTTTCTCTCTGTGACCGCCCCTCAAATATAAGAATGCTCTCCTGCTACCTCTATTTCATCGCTAAGCTAGACATACCCAAAGATGAAGCATTCCAGGTACGTCATACAGAATTTCACTTCAAAACAGAGACAGCCTATTTAATCCGAGGACTGATCTTGTTTATTCCAATGGACACAGGGGAAAATGGAGGCGTGTCTGAGGGCCCTTACATTTTACGACGTCACATTCCCAAAGCTGACCCATGCATTTCTCTCCTACGGTGAGCTACAGAAGACAGAGAGCGTGATTTTAAGATTTGGTTTCCATCTGTAAACGTGCATGCTCCATGCACATGCATGCAGACACCGCTTTATATACGCTATGCAAGACACAATTACATTTGCCCCAAGATATATTTATATTTTGGGAATTCTGTTTCGAATTGTATTGACTAGGCGACGTAACTGATTTTGGGAAGGCTACATTTTTAAAGCCTGGCAAGTAAGATGGATGAGATAGAAAGTGATTATTGTTCTAAATTCTAGCACCCAAAGCCACTGTAAACTAAGATGACTACTGTTTTTTGGATAGCTGTTGTTGGGCCATTGCTGAAGATTAACCTGGTTAAGCAGCCTGAGAGAAAAGTTATTGACCCACTGCTGGAAAGATCAATTTACTGCTCAGAGGCACAAGAAGCCATCCAAATCCCCAAAGACTCAGCAAAATCATGATATATATGTATGTATGTATGTATGTATGTATATATTTTCTGAGGTTTTCGTGGGTATTTGTATGTAGGTCTTTGGTTATTCTGGTTTTCTCCCACGTAAAATTGGAAGTGTCTTGGGGACGTTTTGACGAAGTCTCATTCGTCATCTTCAGGCTGGTGCTTTCGGCTTCGTGCTTCTAGTGCTTTGCTCCTAGAAGCACGAAGCGAAAGCACCAGCCTGAAGATGACGAATGGGACTTCGTCGAAACGTCGCCAAGACACTTCCAATTTTACGCGGGAGAAAACCCGAAAACCAAAGACCTACATATATATATATATATATATATATATATATATATATATATATATATATAGCACCAGGAGATAAAACAATTAAATGTTTAATAAATAGATAACCTAGCTTTCGATGGCTGTATTGCTGCCATCATCGTCAGGGTGTTAATTTAATTGTTTTATCTCCTGGTGCTCGTCTTTATCTTTTGAATATGTATACACCCAGGAGACTACGTTCTTCAATTTTTAGGTTAATTATATATATATATATATATATATATATATATATATATATATATATATATATATATATATATATATATATATATTCAAAATATATATATATTTTGCTGAGACGCCTTTTCTCTCTAAAGAATTGGAAAGGTGGCTTGTAAAACGTTCTGCTCCCGAAGCAGAGAGATTGACAGCAAATTAAAATGGCCTTTTATTTCTCGGCGCTCGGCTTCGAAACATCATTAAGCTGCCATTAAGCTTCGTGTTAACTGTTTCAATGGCTTCCTCTCCCATTAAAATATGGACCGGTGTTTAAGAACGGATCCTCCAAATTTCTAATCCCCCCCTTTTTTTGTTTCCATCGTATCTTTTAGACCAGTTATTACTCAATATTTCTCCATATTGAATGGACTTCAACTCTTTGAAAATTCTGGGAGCTGAAGCCCACATTTCTTAAAAGTTACTGAGGTCAAGAAACACTGTTTAGATTGCAAGCAGAGGTACTCTCAGGGGGTGGGCAAATGATAAAGGCAGTGTTGCATAGTGATTTTGCCCCTGTGTATGTCCTTGATGATGTCACCCTCTAGGTTAAAAAAGCAGCCCAGTTTATTATATCAGGGCGATACAAGGCTGCCTTTTGTCATTTTGACGGCAGTTTCAAATCCTGCGACTTTGCCCTTTACTGACTGTGACGATGCAGGAAGTCCTCGACGTACAACTAGCCGCTTAGGGATCCTTTAAAGTTATAACGGATCCAAGTCTGGCTTCCCCATTGACTTTGGAAGGTCATACAAGGGGGTCACCTGACCCTAGGACACTGCAACGGTCCTAAATGCGTGCAAGTTGCCAAAAGTATCTGAATTTTGATCCCGCGATGGTCACAAATGTGAAAAACCGTCACTAAACGAACAGTTGTAAGTCGAGAACTACTCGCAGCTGCAGCAGCCTGATATATAAAGTATTAAAGTGCTTTTAAGATATATTAAAGTGCTTTTAAGAGTCACAGTTAACTTTAATTCTAATTCTGCTGAGTTGGTACGATGTCGGAAGCCTCTACTCAACTTCTCTGAAAGGCTGTCCAAAATAATTAAAATACACCAATTAGAGGCTCTCAGTAGGTGACTAACCCACTTTTTGTTTTAAATGATGGCAGTAATAAAACTCACTTGCAAGAGATTTTTTCCCCGCTGCGTGGTAAGCCACAATGCACTTTTTCCCATCCTGGATCTCTGTTTTGGTCTCTAATCCTGGAAATAAAGATTTTACAGCCTGGTGTATAATTGTCCTTTTCTCTTTAGTGTCTTCAATTACCTACGCAGCAACACAGTAACAACAACAACAACAAAAACAAGTAAATACTCTAGTTACACCACGTTTCCCTAAGCAAAAAAAGTGTGGGGACCTTACAAACTGAATGGAATGTATTGTTGTTGTTTTTTTACAAACAACTCAAGGCGGCGAGCATAGGATATTCCTTCCTCCTCTTCTTTTCCCCACAACAATCCTGCGAGGTGGGTTGTTGGACTGAGAAACCGTGACCGACCCCAGGTCACCCAGCTGGCTTTCGTGCTTAAGGCGGGACTAGAACTCTCAGTCTCCTGGTGATTGGCCCAAAGTCACCCAGCTGGCTTTCGTGCTTAAGGCGGGACTAGAACTCTCAGTCTCTTGGTGATTGGCCCAAAGTCACCCAGCTGGCTTTCGTGCTTAAGGCGGGACTAGAACTCTCAAGTCTCTTGGTGATTGGCCCAAGGTCACCCAGCTGGCTTTCGTGCTTAAGGCGGGACTAGAACTCTCAAGTCTCTTGGTGATTGGCCCAAGGTCACCCAGCTGGCTTTCGTGCTTAAGGCGGGACTAGAACTCTCAGTCTCTTGGTGATTGGCCCAAAGTCACCCAGCTGGCTTTCGTGCTTAAGGCGGGACTAGAACTCTCAGTCTCCTGGTGATTGGCCCAAAGTCACCCAGCTGGCTTACCCCAATTACCCTAATAATTTTGTCAGAACAATTTCTCTCTCTCTCTTTCTGCAATCTGAAATGGTACCTAAATTCAAAACTATTTCAATTCAATGCATAATCTGAATGGTTTAAAACAAGAAAATGACTAAAAACATATAGATTTTAAGCCAGAATTATTTTTGTTAGGTATAATTGTAGGAAATTATGAGAAAGAGTGTATATATCTAATTTTACATGTATTAACCTGCAGCAAGAATTGGATTCGCTCAACACTGGAAAAATGAAGATTTACCAATTAAAATTTAGACTGTGCAGAAATGGATAGATCTGACATTGAAAATGAAAGAGAAAGAAGATTCAGTTTACTTTAGAACAGTGGTTCTCAACCTGTGGGTCGGGACCCCATTTGGGGTCGAACGACCATTTCACGGGGGTCGCCAAACAAGGCTGTCCGCCATTTTTCCCCCTTTTCTTTGGCCACGCCCCTGGCACCCGGTGATGTATAAGTGGTTGGGGGTCACCACAACATGGGGAACTGTATTATGGGGTCGCAGCATTAGAAAGGTTGAGAACCACTGCTTTAGAACATAGGATAACTTTGATCAATGGTTAGAAAAATGTAGAGAGAAAGGCATTTAACATGTATTAGTGAGTGAAATGTTGGAACCCAGACAATATGCTGCTGATAAAATATTAAGCATTTGTGACTATAAAAAAGTTATATATAGGTATGTGTGTGTGTGTATACATGTATGTATATATGTATGTATGTATATAAAAGATGATTTAAAACAGCCCAGCCCCCTATCTCTCCCCCCCCCCAAAAAAAACAGAAAATCCATTTTCTAACACAGGGGTTCTCAACCTCGGCAACTTTAAGACTTGTGGACTTCAACTCCCAGAATTCCTCAGCCAGCTTTCAGGAATTCTGGGAGTTGAAGTCCACAAGTCTTAAAGTTGCCGAGGTTGAGAACCCGTTCTAACAGAATCCACAGGTGGTCCATAGAAGGAACAAAGTACCTTACTGTGACTTGTATTTCAAAGGGCAAAATTCAGTGTTCTTCCTAATAAATACTGCTTACAGGCTTAATACCTAATATAGATATTGTCCAAAACTCACATCGACCAGTTTTGCCTCTACTCTGTGACTCACATCTGTCTAGGCCGTTTCTCAGAAAATCCCCTTCTAGATTATTTGCGTTGACTGTACAGTTTTTTTTTTTGTCTGAATTAATCGGAACAGACATGATGTTATGAAGCGTACCTCGATGGAAACACTACTTTCTTTGTTTTTAAAAAGCTGAAGGTCTTCCAGACGCTGTTTCTCTTCCGCTGATAACACCGTGTAGATCTCTTCCGGTGGATCCTGGAATATACATAGGAAAACACGGTAAACAAAGAACAAGCGTGAATGTTTCTTTAATACAGGGACTCCTCGACTTTACAGTTCATTTAGTGACGATTTGAAATTACAACAGCACTTAACGACTAGGTTACTAACTTAACAACTGCAGTGATTTACTTGAACAACTGTGTCACGATAGGTTGTAAATGGGGCGAAACTCACTTAACTGTCTCTCTTAGCAAGAGAAATTTGTGGCGCAAATGCTGGAAAAACGGGGCAGAGATTAGGAATTTAATGTGTATTATTTATGTGTATTATTACTTCCTGACAGAACAATTAACCAGTGGAACAACCTGCCTCCAGAAGCGGTGAATGTTCCAACACTGCACATTTTTAAGAAGAGACTGGACAGCCATTTGTCCGAAATGATATAGGGTTTCCTGCCTGAGCAGGGGGTTGGACTAGATGACCTCCAAGGTCCCTTCCAACTTTATTATTACTACTACTATTGTTAAGTAAAACAAATGGACCCAGTCTACGAAAACAAATATATATATATTCAGGTTTCTTTTTGCTGACAAAGAGGTCTGTCTGAAAAACTTTCTCTCTATGTATGTATGTATGTATGTATGTATGTGTATGTGTGTATATGTATGTGTGTGTGTGTGTGTGTGTGTGTATATATATATATATATATATATATATATATATATATATATATATATATGCGGCTCAATTGTGGTCGTAAATTGAGGACCACCTGTACTGGCTTTTAAATGCTTATGGAGATTTTCAATCATCCAAGTCATGGTTTCAGTTGCCTTTTGGAAAAGAAGAAAAAAAAAGCACTTTTGGGTTTAAAGATTATTTTATTACAGGAGCAATGGAAAGAAGATTTACCTCCTTATCTACGGGCACCGAGAAATCATCCAAATGAATGACAGCTCCATCTTTTCCTATTTCATGAACCACAAAATCGGAGTATCTGATAGGAGACACAAGACAGGTTAGGTCAGTGCCGAAAACGCCACGTCTACGTCTGTCAAAAGACTTGTTGAGTTTCCACACATTTGCAGTTACGGCTGAGGAAGAAGAAGAAGGGGTGAATTTGTGTTCAGTTTATTGGCCTCCTATCCCACCGCGGGGCTACGCTGTCTGAATAGAACAGAAGTAAAATAAACAATAAAATACACAACGCAAAGGGAACCTAACAGGACTACATCGATACGATAAGCCAAAACGACTACAATATCTTAGCCAAAAAAATTATGGAGCGTAACAGGAAGTCCTCGGTTTACAACAGTTCATTTAGTGACCGTTCAAATTCACAACGGCACTGGGAAAAGTGACTTTGACCGTTTTTCACACTTATGACCGTTGCAGCGTCCCCATGGACATGTGATCAGAATTCAGGGCTTGGCAACTGACTCGTATTTGTGACGGTCGTATTTGTGACGGGGGGGGGTCATGGGATCCCCTTTTGCAATCTTCTGACAAGGAAAGTTAATGGGGGGGGGAGCCCTGTTGCTAACTTAACAATTGCTGTGATTCACTTAGCAACGGTGACAAGAAAGGTCGTAAAATGAGGCAAAACTCTCTTAACGCACTGTTTTGCTTAGCAACAGAAATTTTGGGCTGAATGGTGATCGTAAGTCGAGGACTACCTGCATTTACAATGGGTTCAGTGTCCTGGGGGGGGGAGAGGTGTCACCTGATCGCCATTTGCAACCTTCCCAAATTCAGTTCGGACTAGCAAAGTCAATAGAGGGGGAACCAAATTCACTTAACGGCCACGATTCACTTAACGACGGTGGGGGGATTCACTTAACGTTTGTGACAAAAAAAAGGCTGTAAAATTGGGCACAACCCCCTTAATGAAAATTCTGGCCCCAGCTGGTATCCTAAGCAAAGGGCTATCCATAATGCAATGTTTGTCAGATCCACTGGTTCGGTATTACCTCTCTTTTAATATCCCTAAAAAGCCCTGGTGGGAACTAGCAAACTTTTGGATGCCGACATCCTGCTCCATCAGGCCGTGTTTCATCAAATCTGCAAATTTCTCCGGCTCACGTTCCCCGTCGCTTTCTACCAGTTCGTTCTCATCTTCTCGGCCTGGACTTCCTTCGTTCAAGATGGCGTCTCCCTTGGACTCGTCTGCCGAAGGGCTGAGGGGCTGTTCCAGGCCAGCTTCGGCTTCCTGCTCAGGATGGTCCCTTTCTGCCAGGGGTTCCTCCGAGAATCTCTGCCTTTTAACGTCGTCCGCCTCATCCTGATCGCCTTCGGGGAGAGCCCGCTTCCTGGGTGGGTTGTCTACGTCCACCATTTCCATGGTTAGAGCATTCAAATGGAGGAAGAAATCCTGCAGAAGGGAGAGAAGGAAAGTATTTAGTATATTTCATAGGTTTTTGCTATAATTGGACCCCCCCCCCCTCTCTGTATACATACATATACAGAGAGACATATATAGGAGCTAGATAGCTAGATATAGATGGTAAAGATGGATAGATGACAGAGATAAATATATGGATAGCTAGCTAGCTAGATGATAGCTAGATAGCTAGATAGATAGATGACAGAGATAAATATATGATAGTTAGCTAGATGATAGATAGATAGATAGTAGAGATGGATAGATGACAGATAAATATATAGCTAGCTAGCTAGCTAGATGATAGATAGATAGATAGTAGATGGATAGATGACAGATAAATATATAGCTAGCTAGCTAGATGATAGATAGATAGATAGATAGATAGATAGATAGATAGTAGAGATGGATAGATAACAGAGATAAATATGTAGCTAGCTAGCTAGATGATAGGTAGATAGCTAGATAGATAGATGACAAATATATGGATAGCTAGCTAGCTAGATGATAGATAGATAGATAATAGAGATGGATGACAGATAAATATATAGCTAGCTAGCTAGATGATAGATAGATAGATAGATAGATAGATAGATAGATAGATAGTAGAGATGGATAGATGACAGATAAATATATAGCTAGCTAGCTAGATGATAGATAGATAGATAGATAGTAGAGATAGATAGATGACAGAGATAAATATGTAGCTAGCTAGCTAGATGATAGATAGATAGATAGATAGATAGATAGATAGATAGATAGATAGATAGATAGATAGATAGTAGAGATGGATAGATGACAGATAAATATATAGCTAGCTAGCTAGATGATAGATAGATAGATAGATAGTAGATGGATAGATGACAGATAAATATATAGCTAGCTAGCTAGATGATAGATAGATAGATAGATAGTAGAGATAGATAGATGACAGAGATAAATATGTAGCTAGCTAGCTAGATGATAGATAGATAGATAGATAGTAGAGATGGATAGATGACAGATAAATATATAGCTAGCTAGCTAGATGATAGATAGATAGATAGATAGATAGATAGATGGATGGATGGATGGATGGATGGATGGATGGATGGATGGATGACAGAGATAAATCCATGGCTAGATACAGAAAAGATAGACAGGTGATGAATAGACTACAGATACATAGATAAATGATAGATGGATAGATATAGTCAGTGAGACAGACAGATGAGAGAGACAGAGAGAGAGAGAGAGAAGGAGGGAGAGAGACGAGAGACTTGCAAGGGAATTAAAACGACGTGTGAAATCCACGGATCTTCCTCCGTCCGGAGAGGGAGACCCAGCACCCGGAGGGAACACAGGGCCTGAAAGCCCCCCCCTTTCCCAGAAGCCCCCCGACACCCCCAACTCAGCGCCCCCCCCAGCCCTCCGCCAGGCGCCCGGCCACGGGGAAGGGCTCTCCCGCCGAGGCCTCCGGAGGCGGAGAGGCCTCTCCGGAGCAGCGGCGCCGCGTCCTTCCCCGGCTGGGCCGGTCTCGGGGCTCCCCCGGGCCCCGCCAGGCGCGCTCACCCGGCCCGGTGCGTGGAGGGCCGCGGGGACGGAGCCCGGGAACGGGAAGGCCCTCCGGGAACGACGGCGGCGGCGTGCAGCGGAGCGGGGCAGCCTGGGCGCGCAAGGCGGAGCTCCGGCGGGCAACGCGGCGAGGCTTCTGCGCAGGCCGCCTTGCAAGGAGCCGGCCTCTGCCTCCAGCGGCCGGGAGCCCGCATCTTCGGAGCCCCCCTCCCGGATTTCAGGCGATTTCCCTCGGGAAGCGAGATCCTTCCTTCTTTCGGGGCTCCGAGGCCCGGTTGAGCCAGCGCCCGCGGGGGGCGCGTGGAGTAGGCCCCGGAAGCCTTCTTGGACGCTGATGATGTTAGCTAGTTGGGTCATGAGACGTCGGGAAGGAAACCACCCAGCTCAGAGAGCACCAAGGTCCCCTCAGCCCTTCTTCTCCTTCTCTCTTCATCATTCAACAAACCCCCCTCTCTTTCAGCACTGATGATATTACCTAGTTGGGTCATGAAACGTCTGCAAGGAAACCACCAAGCTCAAGGAGCATCAAGGACCCCATAGTCCTCCTCCCCCTCCTCCATTCCCTTCTAGCACTGATGATGTTACCTAGTTGGGTAATGAAATGTCTGCAAGGAAACCACCCAGCTCAGAGAGCACCAAGGACCCCCACAGTCCTCCTCCATCATTCCACAAACCCTTCTAGCACTGATGATGTTATCTAGTTGGGTAATGAGATGTCTGCAAGAAAGCCAGCAAGCTCATAGAGCACCAAGGACCCCTCAGCCCTTCTTCTCTTCTCCATTCCACAAACCCCACTCTCTTCTAGCACTGATGATATTACCTACTTCGGTAATGAAACGTCTGCAAGGAAATCACCAAGCTCAGAGAGCACCAGGGACCCCACAGTCCTCCTCCTCCTCACCCTCCTCCTCCTCCTCCTCCTCCATTCCCTTCTAGCACTGATGATGTTACCTAGTTGGGTAATGAAATGTCTGCAAGGAAACCATCCAGCTCAGGGAGCACCAAGGACCCCCACAGTCCTCCTCCTCCTCCTCCTCTCCACAAACCCTTCTAGCACTGATGATGTTATCTAGTTGGGTAATGAGATGTCTGCAAGAAAGCCAGCAAGCTCAGAGAGCACCAAGGACCCCACAGTCCTTCCTCCTCCTCCTCCTTCCCCTCCATTCCACAAACCCCACTCCTTCTACCACTGATAATATTATCTAGTTTGGTAATGAAACGTCTGCAAGAAAACAAGCAAGCTCAGAGAGCACCAAGGACCCCTCACTCCTCCTCCTCCTCTTTCTTCTCCTCATTCCACAAACCCCACTCCCTTCTAGCACTGATGATGTTACCTAGTTTGGTAATGAAACGTCTGCAAGAAAACAAGCAAGCACAGAGAGCACCAAGGACCCCTCACTCCTCCTCCCCCTCCTCTTCCTCCTCTCCTCCTCCATCATTCCACAATAATCTTAAATTTTTGAATTATTCTGTTTTTAATGCTTAGTAAATCTAAGCATTAAAAACAGAATAATTCAAAAATTATTCTGTTTTTAATGCTTAGATTTACTGACTATTATTGTACACCGCCTGGAGACGGTCTGTGAGGGAGATGTGAAAAACAAATAAAATGCAGCTAGTCCTCAACAACTGAGCCCAAAATTTATGTTGCTAAGTAAGAGTTGTTAAGTACATTTTGCCCCATTTTACAACCTTTCCTGCCGCAGTTGTTAAGTGAATCACTGCAGCTGTTAAGTTAGGAACCCGGTTGTTAAGTGAATCCGGTTTCCCCATTGACTTTGCTTGTCAGGAGGTCGTAAAAGGAGACCCCACCATTCTGGGACACTATAACCATCATAAATCTGAGTCAGTTGCCAAGCGTCTGAATTTTGATCACATGACCATGGGGGGAGGGGATGCTGCAGTGCTTGTAAGTGTGGAAAATGGTCATAAATCGCTTTTTTCCAGTGATGTTGCAACTTGGAACAGTCGGTAAGTGAACCGTTGTAAATCGAGGACTATCCCTAACTATATAAAATCAATTTTCTGACTGGCCTTGCCTTATCGTGGTAGTCTTGTTATGAACAGAAAACTCATTTTTGTGGAAATAATTTTCTAACAGGACAAACATGGTGCTCCTAACATTCTCAGAATTGTTCCCCAAAGCCAAAACATTATCTTCCATTGATTGAAAATCATCCCTAAACACTCTTGTATTTTATTATAGGGGTGTTGTCTAGTTCCCCAATAATTTTCTCCCTTGTTCAGCTCCATGGTATATTTTTTAAAGGAATGGTAATTATTGAGAGTCAAACGTTGCTAAGGGCTATAAAGAAACAATATCGGAGTTTACACTCTTAAACTTACCCACAAAAGGAATCAAGACTGAGTTAGAAACAAAGTCAGGAACACTTGAATTTAGAGGACTGTCCGCATGCCGACTTCCACGGCCACAGGAAAATAACTTTGATGGTTAGGAATCAAAAAGGAAGCAAGAAAACACCTCCAGCAGTTAACGCCCAAATGAGCAGAGATTAAAATTAAGATTAATACTACTAGGCCAATAATCAAGAAGTAAACAATACTCCAATCAAGGAACTATCATCGCAGACAATTGAACAGTAAAAACAGCCTAATCAAGGAACCACGAAAAACACGCCCACCAACACTGACAGGTTAGCCTCTTTTATTTAAAAACACAGCAACCTCACTCGCCTCTAGCACTGATGATGTTACTTAGTTGGGTAATGAAACATCTGCAAGAAAACCACCAAGTTCAGAGGACACCAAGGACCCCACAACTTTGGTTTGAAATCTCAAACAATTAAGCAGCCTTTTCGTTGTGTTTTGGTTCTTCATTTGAAATGCAACAAGGTTCAAACTGATGTTGTTGGGAAATCAGATATTTATGTCTCTGCCGCTGACAGAGTGAAGGCAATCAGCAGCTCCAGTTAGTCCAGTTAGTGTATTGTGGGAAGTCAGCCCTTGAGAAGGAAATATTAAAAGGGCAGGAAAATATATTTCCTCAAAGGATCTTAAAGAGGCAGAAAAGCATGTCCAGTTTTTCTGTCTCCCTCCCCCAAGCAGTAACCAGCTCTAGAAATGCAGATGTAAACCACCAAGAAGATTGAAGCTAGAAGCTTAGGAAGACAAAGACACCTAAAATCTACATACCCTACCCAAACTCTAAGACAGGACATAATAGGATTAACACAGGGGTTCATGCCATGGTTCATGCTACAGGAACAACTCCAAACAAAAGGCTCCAGATGGTATAAAAACCCACTCCCTACATGTGCTCACTCTCTCTTTTCTTCCAGAGCCATCTTTCTGTCTGGCTCTCCTCTTCAATAAACTGCAACCTTCTTTCTAAAGCAGTCGCCATGCTGTTTATCCCCAGCTTGGACTGAACCATGACGAAAACTTTTCCTTCAACAATGTAATGGTCAGTCAAAAGTCACAAGGGTTGTAAAGCAGGTCACAAGGTAACCCACCTGATTTTTATTTTTTTTTTGGTGGCAATTGTTAAGTGATTGCTGTGGTCATTAAGCAAGCACTAGGGTCACTAAGCAAACATCATGTTCACTAGGGGCTGCAAGTAAATGCTGGTTTTCGGGAAAAACTATCATAAATAGTTTTATGATATGTGACTGGCTGGCTTGCTGGGTGACTTTGGGCCAGTCATGTTGCAGCCCAGTCCACCTCACAGGGTTGGGGACAATAGGAAGAGGAAGGAGGATTAAGTATATTTGCCGCCTGGATTTGCTTATAAAGTAATAAAGGTGAGATAAAAAAATCTAATTACAAAAAATACGAGCATTAACTTCCTTTCCAAGAACTCTTCCATATGCCCAGTAGGAAACGCCCCAGTCCTATATCTTAATCTGTAGTGAATAATTCATCCATCATTCAACAATCATAAAACAATTAATATTTAACTGACCTGGAAAAAGTGCAAAAGAGTTGAGTCCAAAGATTTTGTTGCTAAGTGAGAGAGTTGTCAAGAGAGTTTTGCCCCCTTTTTCAGACCTTTTCTTGCCCTAGTTGTTAAGTGGATCACTGCAGTTGTTAAGTTAGTAACGCGGTTGTTAAGTGAATCGGGCTCTCCCCATTAACTTTGCTTGTCAGAGGTTGCAAAAGGGGACTACACCACCCCGAGATGTCATAAATATGAGCCGGTGGCCAAGCATCTGAATTTCGATCACGTGATCACGAGGATGCTGAAACGGCCACTAAGTGTGAAAAACGATCTCTTTTTTTCAGTGCCGTCGTAACTTTGAACCATCACTCAATCAATGGTTATAAATCGAGGACTTCGTGCAGCCCTTTAATTCCCCTGCCTACTCTTCCCCACATTCCCCGCCTAGCAGCCCAGAAAAGCCAAAAGCGCTGTGTGTTTGTGTAAACCACAAGCATCACAGCTGCACAGAGCATCCCCTGAAACGCTGCAAACGTTTAGATCAAGGGCTCGCCAAACTTGGCCGCCTTGTGGACTTCAACTCCCAGAATTCCTCAGCCAGCCATGGCTGGCTGAGGAATTCTGGGAGTTGAAGTCCACAAGTCTTAACGCGGCCATGTTGGAAAACCCCTGGTTTTTGATGGCTCAGCTAACCTGTTGCCCAGGGTGACGTCACGCCGCCTGCGCCTCCGGGAGGGAGGGGGGAAAAAGGCGGGGCGTCCTGAGGCTGCTCGGCCCGTCCGGTTGCCTAGCGACCTCCCCTCCGGCGCCGCCTCTCTCCCGGCGTGGCCCAACCGCGCAGGCGCGGCCGGGCGTGAGGCGGCTCCGCTGTTCCTCTCGAGTTGGCGCCCGGCATCGGCGAGCGGAGTCGGCGGAGCGCGCTGCTCGTGGCCGGAGGGCGATGAGCTCCCGGAAAGGTACCGCCGGGAGGACCGGACGGGCTGGCGAAGGGTCCCTCCGGTCCCCGGAGGGACGCGAGTCGCCGGGCGGGGGGCTCCAGACTGGTCGGGGGCTCCCTTGCATCGTCAAGCGGGCGCCCGCGGGCTCCCTGGCTCCAATAATCTGTATTTTTGCTTCTTTTTCTCTCCCCCCTCCCTTGACACGTCCGGCAGTGCTGGCCTTGCAGGCCCGGAGGCGCCGCCCCAAGCACCCCGCAGCGCCCGGCAGGAAGGAGAAGCATCCTCCGCACCCCAAAAAGTGAGTATGGACAAGTGTGTTTGTGTTGTTGCGGTGTTGGGCTTGGTCCCGGGGCTGTGTGTGTGTTTGTGTGTGTTTCTCCGTGGTACATTGGCATTTTGCAGGGCACGAAACTTCGCCTTCCTCTTCCTGCTCCTCCTCCTCCTCTTCCATCAGCTTTCCGGGTCTCTTTGTGCGTGTGAATGGGGTCGACCTGCGTGTTGGGAAAACCCGGGTTGGGCATCTTGCCGATCTCGCCTCCCTCCTGGGGTTTTGCAGGAGTCGTGGGATGCTGAAGTGTCTTGAATGCAGAGGTCCTTTTCTCTGGCCCCTGTTTTTATGGCTGGATTTCGTGACAAAAGATGGGCTGATCTTGACCTGCATGTCTGAATAGGTCTGGAGAACGACTTTGGAACCGTTTCTGCCTTGACTGAGATTGATTTTTATGCCCTAAGCCAGGGGTAGGCAACCTTGGCTCTTTTATGACTTGTGGACTTCAATACCCAGAATTCCTGAGCCAGCCTTGCTGGCTCAGGAATTCTGGGAATTGAAGTCCACAAGTCATAAAAGAGCCAAGGTTGCCTACCCCTGCCCTAAGCATTGAATCTTCCTTCTGTTCTGAGTCCAACAAACCCCTTCCTTATTTCAGCCTGAAAAGCAGCACCGTGAATGTAGCCAGGGATTGATTTTTTTGGGGGGGGGGGGAGAGAAATAAATTGGATCAAGTGGGATCTGTTGATGGTTCCCCCCAAAAATCTTGCATCCAAAGTTTGACAGGAATTGCCCTGGCTTGCTTCATTCGGAGTGTTCGTGGTCAAAAATGGTTGATCGCTGACCCAGCCGGCAAAAGGCATTGTCAGCTTTGAGTTGCACGTCTCTTTCAAACTATTGTGACAGTTTAGCGCACTTTTCAGACATGCATTTTGATGCTGTGTTGCCCAATATAGAGCGATGTTTTCCAAATATACGATCCTCCCGTTTTAAGACGCTTTAATCACAAGGTAGCTTTCATGGAGAAATTTTGCATCGCTGCCAGGGACCTTACTTGTCCGTGAAGGGTTGCATCGCTTAATAATTTAGGTGACATTATACAATATGTATTGCTTGTTCTTCCTTAGGACGAAGGATTCAAGCTAGTTTTTTTCCTCTCCTTGTTATATTAGTTTTCAGGGTTCTTTTTCTGCCTACAGATACAAATTGTAGCAATGTAGCTACTAAAACGTTGACAATTTCAGCTAGAACTAGGCTACAGTCTTATTTCCTGGTTGATTTTAGGGGAATTGTGTTGGAGGCTTTGGACTTTTATTAAATAGCTTTGTTTTTTTGCGTTTAGTATTGTTCTTTTGTGTTGTCCTCCGTGTTATTCGGTCATTTTTTTTGGGGGGGGGGGAAAGCTCAGTGTCATCACTTCAGTCTCTTGACACTGCCTCTTTATTTAATTAATTTTTGAATTAATGTCCGGCGGGGACTCCGTAAGGGTATAAACAGTTTTGAAAATCCTAAGAAGCCAAAACTGGTTTTCACTCGGTAAGAAGGCATATCAAGAAATGGAAATGTGTCTTAAGATAAATGAGATTGTATTTTTCAGAAAAGTAATTTCATGATTTGCAGCGTTCTTTGGGCTCTCGATTTTAATATCCAGATTTTAATAGTGACCAAGAACATCTTACTTCAAGTTGAGGCTGTTCCTTCATGTGTGATCACTCCTTAATAAGCCAGGTCTGGCCATAATGAAAAATTGAGAATTGCCATGTCTTTTGTGGTGATCTGCTTCTAAAAAATGCTAAAAGAATCCAGCTGGTTTAGAAATGGCTACCAGATAGTTGGTCTGGATAAAAAACACAGGAGAAAAGTTATTGCTGATGGGGCTTCTGGTTTGATATTCTCCCCCACCTCCTTTATAAACCACCTGGATTGGAAATTGAATCACTGCCTGATTTCTAGTAACAAATTTGATTTTCCTGTTTATCTTCACCTACAGCACCTTATCTGGGCTTAGCTAAGCTGCCTCAGGCTTGGTTAGTATTTGGATATGAAAATTGCCATGTAACAGCTGGGCAAGAGGCCAGATTGGGAAATAAAAATAAAATTAAAAACTGGAAAAACAATTAGAATCCAGTTCCCTCCTAGAGGGAAGAAAACCGCATGGACATATCCACCAAGAGCTTAAAATCCAGGAGTAAGGCTTAATACTTCATTTGCTTTACAGTTTGAGGATATCCTCGATTATTCTTCCAGCGTAGGAGAAATTTGCACATTGGCTTGTCCAAGACAAAAGCAAGCAGGTCTGGATGTTCAGTGCTTAATGCTGCATCATCTCCTGAAAAAGATTCCAGCCATTCATGTGTTTTTATTGCCTTCATTGATTCGAAGGTAGCCAGTGATTGAATATCCAGGAAAAAGGCAGTGGGGTAAATGGACAGATATTAGTTGTGGGTCACTGTTTACCTAGACAGATTATTAAATTGCATGACAGCTATCCTATGCAGGTGAGATATGCTACTTTGGGAGGTCTCCTCCCATTGTAAAATGAATATGTTCATTCACACATAATGGTATCGCAAAATCGTTCCTCTTCTCTATATACATCAGCTCCATGTTATTGCTGTCTGAAGTGAGTTTCCTCATTGGTATTTGTAATAAATCCATTTCCATTCTTCTCATTGAGGAGAATATCATTTATCTTTGTTCCAAGTCAGCCTTCAGCTCAGCTTGTAAGCCACAGCAGGATCTTGTAATGAATGAAAAATTGACGTTAATTATTCTCAAACAGGAGTGGTCTTTTCCACCAAGGGGTTTCAGCTGTGCTTATACCTGCCAGACAAATTGTACCTATGTTGAGCAAGTCATGACCTTTAAGATAGGTAGTTTTCCTCCAGTCATTAGCCGCTGAGGGAAAAAAATATTGCATTTAAGCACTGAAGCATTTCCAATGCTATAATCCAGTTTCTTAGCTCCCGTGGCCACACTTTTATTCCTGATGCAGTAAAATGATTTAGGCCAAAGTGCCGAATCTTCAGCTGTATTATTTATTTATGACCTCAATTCAGCCCAACATTGCTGATGCTGAAGGGAGACATTGTTAAGGTGAATTTTTGTCCCATTTCACCACCTTGCTGGCCACAATTGTTAAGGGAATTGTCACACAGCTGTTAAGCGACAGCTTTGCTTGCCAGAAAGTCACCATAAGGGACTTTGGGACACTGCAGCCATCATAAATGTGAGTCAGTGGCCAAGCACCTGAATTTTGATCCCGTGTCCACGGGGATGCTGCAGCGGTTGTAAGTGTGAAAAATGGTCATAATTCAATTTTTTCAGTGCCGTTGTAACTCCGGACGGTGGCTAAATGAACTGCTGTAAGTCAGGGGGGGCTACGGTACCTGTACTAAATTTTTATTCCATGTTTTTTAAATATATAGTGCTTTTTTTCTAAAAAAAAAAAGTGCTGGAACTCACACACGTCATACAATCTGCCTTGCCTACTCTACAAGGTTCCATCCAAAAAAGGTGGTAAACTCCATTCTGGGCGTTCTATTTATTTATTTATTTATGAGACTTATATACCGCTTTAAGTGCAAGCACTCTCTAAGCGGTGTACACCAGTAAGCAATGTATATATATATTTACATTGCCCCCAACAATCTGGGTCCTCATTTTACCTACCCCGGAAGGATGGAAGGCTGAGTCAACCTTGAGCCGGTGAGATTTGAAATAGCCCTGTAAAAATAAATAAATAAATGTGTGTGTGTGTGTGTGTGTGTGTGTGTGTATTCTGAGGTTTTCGCGGGTGTTTGTATGTAGGTCTTTGGTTGTTCGGGTTTTCTCCCGCGTAAAATTGGAAGTGTCTTGGCGACGTTTCAACGAAGTCCCATTCGTCATCTTCAGGCTGGTGTTTTCAGCTTCGTGCTTCGAGGACCACACATTGCTCCTCGAAGCACGAAGCCGAAAACACCAGCCTGAAGATGACGAATGGGACTTAGTCGAAACGTCGCAAACCCGGGCTCAACACTTACCTAATAACTCCTGCCTCCTATTTTCAACAACGATGCGGTAAGGTAGGCTGGGCTGAGAGAATTGTCCGATCCAAAGTCATGAATTTAAGTTGGCTTTCCTGCCTTAAACTGATTATAAATCAGTTTCCTTGTATCTGGGCCTTAAACACTTCCCCAAAATAGCTCTATAGAACCGAGCTTTCTTATAAAGGGGGAGAAAAAGCATTGGAAACAACTCCATCCAATTTCTTAGGAGTTATGCTACATAAGGGGTCTTCAAACGTGGCCCTTTTATGACTTGTGGACTTCAAGTCCCAGAATTCCTCAGCCAGCATGGCTCAGCTTGGAAACCTCCCCCTTTCCCCTCAGTGTGCCTGGCTGAGGAATTCTGGGAGTTGAAGTCCACGAGTCATAAAAGAGCTAAGGTTCCCCACCTATATCAGGGGTCCTCAACCTTGGCTCTTTTATGACTCGTGGACTTCAACTCCCAGAATTCCTCAGCCGGCATGGCTCAGCTTGGAAACCTCTCCCTTTCCCCTCAGCATGGCTGGCTCAGGAATTCTGGGAGTTGAAGTCCACGAGTCATAAAAGAGCCAAGGTTCCCCACCCCTGTGCTACATGTTCCTCACTTTGCCCCTAATTCATTGATTTATTTAGAAGATTTATACGACCTCCTACTCACTCTCGGTGACTCTGGGCCACTTACAAAGGCCTGAGGCTGTTCTTCACTTAAAACTCAACCTTCCCTTTGTAGAAGCTCATGGGATCATCTTCCAAGTACAGATCGCCCTCGACTTCACAACACTTCATTTAGTGACTGTTCAAAGTGACAAGGGCATTGAAGAAAAAGCGACTTACGACCCTTTTTCCCACTTAACGACCATTGATGCATCCCCAGGGTCAGGCGATCAAAATTCAGACGCTCGGCAACCGGTTCACATTTATGACGGTCGCCGTGTCCCCCAAAATCAGGCGGTCAACTTTTGGCAACCTTCTGATGAGCAGAGTCAGGTAGGGTAGCCGGTTTCACTTAAGGGATTCACTTGCAAGGAAAGTCGTAAAATGGAGCAAAATTCACAGAACCAACGTTTCCTTTAGCAACCTAAATTTTGGTCCCAATCACGAGGGACTACCTGGTTCAAATTAGGCAGATGATTCTTTGGCCCAGTTAATCCTGCTAAGATGTTTACTTCCTGCTGGAGGAAGAAAAAAAAAAAACCACAGTCTTGAGTAATTATGGCTTGTCAGCCTGTTTTTTTCAAGCTGGCTTTCTAGAGGTAGTGAGCTGTTGACCTGGATTGCAGGAGTAAAGCTCCTTAAGGGTAGATTCTTCTGGAGATCTTTCTCTTGACTTATCTTCGTAAGAGCCTTCCTCCCGTACGTGCGAAGAAGAGTGTTTGAATTACCCAGAAATATCTAGGGGAGTCCCCCCCCCCCGTTCAGTTTTGATAAAGAAGCATTGAGTTTAATTTGGGCCATTCCTACGGGATGATGTATTTCTGCCCAAATGATTGTACTCGGGTCAAATAACATCCAAGCATTTCTTTCCTTAAAAAAAAAAAAAAAAAAAAAACCAACTCTTTTACCTGTATTGCATTTTATATATTTGGATGTTTGCTTATAAAATAACCTGTCACAAATCAAGCTGACTTTTGCATACTGTTAAGTCTTTTTATAGATGATTTAGATTTTTATTTTTTAGTTTTTGGCTTATTTCGTCCCAGGCACGTTTGTTTGAGTTTCTTCATTAATAGCGTCGGAGTTTAGTCAAAGTTTAGTAAACTTTGCCTTTGTGTAGGGCAGTGGTTCTCAACCTGTGGGTCGGGACCCCATTTGGGATCGAACGACCATTTCACGGGGGTCGCCACACGCAGTCCGCCATTTCCCCCCCCCCCCTTTCCTTAGCTGTGCTACTCCCTTTTATTCTATTGGCTTTTGAAAGCCAATAGAATTGACTCTTTTGAATAGAGTCTAATTCTATTGGCTTTCCAAAGCCAATAGGAGTTGTCCAGGCTGTCTCTGCCCTGCTGAGCCCGCCAAAAGTCCCATTCTGCAAACGGTGCTGCACCAGTTGAGTAGTCCTCGACTTACGACCGGTTGAGTAGTCCTCGACTTACGACCGGTTGGGGGTCGCGGCATTAAAAAGGTTGAGAACCACTGGTGTAGGGGAAGGAATGGCGGAGCTGGGGGCGGCGTTAAAAGAGGGATCAGCCTGGAATCCCTACCTAGCCATAAGTGAACTCACTCTAATCCCCCTTGAATTCCATTGATCTTATCTAACTCCAAGCAGGTGCCCTTGGTTGGGTGAGAAGATTCCTGTCTATTGGCTTTCAGAAAGAATCCATTTAATTGAAGCTTCATGTGGGGATCTGATCTTTTGTGCCCGACAGCCTTATGCCCATTGAGCAAGGGCGTAAGGCAGTCGGGCGTGATGGTTGGTTTCAATTTTCTGCTTTGGGAGGAAAAGTAGGTGAATTGCCTTGTTCCTCTTGAAATGTTGATTACGGTTTTAAAAACCCCAAATGCACAAAAATGTATATATCATGTCCGGTTTAATGTAAATCCGCATTTTAAATTAAAAAATAATAATAATGGAGACCACGCGCTGTATCTACGCTGACTTCAACCACCAAAGCACACGTGTCAAAATTTATTTTTTAAAAAAAAAAATTGGTAGGGTTTTATTGATAGCTCAGCATTTAAAAACACACTGTATCTGAAGAATGAAATATTAATACTAAGACCTAATGTATTCGTAAAATAGTTTTTTAAAAAATCCAATTAGAATTATGTTGCCTTTTTTGCATATCTTGTTAAAGTTGAGTTGAAAAAGTGAATCTTGTTTTAGTGGTAGCAAATGTGAAAAGATTTCTGTTATCTTTTATTGAATTGTATGTATGTATGTATGTGTATGTATGTATACGTATACACATACGTATACGTATATATGTATACATTTGAAGTGCAGCTTGACAGTTCTTTTATTTTTTCAGCTCTGACATTTGACAGACATTTCCTGTGTAAATTTCTGGTTGCAAGGCAGAATTTTGATGACCCAATCAAGAATCTAAAAAGCTTTTAGCTATATAACTGCTTCAGTAATCTTTTAGCGCAAGTCTGAAATGGTTAACAAACAGCATGTTGGAACCCTCAATTCCCTAAGAATATATATATATATATATATATATATATATATATATATATATATATATATATATATATATATAGGTCTTTGGTTGTTCGGGTTTTCTCCCGCGTAAAATTGGAACCAAAGACCTATATACAAATACCCGCGAAAACCTCAGAAAACAAATATATATATATATATATATACACACACACATACATACATATATACATAGATATAGATATATTAAACAATAAAATATACGAACACCAGGAAGTTATAAAACTATAAAAAGTTTTAATAAAACCAGAATAAAACCAAGCTTTCGCTGGCATCTGCCAGCATCATCAGGGTAGTCTCCAGTCGATGGGAGAAGCTATTTATAAGTGTGGCGTTCTTTGCGCCCGGCTTCTTGACCTCGTCATGGGTCCCAGCCAATCCACCTGCGTTTTGATCGTAGTTTCTGTGTTGCAAGCTGTAATTTCCTCACCTTCCTTACTTGTGCTGGTACCGCAGCTCTTCCTCCCTTCTTTGCATAACTGTAAGTCTTATTCAAAGAAGGGAGGAAGAGCTGAGGTACCAGCACAAGTAAGGAAGGTGAGGAAATTACAGCTTGCAAGACAGAAACTACGATCAAAACGCAGGTGGATTGGCTGGGACCCATGACGAGGTCAAGAAGCCGGGCGCAAAGAACGCCACACTTATAGCTTCTCCCATCGACTGGAGACTACCCTGATGATGCTGGCAGATGCCAGCGAAAGCTTGGTTTTATTCTGGTTTTATTAAAACTTTTTATAGTTTTATAACTTCCTGGTGTTCGTATATTTTATTGTTTAATATGAGTCTACCCAGGAATCACTGTTTTGTTTTTAATATTCTTAATAATATAGATATATAGATATTTAAAACACAAAACAATACAATTGACCAGCTGGCTGGCTAATCATATAGACAGGACTCCACTGATGAATTGACTCCTGCTTTTCTGAGCAGCAGATACCAATAAATCCTGGGGGATTGTGCCACAGAAATGAAGAATAACACAAACAATGTGGGTATAAAGCCTTCCCAGCAAAGCTCCAAATCAACATGTATTTCACTAAAACAGAACTAGAAACCTAAGTGTACTGTGGAAGGATTTAGCATTACTATACTGTACACAACCTACGGCTTAACATGTGCCTTGGAATCATGTTGTTTAAACCAGAATAGAATAGAATGTTTCGTCCACGAAGCGGTTTTAATGTATGCATTAAATGGCATAAAAATAAACCATTGATAGAAGAGAATATATTGGGTTGAACGGTGGGTCCCTGGTGCTCTCTGAGCTTGGTTTTCTGATGATGTAACAAAACATCTGCAAGTTCAGAGAGCACTAAGGGACACCCCCCCACACACACACAAGTAATCCATTCTTTGGAGTAAAATGCTACCAAAATGCTGTGTTGGTGGTGATGTTCTTTGCAGTTCGATGCCAAATTCTGGAACGTTGGCCTATATTTGATGATAAGCTGAATCAGCTGAGCTGACATAGAATTGCTGTTGGTCAACAGAAGTTGCAAAAGTGTTTGAAAGCTTGCATCGCTGGAAATGAGGGCAGCTTTGCTGCTGGATGTTGCACGATATCCAATGATCTATACTTGTTATATATCATTAATTAAAAATACTAGTTGATTCTCCGCTGGCCCAGCTAAATTGTTTTTGTGCTGGCGGTAGAATAGCTGCCTTCCTTTTGTGGTTTCCCAAAAAAAAGGAAGGAAGTGGTCAGTCTGAATAGTTGCATGAATAGAATGGCGTTATTTACGTGTGAATCTACAGATTGTTTACTATAATAATAACAACTGAAGGCTTCAGAAAGGTACGATCAACACATTAATTTTCTTTAAATTTGTATTTTGCAAACTGGGGCAGCTAATCTATTTAGCTGTGGCTGTTAAATATAGATTTGACATAGTGTTCCACCCTGGGAATTTTACCGAAGCATGTTTCATTCCACATTATTCCAAATATTTTCTGGCAAGGAACAATCCTAAGAGGTTTTTCTGCCCTGATATTTAATTCTGTGACCATAAATATATTTGTTACGTTCATTGGGATTGAGTGCTGTATTATCTCCCGACCAATAGAAGAATTGATGAAGGGAATTATTTTTTTAATCGATCAAGGAAAACAATTAAACAGAAATAAGCCTATATTTTAAACCTTGCTTGCACAATTGATATCTGTAACTAAACAGGAATAGGACTGATATTCCCGTGGCTAATTTTCCTGAGGTTAGCTTGAACAAAATTAATGACCAGATATAAAAAAAATCACCTTTGGCTAATTTTTCTGAGGTCAGGACGAACAAAATTAAAAGACGAGACATCAAGAAATTAGCCGCTTTGGAAACGTTTCAAGTTTTGTTCCCTTGAAACCTGAATCACTCAACTTTGCAAAGGGAGGTGGTTTTGTTTTGTTGCTCTTCAGAATGAAACAGGTTTTTTTTTTTTCCATTTCATGTACAACTTTAATAGACTTTCAAAACAATTCTTTCCTTTTGACAAAAATAGAGGCTTTGGTAGACCGGCGTATTAAAAAAAAAAGCAGGACGAAATGTTCAAAGCTTTTAATGCTGTGCAGCCATTGGAGAAAGTTCAGAACTGCCAAACCTCGCCTTGCTAAGCTATATTGTGCTACTATCCTGAAGTTTGGTTTTAACGGTTGGTCTCCAATCAAAACACATGTTATACTTCTGGATGGTAGCTAACTCCAGAGAAGAGGAATTAAATCTGCTTAGGAGTTTGGACAGCCTGTTGGTTTATTCGTGTCAAAAACATCACACTTAAAATAAGACAAAATTTAAAATTTAAAAGCCAACACAGTGCTAGGCTGCACGAACAGAGGGATAGAATCAAGATCATGTGAAGTGTTAATACCACTTTACAAGGCCTTGGTAAGGCCACACTTGGAATCCTGCAGCCAGTTTTGGTCACCACGATGTAAAAAAGATGCTGAGACTCTAGAAAGAGTGCAGAGAAGAGCAACAAAGATGATCTGGACTGGAGGCTAAAACATAAGGAGCGGTTGCTGGAATTGGGTATGTCTAGTTTAATGAAGAGAAGGATGAGGGGGGACATGATAGCAGTCCTCCAGTATCTCAGGGGCTGCCCCAAAGAAGAGGGAGTCAAGCTCTTCTCCAAAGCACCTGAAGGCAGGACAAGAAGCAACAGATGGAAACCAATCAAGGAGAGAAGCAACTTAGAACTAAGGAGAAATTTCCTGACAATCAGAACAATTAACCAGTGGAACAACCTGCCTCCAGAAGCAGTGAATGCCCCAACAGTGGAAGTTTTAAGAAGAGACTGGAGAGCCATGTGTCTGAAATGGTATAGGGTTTCCTGCCTGAGCAGGGGGGTTGGACTAAATGACCTCCAAGGTCCCTTCCATCATCATCATCATCATCATTAAATATAAAATACAAAATCAAAACAGGTACAGGTTAAACAAATCTTCCCCGGAAATAGCAACGTTAATTGTGTTCTGTTGGGTTGCCGTGAGGTCTGCAAGTGTATCTTCATTGGGGCACAAAGGATAGGGAGGTGTTGTTGTCTGCATGTCACCACAGTCGCAAAGGGCAGAAGGCATCGGATAACCCCTTTTGTTCACAGGGTGTGTCAGATCTTGTTGTGTCAATACTTTTGTAAGACTCGGGAGCCGGGTCCACCCAGCAGGTTGGGTCTTGGTTGCTTCCATAGGTCCACTCTGCTTTCAAAACTACTTTGAAGTCTTAACATCAGGGGTCCTCAAACGTGGCCACTTTAAGACTTGTGGACTTCAACTCCCAGAATTCCGTCTGGGAGAAGATGGATAAATTATATTCAGAATAAATATGGGACTAAAAAGTTTCATTTAGTCTATGAGTGAATTTTAGAGTATTATTATGATATCATTATCATTAGTATTAGCATTGTTTAACTATTTGGGGACTGTATTGCTTAATAATTAGGATATTAATTTGTTTATGTTCTCATTATTATTATGTTCACTTTTAATTTAGTAATAGTAATAGTAATAGTAGTAAAGTTGGAAGGGACCTTGGAGGTCATCTAGTCCAACCCCCTGCTCAGGCAGGAAACTCTACACCATTCCGGACAAATGGCGTCCAGTCTCTTCTTAAAAACTTCCAGTGTTGGAGCATTTACTGCTTCTGGAGGCAGGTTGTTCCACTGGTTAACTGTTCTGTTAGGAAGTTTCTCCTTAGTTCTAGGTTGCTTCTCTCCTTGATTAGTTTCCATCCGTTGCTTCTTGTCCTACCTTCAGGCGCTTTGGAGAATAGCTTGACTCCCTCTTCTTTGGAGCAGCCCCTGAGATATTGGAAGACTGCTATCCTGTCCCCCCTCGTCCTTCTCTTCGTTAAACTAGACATACCCAATTCCAGCAACCGTTCCTTATATGTTTTAGCCTCCAGTCCCCTAATCATCTTTGTTGCTCTTCTCTGTACTCTTTCTAGAGTCTCAACATCTTTTTTACATCGTGGTGACCAAAACTGGATGCAGTATTCCAAGTGTGGCCTTACCATGGCATTGAAGAGTGGTGTTAACACTTCACGTGATCTTGATTCTATCCCTCTGTTAATGCAGCCTAGCACTCTGTTGGCCTTTTTGGCAGCTGCAGCACACGGCTGGCTCATATTTGTTTATATTTATGTTAGAGTTAAAGTGCATTATGGACTTGGTTATTTATATAGTTGGTTAATGTTATTTAGATTATGATTATCATATTTGTAACCCTGTATTCAGCTCTGGGGAGTAGGGGAGGGAGAGGGGTTTTTTTTTGGGTGGGTTGATATTGGAATTTTTATAAAACTTTTTAATAAAAAATAAAAGTGGCCAAGTTTGAAGACCCCTCTCTTACGTCAACCTAAGGAAGCTTTTCCTGGATTTTAATCTCTGATAAGCTGGCTGCGGGTCATAGAGGGGGTTTCCAGCAGTTGCTTCGATGCGACACGATACAGATAATGCTCGGCTTACAACAGTTCATTTAGTGACCGTTCAAAGTTACAACGGAACTGAAAAATGTGACTTGACCGTTTTTCAGCAATTTACGACCTTTGCAGCATCCCCAGGGTCACGTGATCAAAATTCTGACGCTGGGCAACCGGTTCATAGTTTAGGACCGTGACCCCCTTTTACGACTTTTCTGACCAGCAAAGCCAATGGGGGAAGCCAGATTCACTTAACAACCAGGTGGCTGACTTATCAACTGCAGCGATCCACTTAACAACTGCGGCAAGGAAAGTCGTGAAACAGGACAAAGCTCGCTTGAAAGCTGTCTCGCTTAGCAACGTAAATGTTGGGGTACATTGTAGCCGTACGTCGAGGACTAACTGTATAGGGATTACCTCGGGAGGCAAACAGTGGTGCTCTTGACGATGACACCCATTTAAGAAATATATTCTTTTGAAATTCTGGGGTGATAAAGATTGCACCGGCAAGCGAGATACAACAGTCCTCTAGTGATGATGTATGGAGATAGAGAGGGACTACAAAGCAGAGGAGATGGGAGTTATTTATAAAATAAATACTCGTTTGGATATCAGTTATCAGAGCGAACCAGTAGGTGGCAACCTATTAACTTGAAAATTAAGCGGAAAAAAACGAGATTAAAATAAAAGGATTAAAGCTAGACCAGTGTTTCTCAACCTTGACAATTTTAAGGCATGTGGACTTCAATTCCCAGAATTCCACAGCCAGCAATGCTGGCTGTGGAATTCTGGGAGTTGAAGTCCACATGCCTTAAAATTGTCAAGGTTGAGAAACACTGAGCTAGACAGAATCTGAGTAAAATTTTACATTTTTTTTAAATGAATATGTAAAGTATAATTAAAATTTGTTTTTGTGGATTTGTTGTTAGTTGCGAAGTCGTGCCTGACCCATCGTGACCTCATGGATGACGTTGCTCCAAAGCTTACTGTCCTCTACCATCTTCTGGAGTCCATTGAAGCTCACGCCTACTGCTTCAGTGACTCCATCCAGCCCCCTCATTCTCTGTTGTCTCCTTCTTCTTCTCTTGCCCTCCATCTTTCCCAGCATCAGGTTCTTCTCCAGTGAGTCCTTCCTTCTCATCAGGTGGCCAAAGTCCTTGAGTTTCAACTTCAGGATCTGGCCTTCTAAGGAGCAGTCAAGGTTGATCTCCTCTAGGACTGACCAGTTGGATCGCCTTGTAGTCCAGGGGACTCGCAGGAGTCTTCTCCAGCACCAGAGTTCAAAGGATAGTTGATAGTAAAAATGACATCACGCCGGCTAAAATGACCTCTGTATTCTCTCAATATACAGGTAGGCCTCGACTTACAATAGTTCATTTAGTGACGGTTGGAAGTTACAGTGGGACTGAAAAAATGACTTGGCGACCGTTTTTCATACTTACAGCTGTTGCAGCATTCCCAGAGTCACGTGATCAGAATTCGAACCCTTGGCGACTGACTCATACTTATGACGGTTGCAACGTCTCTGGGTCATGTGATCCCCCCTTTTGACAAACAAAGTCAATGGGGAAGAGATTAAAATCCAGGAAAAGCTTCCTTAGGTTGACGTAAGACAGGGGTCTTCAAACTTGGCCACTGTTAAGACTTGTGGACTTCAACTCCCAGAATTCCCCAGCCAGAATACTGGGAGTTGAAGTCCACAAGTCTTAAAGTGGCCAAGTCTGAAGACCCCTGACGTAAGAACTTCAAAGTATTTTATTCATTTAATAACCAGGTTACTAACTTAACATCCGCAGTGACTGACTGAACAACAGGACTACCTATCTTAGTTCTCTTAACCCTCCCATTAGGCTTCAGTATCTCTGGAGATTACTGCATTGAAGAAAACACACACTTATATATAATGGATCAAGTTACAATTATTTAAAAAAAAAGGGATGTGATAAATCGGATTCATTTGAATGAAAGAGAATACCAAGAATGCAAAGTATTTTAACTAATGAGGAAAAGGAAAGAGCGAAGTAATCATGAGAACAGTTAAAACTGTGTGGTTTTTTTTTTAAAAGATAACCAAAATATGAATAACATCTCTTCTGAGGACTGTGAATTGTTTGCTTAGGTACATAAGAAAATAAACTAAAATAGAAAGAAGAATGGAAAGAGAACAGATGTGCCTTTTCTAAAGTGAATAGATTTTGAATGCCCCCAAGATTTCAGCCTAAATTCGATCATAGTTGTTTTGCTAAGTCCAAAGAGTTGTGGGTATAAGTTCATTATGGTATCCTTTAATTAACCAGGTTGGAAAAATAATGCAGGATGTTATTTATAGTATGGTATGGATATTCATTCCTCAAAGCACATACTAGTGTAGTAACAAAGATGATCAGGGGACTGGAGGCTAAAACATATAAGGAACGGTGACTGGAATTGGATATGTCTTGTTTAATGAAGAGAAGGACAAGGGGGGACAGAATAGCAGTCTTCCAGTATCTCAGGGGCTGCCCCAAAGAAGAGGGAGTCAAGCTATTCTCCAAAGCGCCTGAAGGCAGGACAAGAAGCAATGGATGGAAACTCATCAAGGAGAGAAGCAACCTAGAACTAAGGAGAAACTTCCTTACAGTGAGAACAATTAACCAGTGGAACAACCTGCCTCCAGAAGCGGTGAATGCTCCGACACTGGAAGTTTTTAAGAAGAGACTGGACAGCCATTTGTCTGAAATGGGATAGGTTTGCTGCCTGAGCAGGGGGCTGGACTAGAAGACCTCCAAGGTCCCTTCCAGATTCTATTCTATTCTATTCTATTCTATTCTATTCTATTCTATTCTATTCTATTCCATTCCATTCCATTCCATTCCATTCCATATTTTCTATTCTATTCTATTCTATTCTATCCTATCCTATCCTATCCTATCCTATCCTATCCTATCCTATTCCTATTCCTATTCCTATTCCTATTCCTATTCCTATTTCTTCTATTTCTATTTCTTTCTATTCCTATAATTTTTGTTAGCATCATTTGCACGCAGGTTGATTTTCAAAACCAGTCTCTTCATTCTATCCTCCGATATATCTAAAATTTCCTGCACATTTGTGACGGAATATAGTAGCCTGGATTTTACCTTAAGGAAGGAAGAGTACATTCGGAGGAACACAAGAGAACTGAGTCCCAAAATTTCGGGCTCCAGTTGCGATTGTAAGTTGAGGACTATCTGTAATGCTGTTTGGATTCTTCTCCCCCCCCCTTCCCCCCCCGGTGCTGCTTCAAAATCTGTCGTTTTATTTGAATTCGTTTCTCTTCGGCGTGTGACATGTTGTGCGACTGGGTTGTTTCTGTGGCAACATAACTCAGAGTCTGTACACTTCGTGAATATTCATCGTACGCCCTTTCTTTGCATCTAGCGTTCGTTTGGTTTTTGGTTTTTACTTTTATCTTTTTATTTTGGCGGTGGGGGGGGGGAATAATACATGTGCCCTTTGGACTTGGACTTGGATAGGGTCCATGTAGCTTTCTTCCATATCAGAATCCATAGGATGCAACTTTTGGGTGCCTTGATTGATAACTATTTTTGCCCATTTCTTGCTGCTTTTTCTGACAGATTGTTTTTTTTTTTTTTAATGAATAGCGCACGTAGCACCTTTAATACAGTAGTGGCCAAAATTGTGGAAACCTTTTGGGAAAAGTGTACCATAGAAATGCCACCTTTGGTTACGTTTCCACCCTTTTTTCCTCTAATTTCTTTATAACAGTAGCCTTGTTCACTTAATAATACTATTTTACATCGCTTTCTGGGCAACCAGTCAACTCTTTGCACCATGACTTTAATTTTATTATGTTTTACAAGCTCACTCAATGAAAGAACACAAAAAAACCCCAACTGACTTGATAGCCATCACATAACACACTGACCAATGTCCTCCTCTCAGCTTCAATACGTGACATCGATAACGGAATCCTACTGTGATCTGATTGGCTCATTGCCAAAACAAAATGGCACCTGATTGGCTCTCTAAACACTCATGCTCATTGGCTACAATCAGAGGAAGGAAAGCTACCTGAAGATCCACCTAAGCAAGTTGTGCTTCCTTTTTCTGGTTATTTGGCTATAACTTTTCACAGAATACAGTACAGATAATTGAACAACCTTTGTTGCATTACATTCTTGATGAAATTATGTTTCCATTGATATATAAATTTATGGTACTACTCCCCCCCCAAAAAAGTGGTGTTATTAGCCATCAAACCTCAAAAATACACTTTTCCCAAAAGGTTTCCACAATTTTGGCCACTATGGTATCTCCATCAAAAAATGTCTCTTCTGACTGCCGTTTGATCTCTGAATGGACAAGTCTGCGGATTTGAATTTGGAACAGTTTTATGGCAAGAACAAACATTCTCGAGGATACACAAGAACAAAAGCGAGTTAAAAAACGGATGAAGGAGACAGGTGAGCAAGGAATGACATTAAAGGAGGTTGTGGCTGAGGGATCTGAGCTCCTTTATACGACCTGGAGGACCCTGAATTGGTTGAGAATTGGCAGTGTCTAAATCAGTGGTTCTCAACCTGTGGGTCGGGACCCCATTGGGGGTCGAACGACCATTTCACGGGGCTCGCCAAATAATGCTGTCCGCCATTTTTTCCCCCCTTTTCCTTAGCTGTGCTACTCCCTTTTATTCTATTGGCTTTTGAAAGCCAATAGAATAGACTCTTTCACAACCTACCTTGCCACCGTTGCTAAGTGAACCGCTGCACTTAGTAACCCGGTCGTTAAGTGAAACTGGCTTTCCCCTGGACTTTGCTAGTCTGAAGGTCACAAAAGGGGATCACACCACCCCTCCCTGGGACGTTGCAATGGTCATAAACATGAATCAGTTGCCGAGCCTCTGATTTTGATCCCAAGGATGGTGGGGATGGATGCTGCAAAGGTCGTAACAGTGAAAAACGGTTACAATTCACGTGTTTCAGTGCTGTTGTAGTCACTAAATGAACTGTTGTAAGTCGAGGGCTACCTGTATTTAAATCACAATCTTGATTCCCTTTTTGCTCTCGTTTTTTTACATAAATAATGCCAGTAGTGGGATTCAGCCGGTTCACACCACTTTGGCAGAACCGGTAGCTAATTTTTTGTCGCCCAGACCCAGAATGGACTTCCGGAAGTGGCATCCACACAGAGAACCGGTTGTTCACCTATTTGAATCCCACCACTAGATGGATGGATGGATGGATGGATGGATAGATAGATAGATAGATAGATAGATAGATAGATGATAGATAGAGTAGATAGATAGATAGATAGATAGATAGATAGATAGATAGATAGATAGATAGATAGAGAAAGGAAGGAAGGAAGGAAGGAAGGAAGGAAGGAAGGAAAGGAAGGAAGGAAGGAAGGAAGGAAGGATCCAGCTGATTCGGACCACTTCGGCAGAATCGGTCACTAATTTTTTGTTGCCCAGGCCCAGAATGGACTTCCGGAAGCAGCATCCACACAGAGAACCAGTTGTTTACCTATTTGAATCCCACCACTGGATGGATGGATGGATGGATGGGTAGATAGGTAGATAGGTAGATAGATAGAGATAGGAAGAAAGGAAAGGAAGGAAGGAAGGATTCAGCTGGTTCGGACCACTTCAGCAGAACTGGTTGCTAATTTTTTGTTGCCCAGGCCCAGAATGAACCTCCGGAAGCGGCGTCGGTTGTTCACATCATTTGAACGCCACCCCTGCAAAACGGGTTTATAATCCACCTCCAACTCCGCCAAATCTCTCCCTTCCTTGAAATAAATTGAAATAAATTACAGGCCGGGATGGAGTCAATCCAATCCCTTTGCGATGCCAGCTCTCAAATTCGGCTCCGTGTGTCAAACATGATATAGAGTGTCTGCCGGCGAGCTTTATCATCTTCTCCTGTCTGTCTGGGTGGCTTTATTGTCCCTTGATGAGTCATCCTGTTTGATCCGTGGATTGACTGGTTTTTCCCAGCAGGAGAGACCATTTAATCTGCATTTGCTCAAGAGGGGACTTGAAAAGGTAGCCTCTCCGCTGAGATTTAAAACGCCATTTGTCCATTTCCCTGCAGCCACCTTGTCAATCCTTTTGTGTCTATTAAAAGCTTCTGAACAATTTTCTCATAAATTGCAAAGGCAGCACCTTTCCCTCGGTTCTGTAGTACAGGCAGTCCTCGATTTACGACAGTTCGTTTAGCGACCGTTCGAGGTGAACCACGGCATTGGGAAAAAGTGATCGATGACCGTTTTTCACACATAATGGCCATTGCAGCATCCCCAGGGTCACGGGATCAAAATTCAGATGCCCGGCGACGGACTCATACTTACGACGTGTCCCCGGGTCACGTGTGATGATTTTGTGACCTTCTGGCAAGCAAAGTCAGCGGGGGAAGCCAGAATCACTTAACAACTGTGTTACTACAGTAGTGGCCAAAATGGTGGAAACCTTTTGGGAAAAGTGTACAATAGAAATGTCACCATTGGTTAAGTTTCCACCCGTTTTTCTCCTCATTTCTTTATAACTGTAGCCTTGTCCACTTAATAATACTATTTTACATCGCTTTCTGGGTCGACTCTTTGCACCATGACTTTAATTTTATGATGTTTTGCAAGCTCACTAAATGAAAGAACACACACAAAAAAAAAACAACTGACTTGATAGCCATCACATAACACACTGACACATGTCCTCCTCTCAGCTGCAATACAGGACATCAATCACCGAATCCTACCGTGATCTGATTGGCTCATGGCCAAAACAAGAGGACACCTGATTGGCTCCCTAAACACTCACGCTCATTGGCTACAATCAGGAAGGAAAGCTACCGGAGATCAACCGAAGCAAGTTGTGCTTCCTTTTTCTGGTTATTTGGCTATAGCTTTTCAAAGGATACAGTACAGATAATCGAACAAACTTTGTTGCATTACTTTCTTGATTAAATTATCTTTCCATTGATATATCATTTTATGGTACTACTCCCCCCAAAAAGTGGTGTTATTAGCCATCAAACCTCAAAAATACACTTTTCCCAAAAGGTTTTCCCAATTTTGGCCACTACTGTAATTTAACAACTGCAGTGATCCACTTAATAACAGTGGCAAGAAAAGTCATAAAGTGGGGCAAAACTCACGTAACACATGTGGTTTGTCTTGATAACCGTTGCTGGATCCCAAGGTCCTGGGATCGACTTTTGTGCCTTTCTGACGATAGGGGAGGTAATCAACCTGCGGCAATTCTTTCCTTTCAAAGAGTAAAAATACGACTACTGTGTTTATGTTTCCGAGGAAGTGATGGGGTGGCAGGCTTTTTCGAATCTGCAGATAACGCAGAATTGTCTATATTCCGGGAGGCCTACGTGTAAATTCGATGTAATTTTGGTAGCTTAAGAGACGAGGACTGAAAACTGCTCTTAGCATTTGTTCCACTTGGTTGCAAGGTCTGCTTGTTTTTCCCCTGCTTCCACCTAGTTGTACTTTCAACAAAAGTTGTGGATGCACGAAGTGGGGGTGGTGGACTGTTTTTTTTTCAGCCACCTTGTGGCAAAGCCAGATGGTGATTAGGGCCTAGAGGGAGTGACTGGCTCAAATTCAACCAGCTGGCCAGGTCTTGAGGAATAACAGAATAACAGAGCAGAAGGGACCTTGAAGGTCTTCTAGTCCAGCCCCCTGCTCAAGCAGGAGACCTTATACCAGGGGTGGGCAACCTTGGCTCTTTTATGACTCGTGGACTTCAACTCCCAGAATTCCTGAGCCAGCCACGCTGAGGGGAAAGGGAGAGGTTTCCAAGCTGAGCCAGGCTGGCTCAGGAATTCTGGGAGTTGAAGTCCACGAGTCATAAAAGAGGCAAGGTTGCCTACCCCTGTCCTACGCCATTTCAGACAAGTGGTTGTCCAATTTCTTCTTAAAAATCTCCACTGAAATTCAATCAATCAACCAACCAATCAATTAGTCAATCAATCAATCAATCAGAATAAAGCTGGAAGGGACCTTGGAGGTCTTCTAGTCCAACCCCCTGCTCAAGCAGGAGAACCTATACCATTTCAGACAAGTGACTGTCCCGTCCCTTCTTAAAAACCTCCAGTGTTGGAGCACCCACAACTTCTGGTGGCAAGCTGTTCCACTGGTTAATCCTCCTCCTCGCAGTTAGGAACTTTCTAGATTGCTTTTCTCCTTTGTTAGTTTCCATCCATTGTTCCTTGTCTTGCTCTCTGGTGCTTTGGAAAATAGGTTGACCCCCCCTTCTGTGTGGCAGTTTATTGAATATGAATAAACATATGATATTGCAGTAAAAAAAATGAATTTTTTTTCCAGCTCAGTGCTTCTGTGGTCTCTCTTCTCCCCCCCCCCCCCCGAAATATTTCCTACCTCCCCTCCCCCCAAAAGTAAGCCTATAGGAGTATTCTGGGATGGTGTGTCTATTCCAGGAAAAAGATCTGGACTATAGTCGTTCAAAAACGAAGCGCTGCTGATTAGCCCACCGTAGGAGGAATCAGACTGTTTCAGAGACGACCTGATGTTTTTCATTACGTTTGAGACAAACCAGCCTTAGTCTGCCTTTAGATTTGAATATAACATTCAAACAGCCTTTTATCACCGTGATTAATTTTAACTATCCACGCAGGACAAGGGGGAAGGGAGCTGTCCACAATTGCACTGACTGATGAGACGGGCAGCCATAGAAATCAATGCAAATAAATAAATATCCGCTTGTTTTTTCCGGACCACTCCGGGAACTGCCGTATTGCTTCTTGCCTTTCGTCATTGGCATTTGAAAATATTGACCGCGCTCTCTGCCTGCAAAGATACCTTATATTTATAGGAATGCTGTCAGAATACATCAGTGGAAGAATTTGGATCTGCTCCGGGCCATCCGATCTTTATAGGGCTACACAACATCCATTCCCTCTTCCTCTTTCGTTTCGTCTCATTAGCTGAGTCTGGGTAGTCCTCGGAGTATGACTGTATCCTGTCTGGATTGTGCTTCAGTTTATTATCATTCAGAGATTAACAAATACAGGCGGGCGTTCTGGGGAACCACAACATGACTTTGTTATGTTATACGGAAAGAGATTTGGGTGTTGTCATCAGGATACCAATAACATCAAGCTTCAAGATCCCTGGGGATCCTTTCTCTGCTGATTCATATAGATCAGCGTTTCTCAACGTTTGTGTGATGGCGACCCCTGTCACCCGAACGTGCTGCACATGCGCAGCGCGCATGCGCGGCGCCGCCCCCTGAGGGGGGAAAATGGCGGATCGCATTGTTTGGCGACCCCCGTAAAATGGTCGATCGACCCCAAATGGGGTCGCGACCCATAGTTTGAGAACCGCTGATATAGATAGTGGAGACGGTATACAAGCGCCCCGGGGACACCGTCCAATAACTTTAATTTCTTCAAGCAATCCTAGCTGTAAATTCTCCTGACAAATAGGAATGGAACTGCTGCCAAACACACTTGCTCTTCCCAGGTTCATCCAGTTTTGGTCACCACGATGTAAAAAAGAGGTTGAGACTCTAGAAAGAGTGTAGAGAAGAGCAACAAAGAGGATCAGGGGACTGGAGGCTAAAGCATACAAGGAACGGATGTTGGAATTGGGCATGTCTAGTTTAACGAAGAGAAGGACGAGGGGGGACATGATAGCAGTGTTCCAATATCTCAGGGGCTGCCCCAAAAAAGAAGGAGTCAAGCTGTTCTCCAAAGCACTTAAAGGCAGGAGAAGAAGCAACGGATGGAAACTAAGATGTAACAGATGGAAAATAATCAAGGAGAGAAGCAACCTGGAACTAAGGAGAAATTTCCTAACAGAACAATTTTGGGCTCAATTGTCGTAAGTCGAGGAATACTTGTAGTATGTTGCTTATCATCAGGTGCTGCATGGCTTTCAACTGTAGCCTGGGTGTAAAATGTGTAGGCGGCATCCCTGGTTTGTTGCTTTTATCAGTGGGAGTTCAGCCAAAGGGATCTGCCTCTGCATTATCTCTGGAGCTTCCTGCTTCCTTTTACCTTGAGGAAGATTACTATCTGTTTAGTCCTTAAATTCTAAGCCTTGGTCTCTTCCAAGAAATGCAGCATTGTTTGATACACATGATTTTTTTTTTAAAAAAAAAAAATATGCATTATGCTGGGGAACAAAAAAGTAGAAATTCAATGTGTATGTTTATGTGGGACAAAAGATGGTTTGTTCGGCCCTTTGTAGGACTGTGAGCTGTAAAGGGCAAACATTTTAAAGAAATTTAAAACACCCATTGTCCTCCTAATTGTGCAGTGGGAAAAAAAACTTAGGGAATAGTTTGAGAGGGATTGATAGATAAAATGGGGACTTATCTCTTTGCAAGGCCTAGGCCAGGGGTAGGCAACCTTGGCTCTTTGATGACTCGTGGACTTCAACTCCCAGAATTCCTGAGCCAGCCACGCTGAGGGGAAAGGGAGAGGTTTCCAAGCTGAGCCGTGCTGGCTCAGGAATTCTGGGAGTTGAAGTCCACGAGTCATAAAAAGAGCCAAGGTTGCCTAACCCTGACCTATACCATTCAAGCCAGGATCAGTAAGCAAAGAGTAGCTCCACTTAATATGCAAAAAAGCCCACTTCACAGGATCCTGCGCCTCAGCACTTTCTGATGTCACAATATATTCAATAAACAAAGGGATTTAAAAAACACACACACACACACATAAACTAACTGCTCGAACAAGATGTGTTAAGATATGGAAAACTTTATTTAGCTGTACAGTCCTGAGGGGAAAGATACATGGAAAGGGGTAGAAAGGTAGAAAGACGACATGGGGGGCAAGGGATGAGCCCTCAGAAGTATGGAAACACGCTGAATTCCGGGAGATCAAGCACGGTAGGAAACCCGCAGAACAACTGTGCATTTCTCCATGATGTTTTAGGTAAGAATGTCCTGTAATTTGTACCACTCGATTTTAAAGCAGAGATCTCCCAACTTGGCAACGTTTACAGCTTGCGGACTTCAACTCCCAGCTTGCCTGGCCCAGGAATTCTGGGAGTTGAAGTCCACCAGTCCTAAAAGGGCCAAGTTTGAAGACCCCTGGTCTGGATCCAAGCCCACAGTTTCATCAAAATGGCCGACTGAGGAATTCTGGGAGTTGAAGTCCACCAGTCCTAAAAGGGCCAAGTTTGAAGACCCCTCGTCTTAAGCATTGTTTTTTTTCAAACCTGGAATTTTGCTGGCTGGGGGAATTCTGGGAATTGAAGTCCACGCATCTTAAAGTTGCCAAGTTTGAAAAAACCACTGGTCTTGAGCATGAAAACATCTTTTGCCCGATACAAATTCCCAAGTTAGTTTCAATAAGAAGGTGTGCATTTAACCCATATCATTTGCGGTAGTGTAAAGTCCAGTGTAGAAATCATTGTGGTTAGCTTTAAATCAGTATTTATGCTGCCTGCGTCGTCCGTAGTAACACCATGGAGACGGGCAAGCAAAAACTGTTCCTGTGGAAGCTACAATAAAATGAATATTGTGGAGCTATCGCTACATGCCTTTTCATTCTCTTTCTGGTTGTTCAAAAGAAACTCTTAATTGCTATCGGCAAATGAAGTGAGTGAATTTCTGCAAGTCTAATTTGCGTGTCATAATATTTTATGTCTCCGTGTTGTCATAATCTTTCAGAAGCTGGCTTGGCTGCTATGACATTGGAAATGAAAGTCACACAATTTCTGTGACTTCTTTTCTGTTGGGGAAATGACTTTCTTGGGTATTCAGATTGTTGCTTGATTTTAATGTTTTCTTTTTAATTTAATAATAATAAAATTGGAAGGGGCCTTGGAGGTTTTCTAGTCCAATACCCTGCTCAGGCAGGAAACTCTACACCATTTCAGACAGAGCGTTTTATTTTATGTTACAACTTTTAAGTAACATAATTTGCTAACTAATATTAACTCCTTCTGTAGGGGGGACATAATGTTAGGAGCAATTCTCAAGTCATTTGCCGGGGAAAATGAAACACGCTGATTACATCCTGGGATTCTACAATGTTTCTAAAAATATTGTTTGCAATGGTTTTTTTTTTTGTAATGCATATTTAGTCTTAAGTGCTATTGTTATTTTATTCTTGAAAGTAACATCTGAATCTCACATACACATACACATTTTCCCACTTTCCCCAAAAGTATTGTGCTATGCAGAGGCATGAAATTAAAAACGGATGAAGTTACTATTATAGCTCTAACAATTATCACCAGTTTCTATATTTATATCTATATATCTATTTGTTTTCTGAGGTTTTCGCGGGTGTTTGTATGTAGGTCTTTAGTTATTCGGGTTTTCTCCCGCGTCAAATTGGAAGTGTCTTGGTGATGTTTCGACGAAGTCCCATCTATATCTATATCTATATATCGATATTTATATATCTATATCTATATATCTATATCTATCTATCAATCATCTATCTATCTATCTATCTATCTATCTATCTATCTATCTATCTATCTATCTATCTATCATCTATGTCTATCATGTATGTCTGGCTATCTGTCTATGTCTATTTATCATCTATGTCTGTCTACCGATTCTCTCTCTACATATATCTATATCAGTGGTTCTCAACCTTTTTAATGCCGTGACCCCCAACCGGTCGTAAGTCGAGGACTACTCAACTGGTGCAGCACCGTTTGCAGAATGGGACTTTTGGCGGACTCAGCAGGGCAGAGACAGCCTGGACAATTCCTATTGGCTTTTGAAAGCCAATAGAATTAGACTCTATTCAAGAGAGTCTATTCTATTGGCTTTCAAAAGCCAATAGAATAAAAGGGAGTAGCACAGCTAAGGAAAAGGGGGAAAAAATGGCGGACTGCGTTGTTTGGCGACTCCCGTGAAATGGGGTCCCGACCCACAGGTTGAGAACCACTGATCTATATCTATATGAACTGTCTGTCTGTCTGTCTGTCTACACACACACACACACACACACACACACACACTGGATCTTAATCACAGGTGCATTTATAGGCCAGGTCTCTTGGGATTGTTCTATCATTAGAATTTGCTGTACAACCATATAGAGCACCTTACCAAAAATGAGTCATTGAGGCTACTTTTTTTTGCATGTCTTAAAACCATTTTCTTATTTTGGGATGCTCTTACAGAACTGTTGAAACTCATATGACATTTGATACCATCACTGATACAGGACTTTAATTTATCACTTTTTTGTTTTAATTGGGTTTTATTTTTCCCGAGCAAGAGTACTGCTTCAAAGGAGCTGTCTTCAGTATAACCACTGAAGAAATAAAAATGACCAAAGTTAAATCACATTTTTTAAAAAAAAAAAAAACTATTCCTGAATTACTTTTGTCGTTCTCAAAATTATATAGTTTTGACAACATGCCAAGGAAAGTTCAGACCATGATATACATACATAGATATATACATACATACATACAGGTAGTCCTCCAGTTAAGACCACAATGGACCCCCAAATTTATGTTGTTAAGTGAGACATTTGCTACTGATATACATACATAGATATATACATACATACATACAGGTAGTCCTCCAGTTAAGACCACAATGGACCCCCAAATTTATGTTGTTAAGTGAGACATTTGCTACTGGAGTTTTGCCCCATTTTACGACTTTTCTTGCCAAAGTTGTTAAGTGAATCACTGCAGTTCTTAAATTAGTAACACTGTTGTTAAGTGAATTTGGTTCCCACCCTTGACTTTGCTGGTCAGAAAGTTGCCAAAAGCGGATTACATGACCCTCCTGGGGACGCTGTGACCGTTATAAATATGAACAGTTGCCAAGCACCTGAATGCAAAATCACATGACCATGGGGGGGGGGTCACAGTCATAAGCATGAAAAATGGTCATAAGTCACTGTTTTCAGTGCCGTCGTAACTTCAAACGGTCACTAAATGAACTGTTGCAAATCGAGATCCATGGAGGAATCCATGGTTTAAGACAGGGGTCTTCAAACTTGGCCCTTTTATGACTTGTGGACTTCAACTCCCAGAATTCCTCAGCCAGGCACGCTGGCTGAGGAATTCTGGGAGTTGAAGTCCACAAGTCATAAAAGGGCCAAGTTTGAAGACCCCTGCTTTAAGATCTTCAACCTCTACGGCATTTGATTTAAGAAATATTTGAAGGTGTTGGCATCCCATCCTGCATGGCCCAAATCATCTTTTCTCTTTTGGGGAATTTGAATTGTGGCAAAGCCATGCCACAAGTAATCCTCGACGTTCAACAGTTCATTTAGTGACCGTTCAAAGTTAGGACGCTGCTGGAAAAAGGGACTTATGACCGTTTTGCACACTTATGACCGTGACAGCCTTCCCACGGTCATGTGATCAAAATTCAGCCCCTTGGCAACTGACTCACATTTATGACGGTTGCAGTGTCCCGGGGGGGTGTCACCTGATCCTCTTTTGCGACCTTTTGACAAGCAAAGTCCATAGGGGCAGCCGGATTCACTTAACAACCGTGTTACCGACTTAACAACGGTGGCAAAAACGGTCGTAAAATGGGGCAAAACTCCCCATTTAACAAATGTTTCGCTTAGCAACAGAAATTTTGGGTTCCGTTGTGGTCGTAAGCCAAGGATTACTTGTATTTATTTTCTTGGGGTTTTATTTTTCAGTCCTTGATCAAAGGAGGATTCATATATATAATATGTCTGCTATAGGTTTGCTAGTAGACTTTAATACCGAAGGTGCCACCTTGCTTGTAATCTGGCATGTTTTGGCTTCCTCCAATTTCTGTTTTCCCTTCGTGCATTTTTAAAGCTGTTTCACTGCTAAGGGATGTTATCAAAACCTTACTGACCTTGCATTTTTGAGCTATCTAGAGATAGTTCCTGGGTGGCTTGCAATTGGAGAACCTGTTCAAAATACTCCTATGGTCTGTAAATTGTGACTTTGTTTGATTGTTGCACACATTATTGTACACAGTTAGTCAACAGTCATCTTGAATTCGGTCGCAACCTTAATTCAATCAATCAGAATAGAGCTGGAAAGGACTTTGGAGGTCTTCTAGTCCAGCCCCCTGCTCAAGCAGGAGATCCTATATTATTACTAAATTACTAGATTTAGTAATTACTAAAATCAGTGTTGGAGCATTCACCGCTTCTGGAGGCAGGTGGTTCCACTGGTTAATTGTTCTAACTGTCAGGAAGTTTCTCCTTAGTTCTAGGTTGCTTCTCTCCTTGATTAGTTTCCAACCATTGCTTCTTGTTGTGCCCTCAGGCGCTTTGGAGAATAGCTTGACTCCCTCTTCTTTGGGGCAACCCCTGAGATATTGGAACACTGCTATCCTGTCCCCCCTGGTCCTTCTCTTCATTAAACTAGACATCCCCAATTCCAGCAACCGTTCCTTGTATGTTTTAGCCTCTAGTAATTTGAGTTTATGGAAGCTATATCTATAATTTCTTCATATTTGGTACTAAATATAGAGATATCATTATACACATTCAGGGTCTTTACCCTCAGATGCCTGTAAGTCAGTGGTTTTCCACCTTTTTAATGCTGTGACCCCCAACCGGTCGTAAGTCAAGGACTACTCAACCGGTCGTAAGTCGAGGACTACTCAACTGGTGCAGCACCGTTTGCAGAATGGGACTTTTGGCGGGCTCAGCAGGGCAGAGATAGCCTGGACAATTCCTATTGGCTTTTGAAAGCCAATAGAATTAAAGTCTATTCAAGAGAGTCTCTTCTATTGGCTTTCAAAAGCCAATAGAATAAAAGGGAGGAGCACAGCTAAGGAAAAGGGGGAAAAAAATGGCAGACTGCGTTGTTTGGCGACCCCCGTGAAATGGTCGTTCGACCCCAAATGGGGTCCCGACCCACAGGTGGAGAACCACTGCTGTAAGTGATGGAGAACAGGGGTCCTCAACCCCCGGTCCGTGGACCGGTCCCGGGCCGTGGCAGGCCAGCAACCGGTCTGCACAAACAAGCAATGCCCCATCCGCAGGATGCAGGCAGCACACAAAACCATGCACCCTCCGGTCCGTGGAAAAACCTCTCTCCATGGAACCGGTCCCTGGTGCCCAAAAGGTTGGGACCTCTGATGTAAAAGATTCCCGAGTTTTAACAGGAAAGTAAGGCACTGTTTATAAATATATCTGATTTAGTTAAACCACAATTTTTCTGGTGTGTATGTAGATCATTGATAGAAAAGAACAGAGCACTAGAAGAGATGTATCCAGGTAGTCCTCGGCTTACGACTACAATCGAGCCCCCTAATTTCCGTCATTGAGCGAGACATTTGTGAAGTGAGCTTTGCCCCGTTTTACGACCTTTCTTACCACGGTGGTTAAGTGAATCGCTGAGGCTGTTAAGTTAGCAACCTGGTTGTGAATGAATCTGGCTGTCCCCTTGACTTTGCTTAAATCAGCAGATGCCCCCCCCCAAAAAAGTGATCCCGTGACCTTGGGACACAGCCAGTTGCCAAGCCTCTGAAGTTTGATCCCATGATCATGGGGATGCTACAAAGGTCGTAAGTGTGACGAACGGCCGTAAGTCCCTTTTTCCAGTGCCGTATCTTCGAACTGTTGTAAGCCGAGGACTACCCCAAGCCATAGCGGGTCCCCATTATGAGTGGACGGTCATTCATTAAGTTTCGTCCCACATTTACATCATTGATGCTGATGACCCCAGGGGCTATTCTGGCACTGATGCAAATGAACATCCCTCGTTAGGTGATTCGTTGCAAATCCTTATCTGTTATGAAACGTTCATCATCACAACTTCTGTATCTCCGTTGAAGTAGGTTACTTTTTTTTTTTTAATTTGAATTTTCTGTCTCTAGTTATTTTTACACCCGGGTGACTCACGGATCCAGTTGTAAAATCCTTCCATTGAAAGAAAGGCGAGACGCCTGCGAAATGTACCGTAATCTGGTGTCTTCCAGGCGGGCTAAGTTACCGCTTTGGAATGGTTCAAACAATGTAAAAATATTTAACTCCGATCCTGATCTCCTGCTTCTCCTTCTGCCTTCTTCTTCTTCAGACTCCGTCTTTGACAAATCTTGGACTGTAATATTAGCTTCTGACTTTAGGCCCTCAGGAAAGAATAGGTGGGTTGGGGGGGTCAACCTCACATCGGGGGGGGGGCAAGATGTTCCAGAGAGTGGGGACCCACCACAGAGAAGGCCCTCTTCCTGGACCCGCTGTTGTGATTCCGTGCCAGCCTATGCTCCCAACAGTTGAGTCTAAGGAATCTGAGGAGGAGGTGGAGGAGGCATTTGAAGGGCCGTCAGGGGCAGAGGGAGGCTCTGATGAATTACAGGACTCACGGTTTGATGCAGAGCCTGGACCCTCCAGTCGTGTTCCTGACGAAGCTCAGCTGTGTGAGGAGAATGAGTCAGACTCGGAGGACTCACACCCGATGGACATGCTAATTGATGCTCGCAGACGTCGTCAATTAGCGAGAGTAAATCAGTAGCAGTCAGTACGGCAACTCCAGGGTAAAAGGAGAAGGCACTGAGAGGCAATACCTGGGGACTGCTGCATAAAAAGAGGAGGTGTGGGCGGTGCTGGTTGCTGAAGGCAACCGTTTGCAAAGTACTTCTTTGAATCCTGGTCTGTTCGTCTTGCTTGTGACTATTCTTCTGTTTGCATCGTGTTTCCTGTGGACTATTTCCTTCATTTGGATTGAGTTTTGCTGTTTGTGTTTTGAACTATTTGGTCTGTCACCCATATTAAAAAGGGGTTTGTTTCATTTTAAAGTCTCCAGCCTATTTTATGAACAGGGGTTTGGTCCTTGTGCCTTTAACGAGGACGGCTATAGGCTGGGATAGAACACCCGCCAGCTGGAACACTTGGGTTGATGGGACCCCATGTGACTTGGGTCTTGATGTCCCGTGCCCTTCAATCTAGACCAGTGGGTTCCCAACCTTTTCTACGTCCCGCACCCCTAGAACGCTTCTGATAACGTTCTCGCCCCCCCCTTATAAAAGTAATATGTAGTTGTGCGTATACACTTATCATTTTGAAACGTCTGAAGCCAAGTTTTCGCACCCCTTGGGATATCGTTGGGACCCCCTGATCTAGACACATCATAAACGTTGAAAGAATAGGAAATATTTCCAGCTTGGCTTTTAGAGTTTGGCTGTGGCTTGTCCTCCAAGCTTGTTTGACTTAGGATTCCTGAAAGTTTCGTTACCGGACTAGGTAACATCATCAGCACGATGTCCTTCTCCTGCTCCTCTTTAGCGTATCAATGTCTTGGGTGCCAGTGTGGTTTCGTCTGCCAGGCCCATAACAGACATACTGATGTAGATCCAACCTATCAACGTGTAAGAAACCAGTGCCAATCAACAAGAGAACCAATCAGCTTCTCGGGATTCAAATATGGCTCTAAACAAGTGGTCCACAGTGGCCCACGAGATGCTTATGAGTAGGACAGGAAAATCCCGCTGATGATGTTACCTAGTTCGGTAATGAAACGTTCAGCCAACCTCATAAACTGCATTAATACTCTGGAAGATCCTCAGTTCTTCCTCGGTGGCTTGATGGACGCCATCTGCTCCGAGGCATCCAGCATACGAGACGATATCATCGATCATGTGATGTTTTCTATGCATGTGGTTTTCTTGATTAAAAATATAAGAATGGTTTACCGTTGTCTTTCCCCGCTAATATTCATTGACGATTTGCTGAAGTTATGATCCGCCTCCAGCATCTTCCTAAATCACCGCCATCCGATATAGATGCTTCCTTATCTTAGCTGAACAGTTGGGGTGTCCTTCACAGCTTGGGGTGAGCCTGCTGGGAATCCATACTCTTAGCATACGTTCCTCCCATTTTTTTTTGGAACACCCCACCACCCCCCCAATTAGACCACACAACCAGACTTGTGGGGGATTGTGAAATTGTTTAGCATCCTTTTTTTCCCTATGGCAGTGGTTCTCAACCTGTGGGTCGGGACCCCATTTGGGGTCGAACGACCATTTCACGGGGGTCGTCAAACAACACAGTCCGCCATTTTTTCCCCCTTTTCCTTAGCTGTGCTACTCCCTTTTATTCTATTGGCTTTTGAAAGCCAATAGAATAGACTCTCTTGAATAGAGTCTAATTCTATTGGCTTTCCAAAGCCAATAGGAATTGTCCAGGCTGTTTCTGCCCTGCTGAACCCGCCAAAAGTCCCATTCTGCAAACGGTGCTGCACCAGTTGAGTAGTCCTCGACTTACGACCGGTTGGGGGTCGCGGCATTAAAAAGGTTGAGAACCACTGCCCTATGGCTAAGAGAGTGACTGGCCCAAGGTTGGTTTCTCTCTAAGGTTGGGACTAGAATTCCCAGTCTCCTGGTTTCTGGCTCATATTTAACTGATTGTCCCGTAGGACTCCCAAGATCCCTCTCACAGTTACTTACTGTTGAGCCAAGTTTTTTTTTAAGTGTATAAAAGCCTTAACTTTTCTCTACACTGAATTTCATTTTGTTAGATAGAGCCCAGTGCTCAAGTCTGTTGAGATCCATCTGGATCTCCAGTCCCATCTTCTGCAGTGTTGGCTATTCCTGCCGCTTTAGCGTCTTAGGAACAAACCACATTTTATTTCTATTCTATTGAGCTGATTTATCTATTTATTTATCTTAGTGCCTAAGAATAAGCCAGGTTTTATTTTTATTCTGTGGCAGAATTCAGCTCTCCGATTTAATACGTTGGACGTTTTTGTAACTGTGACGGCTGGAGTTTATGTGAATGTTGAGTGAGTGGCTTCTAAATTGAACCCGGGGGAGGAATTAAGAGTTTCAGACTGTGTGAAGGTGAAAAAGTGCACTAGTAGGGAAGAATCGTGCAAAATGCCAGAGGCAGAGATGCAGAGACACACGTACGTGATTGTTTAAATGCTAAATTAAGTGGGGATGCTTGAATGCCTGGCTCCCAAGCTATGGTGACTGTTAGGTTTGATGGCTAAATGCTCCTAAAATGGTTGTGAACAGGAGTTGAAGAGTGTTATTTGTGTGTTCACACACTGCCTGTGAGCTTCCTATTGCTATCTGGCTATGTGCATTGAACTGAATATTGGATATAGGCCCTTTGGTCTAACCCAGGGGTCTTCAAACTTGGCGACTTTTAAGACTTGTGGACTTCAACTCCCAGAATTCCTCAGCCAGCCAGGAATTCTGGCTGAGGAATTCTGGGAGTTGAAGTCCACAAGTCATCAAAGAGCCAAGGTTCTCCACCCTTGGTATAAGCTCTCCTGCTTTAGCAGAGGCTCGGATTAGAATAGGGGTCCCCAACCCCGCTCTGTGGATCGGTACCGGGCCATGGCATACCAGCAAGTCATGAAAGGGCCATAGTTCCCCCATGCTGGCTCAGGAATTCTGGGAGTTGAAGTCCGCAAGTCTGAAAAGTTGCCAAGGTTGAGGACCCCTGATATAGGACAGGGGTAGGTAACCTTGGCTCTTTTCTGACTCGTGGACTTCAACTCCCAGAATTCCTGAGCCAGCCGCGCTGAGGGGAAAGGGAGAGGTTTCCAAGCTGAGCCAGGCTGGCTGAGGAATTCTAGGAGTTGAAGTCCACGAGTCATGAAGGGCCATAGTTCCCTCATGCTGGCTGAGGAATTCTGGGAGTTGAAGTCCACGAGTCATAAAAGCCGAGGTTGCCTAGCCCTGGGCTAACCCATTGGTAAACGTTTCCCCATGTTTTAAAATAAACTGGGTCTTCTTCCTCTTCGATCTCTTAAGGTTAATCTGTCCATTTCTGCGCCTTCTAAAATGTTCTTCATTAGGCTCTCTTCAGAGGGTACATTTTCATTTTTCCCCCCAATATTGGGCCCATGCTATTCTCGCTCCTGTCAATATACGTCATATTAAATACTCGTTCTCTTTCCCATATGTGGCTCCTAATGTTCCTAAACAAAAACAATTCCGGTTTAAACTCTTATCGGTATTTCAGTCATCTTTTCCAACCGTGTATGAATCTTTAAGCCAATTTTTTTTTTCTTTTTTCGCTAGGACTCTCTCTTGCCATCCCTTAGATTTCTTGCAGACCTGCAGGGTCACTTCCCCAAAGCCGTCAAGAGCTTAGGATGTGCCTGGACAGGCAAGCAAGCCGGTTTTGAGGAGCTTCTGGTTATGTCGGTTCAGAGGAGGAGGAGGAATCCCTCCCTCTCCACCACCCCCCTGTATAAAATAAATGGTATTTCCTGCTTTCATAAACAGTCATGTGCACTATTGGCCAGGCCGACGACGGTGCCTCTGGATCTCTTTCTTTCCCAGCACTGTTGAATCAGAATCGGTCTCCCCGCCGAAGTGCAAGGACCCTTTCCCGGCCGTCTGCAACAAAGGGGACTTCACGGGAATAAGGCAGTCGGAAGAGCAGGGGCAGGCCTGTCGTGTTGGTTGTGAATATTTTCTGATTTTTCCAGAAATCAAGCAGAAGATTGAGCTGCTGATGTCAGTTAACTCTGAGAAGTCGACCACTTCAGAAAGGTACAGCTTACATCTTCTGCATGAACCATTGAATGGTGTGGTATTTGGCTAACCCGCAGCGCAGAATATATATACCTATATATATAGATATATATATATATTAACCTTCAGTTATATATATATATATCTTGCATGTTTGCCTTTTTTCATGTCTTCATCGAACCTGTGTTTGGGTTGAGCTTTCATATATTTTTGAGAAGGTTTTTCACTTTTATTTTTTTAAAAAAAAAAACCACACAGAAAAATAAAATTGAAGCCGTGCAGCATGCAAAAAAAAAACAAACAAAAAAAACACCCTCCTGTAGTATTACGGCACCCGTACATGTCTGTGTGTTTATACTGTTGCTGCAGTCGATGGTGTCTTTGTGCTTGTCTGTCTTTTTCCCACCGGCAAATCCATCTTGATTTAAAAAAAAAAAAAAAAATCCCGACCGAGAAAGAGAGAGAGGTTCCCCCCCCCCCCAAGGCTGTTGCAGAGAAAGGCGCTGAAAAACTAGCCGGATGCTTGCATTTTTAACCTTGCAGAAAATAGCACTCGTTCAAAGCACGATTGTGTGTCTGTGTGTGTGTCTGTGTGTGTGTGTTGCAAGGGAGTGTCCTTAGTAAGAGCTTAGGAATTGCAAATCTATGAATTAGTCACATTCGTCAAGAGGGCTGTGATGCTGCTTCAAGTCTGTGCTAGGAAATGGAACAGTCACCGCATGCAGCAGTGGTGGTTCATGCCTGCAGGTAAGGCAGAATTACTCAGAAGCATCCCAAAGGCAAAGGGCATTATCTGCCAATTTGCTCCCATCCAGACCTTGTTATTTTAATTTCACATTTATGGAACGTGCTGATTTCCTTTTACCCTTGCTAGCAAGCAACCAAGCATCTTTTTTTTTGGCTTACGGGGTTTTTTTTTTGTCGTTAGAAAATAAGATAAATACGATTTTATTTTTTCCCCCCATGCAGCTGCATCCTTGCTGTTGGTAAATGCATGCGCCTATTTCTTCTTTACATTTGAGCCACGGTTCTAGGCTTCGTAGCCATTTCTTTCATAAGATGTGCCATAATCGATGTAGACGTATTTTATATCGGATGCCCATCTAAATGCACAGCAGAGAATATAATCCGGGAGACGAAAACATCTGAGCTAATTAGGAAGAGACCAGGCACATCATTAATGTGTGATGTGTAGAGCTTTAGAACAGAACAGGTCCACTTGTGGGAAAAATGGGGAGGGAAGACAGTCATAAAAAGGAGAGGTGGAGGTTATTTATTTCCCTTTTTTTGTTTTGTTTTTTTATTGACAATCTCACACAGCCCTGAGAAATAAGATTTAAAAAATGGTGTGCAGGGTGGGGTAAAGAGAGAGAGAGAGAGAAAAAAGACCAGTGCTCTGTGTGAATCTTTTCAAATGGTGCATTTCCAGGATTATTGCAAAATTTAGGAGTGGGGGGGGGGGGGTGAGTAGATTTCTTGGCTCTAGAAACAACGAGCTGAAAATCAAAATGCTAATTTGGTTCGGCGATTTGGTTTTCCATTTCTGTCCCGGTTCTATATAAGCTATAAATATTATGCCAATAAAATGGTGGTGATGATGACGTGAGGAAGGAAGCTAGGGATGGAAATAGCAAGGAAAACGGTGTTTTTTTTGTTTTTTTTTTAAGGTTTTCTGTTCAGGAATGGCTCTCTTACTGGGGGAAAGCCAATTTTATTTGCTGAAAACCTATGCAGCATTAGGAATAACTTTGTCACTGGCATACTATGAGATATATTTTAACACTGAATGAAAACTGGCTAATTGGAAGTAACCTGTTCCCTTAATTCATAAATGCCCATCATTACATCAGGAGGAAGCAAAATTTAGGATAAACATTGTGCCAAGGGAGAGTTGGGGAAAAAAAAATCTTTTTTTTTTTTGAGGGGAAGACAAATAACAGGATGCAATATGTAAGATATACGGTTACTCTTTGGTGTAATTTAAATGAATGCTACTATATATATATGAGAGAGAGAGAGATCAAACTAGCCTGGAAATCATAGCTGTAATTCCGGTGGAGGTTTCGTTCTTTCGTATAATTCCACAAAGATAATATACATTTTATAAAATTATAAATACCTATTGCTTTACAAAACGTAGCGAATTTCAGAACCCTGTTTTATTCGGAGTCCCCATTTATAGGGAGTGGATTGCATTTAAGAGAAGGCAACATTCAAATGAATGCATTTGCTCGCCGGCTTAAGTGACTGTACTTTTTTTTTTGGAATACCTTTTTCGCACAGTCCATTATTTAGGAAAAGCATAGCCTTTCATTTTCGGGATTTTTCTAGGGGAGGACTTTGAAATTAGCATCTTGGGGTAAAATGGCCTGAGGTTCTGAAAATTGGGCACTTTCACATGAAGATGCGGTGACGTTGTGCATCGGAGGTCCCCAACCTTTTGGGCAACCAGGGACCGGTTGTGTGGAGAGAGGTTTTTCCGTGGACCGGAGAGTGCGTGGTTTTGTGTGCTGCCTGCATCCCGCGGATGGGGCTTTGCTTGTTTGTGCGGACCGGTGGCTGGCGTGCCGTGGCCCAGTACCGGTCCATGGACCGGGGGTTGGGGACCCCAGTTGTACATAGTCAAAGGCATTAACATGTCCAAAGTATGGACAGCATTAAAAATGGATGATATTTGTGCGTTTCTAGGAAAGCATCAGAGAGGGTTTTCAGAATATATGATACTATTTGCATTATGTCAGTGTGTGCAGTTGAAACTCAAGTCCTTTGGCCACCTAATGAGAAGGAAGGACTCAATGGAGAAGAGCCTGATGCTGGGAAAGATTGAGGGAAAGAGAAGAAGGGGACGACAGAGAATGAGGGGGCTGGATGGAGTCCCTGAAGCAGCAGGCGTGAGCTTAAATGGACTCCAGAAAATGGTAGAGGACAGGAAGGCCTGGAGGAACATCGTCCATAGGGTCGCAATGGGTCGGACACGACTTCACAACTAACAACAAAGTGTGTGCAGAATCATTAATGTTTATGCACACTTTATGCTGAACATATTACGTATTATTATATTACAGGTGGGTACAGGTCGTCCTTGACACGAGCACCGTTGAGCCCAAAATTTCTATCGTCGTCAAGTGAGACATTTGTTAAGTGAGTTTCCCCCCATTTTACAACCTTCCTCGCCACAGTTGTTAAGCGAATCACTGCAATTGATAAAGCTGGTAACCCGGTTGTTAAGTGAATTCGGCTTCCCCCCAGTGACTTTGCTTGTCAGAAAGTTGCCAATAGGGGGATCGCGTGATCCTGGGACACTGCAACCGTCGTAAGTATGAGCCAGTTTCCAAGCATCTGAATTTTGATCACGTGATCAAGAGGATGCGGCAACGGTTGTAGGCGTGAAAAATGGTCATAAGCAGTGGTGGGATTTAGCCGGTTTGCACCGGTTTGGTAGAACCGGTAGCTAAATTTTGCTGAGTTTGGAGAACCGGCTGAATGCACACTGCTTCTGGAAGTCCAGTCTAGGCCTCAGAGGCCTGGAGGAGGCTTCCCAGGCCTAGAACTGCCCGCCGGAAGTGCGTGGATGCCACTTCCGGAAGTCTGTTCTAGGCTTCAAGAGGCCTGGAGGAGGCCTCCCAGGCCTAGAACTGCCCGCCGGAAGTACGTGGATGCCACTTCCGGAAGTCTGTTCTAGGCCTCAGAGGCCTGAAGGAGGCTTCCTAGGCCTAGAACTTCCCGCCGGAAGTGCATGGATGCCACTTCTGGAAGTCCGTTCTAGGCCTTGGAGGCCCAGACTTGCATCCAATAAGAGAACCGGTTGTACAGGTGTTTGAATCCCACCACTGGTCATAAGTCACTTTATTCAATGCCATTGTAACTTTGAACAGTCACTAAGTGAACTGTTGTAAGTCAGGGACTCCCTGAATAGCAATGTTTTTTTTCCTACTACATAATAGATCTTTAACCTACGTGCATTCAGCAAAAGACTACAAAGTGAATTTTAAGTAGAGAAATAGCAAGTATTTTTTTCATTATCTGAAGAACTTGAACTGCATATCTGATTAGATATTCACGTTCAGGTACAGATAATTCTTGATTACAGACATTGGCCTAAGAATTGTTGAGAATAGAATAGAATAGAATAGAATAGAATAGAATAGAATTATGGAATAGAATAGAATAGAATAGAATAGAATAGAATAGAATAGAATAGAATAGAATAGAATCTTTATTCAGAATAGAAGAGAATATTAAGAAGAGAAGAGAATCTTTATTTAGAATAGAATAGAATATAGAATAGAATAGAATAGAATAGAATAGAATAGAGGAATGAAGAATAGAATAGAATAGAATATAGAATAGAATAGAATAGAATAGAATATAGAATAGAATAGAGGAATGAAGAATAGAATAGAATATAGAATATAGAATATAGAATAGAATAGAATAGAATAGAATAGAATAGAATCTTTATTCAGAATAGAAGAGAATATTAAGAAGAGAAGAGAATCTTTATTTAGAATAGAATAGAATATAGAATAGAATAGAATAGAATAGAATAGAATAGAATAGAATAGAATAGAATAGAATAGAGGAATGAAGAATAGAATAGAATCTTTATTCAGAATAGAAGAGAATATTAAGAAGAGAAGAGAATATTTAGAATAGAATAGAATATAGAATAGAATAGAATAGAATAGAATAGAATAGAATAGAATAGAGGAATGAAGAATAGAATAGAATAGAATAGAATATAGAATAGAATAGAATAGAATAGAATAGAGGAATGAAGAATAGAATAGAATAGAATATAGAATAGAATAGAATATAGAATAGAATAGAATAGAATAGAATAGAATAGAATGGAAGCTGGAAGGGACCTTGGAGGGCTTCTAATCCAGCCCCTTGCTCAAGCAGGAGAACCTATGCCATCTCAGACAAGTGACTGTCTAGTCTCTTCTTAAAAACCTCCAGTGATAGAGCGCCCATGATTTCTGGTGGCAAGCAGTTCCACTGGTTGATTGTCCTCCCTGTCAGGAAGATTCTCCTTAATTCCAGGTTGCTTCTCTCTTTGGTCAGTTTCCAACCATTGTTTCTCGTCCTGCCCTCTGCTGCTTTGGAGAATAACGTGACCCCCTTCTTCTTTGTGGCAGCCCCTCAGATACTGATTTAGAAATATTCTGTGAGCAAGGACATGGACTTTAAGACTGCATTTCAACTCTACGTGGGATGTGGACATATTAGACCCTATTGGAGAGCATATACTGTATTATGGCACAACGTGCAGCAAAGAATTGCATGTATGGTGGCCACAAAGTCTTGGCTTGCTAAATTGTGTAGGATTGTGAGGATCTGGTAAGTCTGCGTGCTTTTATCGAGGTAGATTCAATGAGAGAGCTTCAAACTCTTCTGTATAGTTAGACACTCCATAATTTCAAGGTGTGATGCCCAAGAGTATTACAAACCAACGTCTGGATTGTTGCCCGGTGTAATTTGTTGTTAGTGACATTTAATACCATATATATATATATATGTCTTGAGCAGGGATGCCTCTGTGTTGACAGAAATAAATGATTAGACTGCTTGTTGAGAATCTTTGATTGGATCATTTGGCTAAGGGGAATTACAGACCTACATTTAACCATCCATTGTTGGAAAAGGCCTTGGGCTAGTTTTAAGCTTGTCAGCCTCAAACAGGACAGATGACCTCAACCCAATCTGAATTGGCTTTAGGATGGGCAAGTGGTGGTAACGGCGTTGTTTGGCCCCCAGGCATGGTTGCTTATGCTATTTAGTTCTTCTTGAGCGTAACTTCCGTATCACTAACCAGGTTCAGAAAACCCAAGAAATGCTATCCATTCTTACTGCTTGAAAGACATTATTGTCGTCACCATCATCATCGTCGTCGTCGTTCTCGTCCTAATAGGTCCCTTGGGTACAATCCCAAAACAACTGGAGCAGCACTTGGACATCATCATAGGCATTGACAAATTTGCCACCAGTCAATTGCAAAAGGCAGCCTTATTAGGATGGTATCTGTAATACCATCCAACATCCACATCTGCCTATCCCAGGTCCTTGGGGAGGACTCGATAGGTAGACAAAAATGCCAAATCCAGTCTGAACATCTGGCTGACTGTGCGATGATGGATGATGATGATGATGATGAGGTGGTTGTTGGAAGGGACCTGAAGGTCTTCTAGTCCAACCCCATGCTCAGGCAGGAGTCCCTATACCATTTCAGACAAATGGCTGTCCAGTCTCTTCTTAAAAACTTCCAGTATTGGAACATCCACCACTTCTGGAGGCAGGTAGTTCCACTGGTTAATTGTTCTGACTGTCAGGAAGTTTTTCCTTCATTCTAGGTTGCTTCTCTCCTTGATTAGTTTCCATCCGTTGCTTCTTTGTAAAATTAAGAGAAGCCCTCATAACTAGGAATAATGATAATAATAATAATAATAATAACAACAACAACAACATCCTGTGACGATACCTGTAATACCATCAAACATCCACATCTGCCTATCCCAGGTCCTGGGTAAGGATTCGATAGGTAGACAAAATGCCAAATCCAGTCTGAACATCTGGCTGACTGTGCGATGATCCATTAATAATAATAATAATAATAATAATAATAATAATAATAATAATAATAATAAAGTTGGAAGGGACCTTGGAGGTCATCTAGTCCAACCCCCTGCTCAGGCAGGAAACCCTATACCATTTCAGACAAATGGTTGTCCAGTCTCTTCTTAAAAACTTCCAGTGTTGGAGCATTCACCGCTTCTGGAGGCAGGCTGTTCCACTGGTTAATTGTTTTAACTGTCAGGAAGTTTCTCCTTAGTTCTAGGTTGCTTCTCTCCTTGATGAGTTTCCATCCGTTGCTTCTTGTCCTGCCTTCAGGTCCTTTGGAGAATAGCTTGACTTCTTCTTTGGGGCAGCCCCTGAGATACTGGAAGGCTGCTATCATGTCCCCCCTCGTCCTTCTCTTCGTTAAACTAGACATGCCCAATTCCAGCATCTGTTCCTTATATGTTTCAGCCTCCAGTCCCCTGATCCTCTTTGTTGCTCTTCTCTGCACTCTTTCTAAAGTCTCAGCATATTTTTTACATCATGACCAAAACTGGATGAACCTGGGAAGAGCAAGTGTGTTTGGCAGCAGATCCATTCCTATTTGTCAGGAGAATTTACAACTAGAGTTGGTTGGAGAAATTGAAGTTATTGTACAGTGTCCCCGGGGCTCTTGTATACCGTCTCCACTATCTATAGGAATCAGCAGAGAAGAGATCCCCAGATAGTTTGAAGCTTGATGTTATCAGTATCCTGATGACAACACCCAAATCTCTTTCCCTGTAACACAGCGGTTCTCAACCTGTGGGTCGGGACCCCATTTGGGGTCGAACGACCATTTCACGGGGGTCGCCAAACAACGCAGTCCGCCATTTTTTCCCCCTTTTCCTTAGCTGTGCTACTCCCTTTTATTCTATTGGCTTTTGAAAGCCAATAGCATAGACTCTCTTGAATAGAGTCTAATTCTATTGGCTTTCAAAAGCCAATAGGAATTGTCCAGGCTGTCTCTGCCCTGCTGAGCCCGCCAAAAGTCCCATTCTGCAAACAGTGCTGCACCAGTTGAGTAGTCCTCGACTTATGACCGGTTGGGGGTCGCGGCATTAAAAAGGTTGAGAACCACTGCTGTAACATAACAAAGTCATGTTGTGGTTCCCGAGAACGCCCGCCTGTATTTGTTAATCTCTGAATGATAATAAACTGAAGCAGAATCCAGACAGGATACAGGTAATCCTCGTCTTAACAACCGTTCATTTAATGACCGTGCAAAGTTGCAACGGTGCTGAACAAAAGTGGCTTACGGCCGTTTTTCACACCTACGACCCCATGGTCCCATGATCAAAATTTGGAGGGTTGGCAAACTGGTTCACATTTACGACGATGGCCGTGTCCCTGGGGGTCACACGATCCTCTTTTGCGACCTTCTGGCAAGCAAAGTCAAGGGGGATGCTGGATTCACTTAACAACCGTGTTACTAACCTCATGTCTCACTTAGCGACATGAATTTTGGGCTCCGCTGCGGTGGCAATTCCAGGACTGCCTCAGGTAGTTCTTGACAGAACAACCATTTTTTTTTAAATAAAGCTTTTATTAATGTTTTCATACAATTCAGAAGTACTTATTCAACAAACCTGTTGTCTAAGTTTACCATTCACTAACGCGAATTTAATTTCTGATCCCTTATTCTTTTCTCCAGCCATGGATAAAAGAAGCCCCAAGTTTAAAGTCTTCTGTTTCTTCTTTCTCTTTCCACCTCAGAGTAAGTCTGTCCATTTCCGCACCTTCTAGTATTTTTTTTTGAATTATTTCTTCCTCTGGTGGTGTTTCTTCCTTTTTCCAATATTGTGCGAAGATGATTCTGGCCACCGTTCTCACGTGTAGAATCAAGTATATACGTTGTTTATCAATCTTTTCTGGCATTATACCTAATTTAAAAAACTCAAGGGGAGGACCCGGATTTACTTAACTAATTTCACAGCTGCCGTGATTCACTAAACATGTTGGCCAGGAAGGTCGTGAAATGGCGCCAAACTCACTTAACAAATGTCTCACTTAGCAACATGAATTTTGGGCTACCGCCTCTGGTAGTCCTTGACATAACACCCCTTCTTTTAGGGATGGTTTGAAGTTACAGCAGCACGGGAAAAAGCAACTTAACGATGTTTTTCATACTCTTATTCAATGGTGAACAGAATTGGGATAGGAGAGAGGTCCCTGCCCCACGGACAGTTGGCAACTGACTCATATTTACAACGGTCGCAGCGCCCAGAGGACAAGTGATCTGCTTTTGTGACCTGACAAGCAGAGTCAGTTCACTTAATGACCGTGTTCCTAACTTAACAGCTGCAGGGATTCACTTAGCAACTGGGTCAGGAAGGCTCGTAAAACGGGGCAAAACTCAGTTAACCAATGTCCCACTTAGCACCAGAAATGTTGGGCTCCATTGTGGTCGTAAAGCCGAGGACTACCTGTATAATTTTGAAAACCTTCTAAAGAAGAAACGGTGCTGTAGCCACCCTGGGTCCTGTGGCCAGCTTTAATTTCTCAGCCTTGTTTTGTCTCGTAGTAGGTGGATCATGGAGTTCCGTTGCAGAAAGGCAGATGTTTGGGCAAGTCCTTGGAGTGTGTTAAATGAATTGTTGGTCTGCAGAATCTGCCTGCCTTAGCCAGGTTGTCTGGACACAGATGGGAATGCTCTTCTCTGCTTGTTTGGGTCAAGTTGGTCACTGTGCATAAATGCAAAGGCGGTTCAGAAACTGTTCTGAAAGGATTAGAGCAGTGTTTCTCAACCTTGACAATTTTAAGGCATGTGGACTTCAACTCTCAGAATTCCACAGTGGAATTCTGGGAGTTGAAGTCCACATGCCTTAAAATTGTCAAGGTTGAGAAACACTGGATTAGAAGGACAATTAGTGGATCCATCCACCCATGTAATACAGCTGCCAAAAAAGCCAACACAGTCCTGGGCTGTATTAACCAAGGGATAGAATCGAGATCACGGAAAGTGTTAATACCACTTTACAACGCCTTGGTAAGGCCACACTTGGACTATGGCATCCAGTTTTGGTCACCACGATGTAAAAAAGATGTTGAGACTCTAGAAAGAGTGCAGAGAAGAGCAACAAAGAGGATCAGGGGACTGGAGCCTAAAACATATAAGGAAAGGCTGCTGGAATTGGGTCTGTCTAGTTTAATGAAGAGAAGGACGCGGGGGGACATGATAGCAGCCTTCCAATATCTCAGGGCTGCCCAAAGAAGAGGGAGTCAAGCTATTCTCCAAAGCACCAGAAGGCAGGACAAGAAGCAACGGATGGAAACTAACCAAGGAGAGAAGCAACCTGGAATTAAGGAGAAACTTCCCGACAGTGAGAACAAATAATCAGTGGAACAGCTTGTCTTCAGAAGTTGTGAGTGCTCCAACACCGGAGATTTTTAAGAGCAGTTTGGACAATCATTTGTCTGGAATGGGATAGGGTCACCCGCGCGAGGAAAAGGGTTGGACTAGAACAGGGGTGTCAAACTGCTGGCCCGCGGGCCGAGGTGGCGCAGCAGTTAGAGTGCAAGTACTGCAGGTGTTCAGGAGGTCAGCAGTTCAAATCTCACCGGCTCAAGGTTGACTCAGCCTTCCATCCTTCCGAGGTAGGTAAAATGAGGACCCAGATTGTTGGGGGCAATGTAAATATATATATATATATACATTGCTTACTGGTGTACACCGCTTAGAGAGTGCTTGCACTTAAAGCGGTATATAAGACTCATAAATAAATAAATAAAATACGGAAGCCGCGTCCACCCCATTGCCGGCAAAGCAAAAACCGTCGCGATATGTGGCGAGTTTGACACCCATGGACTAGAAGATCTCCAAGGGTCCCTTCCAATTCTGCTGTTCTGATTTATTTCAGGGCATACTTCAGAGTTGTGAGGAAACGTAGCAGAGTTGTGTAAGAAAGCTTTGGAAATGGCATATGAGAATCAGCAGGAGTCCCAGCGTCACATCCCAAGTGTCCATCTGTCTGACTAGTTACAAAGAATGGAGTAGAAAAGATTGCCGAAGAGTCCTTTTTTTTTAATTTTTTTTTTTTGTTAAAGAAACATCTCTTTTATAACCCTAACAAACAAATTTACATACCTGCCAGAACCTGTAATATTTACAAAAGTGCCCCCAGCTGAGTATTTTGTGATCTGCCTCTTCTGGGCAATTCATTAAAGCAAAACCCGAATAGGAGCTGCCTCAATTGTTAGACTAGGAAGCTGGTGCCAGACAGTGTGATATTGTTTTATTAATCGTCTCTGTTTCCAACAGAGACAAAAAGCAAATCAAAATTAATACTGAAATATAACTTGCAGCCATGATGGGTGTCCAGCCAGGCAGTGATACAGCATCTCTGCATCTTAGTCATGCACATTTATGTTTTGTAATGAGACCCCCTTAACAGGAAATCACCACCCTCATTAAACTTTGCTTATTTCGGTTCTAAGAATGTTTCAGTGCAAAAGAAGGAATTATTTATAGATGCTCTCACCTGGAGAATCTTCAGATCAGGGTTATGATTTCTCAAATAAATAAATAAATAAATAAATAAAAAGGCTGGAGGTTGGAAATGAACTAAAGAGAGAAGCAACCTAGAACTAAGGAGAAACTTCCTGACAGTGAGAACAATTAACCAGTGGAACAACCTGCCTCCAGAAGCTGTGAATGCTCCAACACTGGAAGTTTTTAAGAAGAGACTGGGCAGCCATTTAATAATAATAATAATAATAATAATAATAATAATAATAATAATAATAATAATACAACATAACACCCTAGACTTAACAATTGTCGATAAGAAAGACAAAAAAGTATGGATAGTGGACGTGGCAGTGCCTGGAGACAGCAGAATAGAAGAGAAAGAACTGGAGAAGATAACAAAATACAAAGACCTACAAATAGAAATAGAAAGACTGTGGCAAAAGCAAGCAAGGGTAGTACCAATAGTAATAAGCTCCTTGGGTGCAATCTCAAAACAGCTGGAGGACCACTTGAACACCATTGGCATTGACAAATTCACTATTAGTCAATTGCAAAAGGCGGCCTTACAAGGAACTGCTTCCATCCTGCGACGATATCTGTAATACCATGAAACATCCACATCTGCCTATCCCAGGTCCTGGGTAAGGACTCGATAGGTAGACAAAATGCCAAATCCAGTCTGAACATCTGGCTGACGGTGTGATGATCCATATAATAATAACAACAACAACAACAACAACAACAAATTTGCTATTAGTCAATTGCAAAAGGCGGCCTTATTAGGAACTGCTTCCATCCTGCGACGATACCTGTAATACCATCAAACATCTACATCTGCCTATCCTAGGTCCTGGGTAAGGACTCGATAGGTAGACAAAATGCCAAATCCAGTCTGAACATCTGGTTGACTGCGATGATCCATAATAATGATGATGATGATGATGTTGGAAGGGACCTTGGAGGTTATCTAGTCCAAAACCCTTGTGCCTTCCTTTAGCAATTCTAGAATATTCCAACTGGAAAAGTCTTTTATTTTAAATGAAGGAAGTGTCCAGTCGTAGGACGTAAAGGCAGGGCTGAGAAATAATTTAGCATCACTGGACAGAGAGATACTAACTGTTGTAGAAGGGCCATTTTGAACGGAGAGCAGCCATTCTTGCGTTGTCTATTAACTTAGTCGGAGTGTGCGCTTTTAGGTTACTTTTCCTGCTGGCTGAACAGTGTAAATAGCTTACGTAAATAATATAGGCAGTGTAAGTGATTTGTAAGCAAAGCTTAGATGAAAACACAAGATGAATGTTACTCAGTGGGTTCTGAATGAGAATGGAATAAGCAACATTTATTAAAAAAATCTCTTTGCATGTCTCGTCAAGAATAAGTATATTTCTAAGCTATTAAAACTTTAGAGCAGGGGTCTTCAAACGTGGCCCTTTTATGACTTGTGGACTTCAACTCCCAGAATTCCTCAGCCAGGCACACAGTCATAAGTATGAAAAATGGTCATAAGTCACTTTTTTCAGTGCCGTTGTAACTTCAAACGGTCACTAAATGAACTGCTGTAAATCGAGAACGCCCTTTAATCCAGATCCATGGAGGAATCCATGGTTTAAGACAGGGGTCTTCAAACTTGGCCTTTTTGCGACTTGTGGACTTCAACTCCCAGAATTCCTCAGCCAGCGTGCCAGACTGAGGAATTCTGGGAGGGGCCTTCAAACTTGGCCCTTTTATGATTTGTGGACTTCAACTCCCAGAATTCCTCAGCCAGGCATGCTGGCTGAGGAATTCTGGGAGTTCAAGTCCACAAGTCATAAAAGGGCCAAGTTTGAAGACCCCTGCTTTAGAGCTTGCCATATCTGTCATCAGTGTTCCAGAAGTGTGTTGTTGTTTTTTTAATAGGATCCTTAAAGTTTTGGATGAAAGACCACATGAAGAAAAGTCTTTCAAATCTCCTCAGCTAGTGACGTGTTGCTGAGCACCAGAGCATATGAAAACCAAACATATTAACAGCATAATTCGTTTAGTGACAGCTAGCAGATGTGTTTGTTTTTGTTCCTGACAAAACAAACAAAGCAATCCTGTTAGATTTTTCCATGAATTTTAATTGCATTTTCCCAGTATCTACTGGGAAAAGATTTTTGCAATTTTATCTCGATGAATCAATATTTTGACTCTCTAGTCTAGAATATAAACCACCTCAAATTCCACCATTATTTTTTTGTTAACCTGACGGGTTTTTAAAGGCAAATCTTTAAGAAAACACAATTAACAGCAAACGCTTTCCCCTCCTATTCTCCATTCGGCCATTCCTTATCATCTCTTATTTCAAAAGCCCTGAGTTCACACACTATTGCAATATTGTTATGTCTAACTAGCTCCCATCACATTCCTCCTCCCACATCCCCCAGCATCATCTAATTCTAAGAGTAAAGCATGAGAAAGAAAAAGGCTGCATCTCCAGATGTTGTCAAAGCAAGAACATCCAAGGTTAGCCGCGTTGACACGGACATTGCACAAGTGTTTTGTTTACCTATGTAAGGTCAAGCCTTCCTCATGCCGACCGTTCCAGCTGAAACCAGCAGGATGTTTGCCTGAGTTTATCCCTATTTTATTTATTTTTTCCTGCATCCACTTCCTTCGGAGAAAGTAGTCTTAAATTAAGGGTTGTTCTCCTTTTGGATAAACGCGTTAATTGCCAGCTCTGAGCAAAAAAGTAGAGGATGCAATTTTCAATAATGCAACTAATAAATACAGCTTTATTATGGTGCCCACAAATTCCACTTCTTTTGTTTTCCTACGTACAAGCAGCTCAGTCCTAAAGATATGCTTATGGATAACCAGCAGAAAAAAAATGAAAAAAAAAAACCAGTATGATACGGAAATGTTATCCTCCTATGTTAGGAGATTAAACTGATATAGATACCTGTAAGGATAATGAATTAAAACAGATACTTGCACATGCAAGGATCCAAAGTTATAGATATATTAGGAAAAGGAGCAGGGGTGACATGATAGCAGTGTTCCAATATTTGAGGGGCTGCCCCAAAGAAGAGGGGGTCAACCTATTATCCAAAGCACCAGAAGAAAAGACAAGAAGCAACGGATGGAAACTAATCAAGGAGAGAAGCAACCTAGAATTAAGGAGAAACTTCCTAATAGTGAGAATAGTCAGTCAGTGGAACGGCTTGCCTCTAGAAGTTGTGGGTGCTCCATCACTGGAGGCTTTTAAGAAGAGACTTGTCTGGAATGGTGTAGGTTAGGGTTACGTCACCATGAATTCGGAGAGCAAAATGGACATCGCCAACAAATTCGGAGTGTTTGGGTATGGTTAGGAGGGCATTGACTTTTCTAGCCTGCCCTATCTATCTTTCCTTGTAAAATACATGGAAAAATCCCATTGGAGGAAAATTCCACTTAGAGTTAGGGTTAGGTCGCCATGAACTCATATAGCAAAATGGACATCGTCAATTAATTCAGAGTGCTTGGGTATGGTTAGGAGGGCACTTACTTTTCTAGGCTGCCCTATCTATCTTTCCTTGCAAAATACATGGAAAAATCCCATTGGAGGAAAATTCCACTTAGGGTTAGGGTTAGGTCACCATGAACTCATAGAGCAAAATGGACATCGCCAACAAATTCGGAGTGCTTGGGTATGGTTAGGAGGGCAGTGACTTTTCTAGGCTGCCCTATCTATGTTTCCTGGTAAAATACATGGGAAAATCCCATTGGAGGAAAATTCCACTTAGGGTTAGGGTTAGGTCACCATGAACTCATAGAGCAAAATGGACATCGCCAACAAATTCGGAGTGCTTGGGTATGGTTAGGAGGGCATTGACTTTTCTAGGCTGCCCTATCTATCTTTCCTGGTAAAATACATGGGAAAATCCCATTTGAGGAAAATTCCACTTAGGGTTAGGGTTAGGTCATCATGGGCTCATAGAGGAAAATGGACATCGTCAATGAATTCGGAGTGCTTGGGTATGGTTAGGAGGGCACTGAGTTTTCTAGGCTGCCCTATCTATGTTTCCTGGTAAAATACATGGGAAAATCCCATTGGAGGAAAATTCCACTTAGGGTTAGGGTTACGTCACCATGAATTCGGAGAGCAAAATGGACATCGCTAACGAATTCGGAGTGTTTGGGTATGGTTAGGAGGGCATTGACTTTTCTAGCCTGCCCTATCTATCTTTCCTTGTAAAATACATGGGAAAATCCCATTGGAGGAAAATTCCACTTAGGGTTAGGGTTACGTCACCATGAATTCGGAGAGCAAAATGGACATCGCCAACAAATTCGGAGTGTTTGGGTATGGTTAGGAGGGCATTGACTTTTCTAGCCTGCCCTATCTATCTTTCCTTGTAAAATACATGGGAAAATCCCATTGGAGGAAAATTCCACTTAGGGTTAGGGTTACGTCACCATGAATTCGGAGAGCAAAATGGACATCGCCAACAAATTCGGAGTGTTTGGGTATGGTTAGGAGGGCATTGACTTTTCTAGCCTGCCCTATCTATCTTTCCTTGTAAAATACATGGAAAAATCTCATTGGAGGAAAATTCCACTTAGGGTTAGGGTTAGGTCGCCACGAACTCATATAGCAAAATGGACATCGTCAATTAATTCAGAGTGCTTGGGTATGCTTAGGAGGGCACTTAATTTTCTAGGCTGCCCTATCTATCTTTCCTTGTAATAATACATGGAAAAATCCCATTAGAGATGGGAAAATTCCACTTAGGGTTAGGGTTAGGTCACCATGAACTCATAGAGCAAAATGGACATCGCCAACAAATTCGGAGTGCTTGGGTATGGTTAGGAGGGCACTGACTTTTCTAGGCTGTCCTATCTATGTTTCCTGGTAAAATACATGGAAAAATCCCATTGGAGGAAAATTCCACTTAGGGTTAGGGTTAAGTCACCCTGAACTCATAGAGCAAAATGGACATCACAGACCCACCCAAAGTAGCATTCCTCTTATGTGCATTGATTCCTACAGGCCAGAATTATAATAGATTAAGAAAGGGGAAAAAATTTAAATTTAAACCTTCACTGAGGATGAAGGAGTCTTAAGCATTAGGGAAAATCTACTACCGTATCCATTTGCTCTAGACTGAAAGTACTTCTAATTTTGAGGTACTGTGCAGGTACTTTTAGCAATAAGGAATACAAGCCAGGAAACTGCCTTGTTAATGTTGTAACATGCCCACATACATCATCCTATAAAACATTACAAAGGAGCTTGATTAAAATATTCAGCATTTCATTGATCACCAAAGAGGAAAGGAGCGTCTGTAGGTGAATTTCTGCTTATAATTCATAAAGTAAAAAAAAAAAATCTAAATAATTAGAGGACCTGCCGTTTGCCAGGCCTGTCTCTTCAAATATTTGGCATCGAGTCCTCTAGGCTGCGTTCCAGAGAGAAATTAAAAGCATTCTTTTAAAAATGTTCTCGCTTGTTTTTTGTGTGCGTTGCACAGCTTCTCTTCTCTTACCTTTTTTCACCCTGCAGAAGAAATGAAAAAAATAAAAACTCAGAACGTGGCAGGTATCAGCTTTACCCCTCAGCTTAAAAAAAGTCTTCAAGGCATTGCCAAATTTTATTAGTGTCACGCCGATATAATGCTGAACAAAATAACTCTGTATGAAAATCAAGAGCTTTACAATTGCCAAGGGATTTTGGAGTCCTAGTGGACAATCCCTTAAATAGGAGCCAGCCGTGTGCTGCAGCTGCCAAAAAAGTCAATGCAATACTAGGGATAGGGATAGAATCAAGATCACATGAAGTGTTAATACCACTTTACAAGGCCTTGGTAAGGCCACATTTGGAATACAGCATCCAGTTTTGGTCACCACGATGTAAAAAAGATGTTGAGACTCTAGAAAGAATACAGAGAAGAGCAACAAAGAGGATCAGGGGACTGGAGGCTAAAGCATATAAGGAACGGTTGCTGGAATTAGGTATGTCTAGTTTAATGAAGAGAAGGACGAGGGGGGACATGATAGCAGTCTTCCAATATCTCAGGGGCTGCCCCAAAGAAGAGGGAGTCAAGCTATTCTCCAAAACGTCTGAAGGCAGGACAAGAAGCAACGGATGGAAAATAATCAAAGAGAGAAGCAACCTAGAACTAAGGATAAATTTTCTGACTGAGTTTAAACTTTCGCAATTGGATAGTATCTCTAATTATGGTGTGTCCAAATCCACGACCAAAATTTAGAAGCAGAATGGTTTTTTTTCACCCAAATTATAGTGGTGGGGGAAAAAAATTGCTATTATAAAAATTGAAGCGGATATCTTAAGGCTCTGCAATCAAAAATCTAACCCAGTTAGAGATGGGCAAAAATAAATACAATTTTTGTCCTTGGTATGTTTTTTTTTCCTTGTAAAGGATATAAAAAAAAAACAATTTGGGAAGGACTTTTTAAAACGCTCCAGGGTTCATATACTGCTAGCATTTATACGTCAAAGCTTCACACTGATTTGTAACGGGAAAATTTACACTGAGAATCAATCTTAAAGCATTTTCATTTTTGTACATGTAGGATAAGCAGATAATGTAACTCAAATGCCAAGAAAGAAGAAATTTTGCTTATGAACTTGTCAGTCCCAAGTTTGGGCTGTGTTTTGTTAAGCCTTAACGGACAGCAAAAAACACAACAAAATTCCAAAATAAAGTTTTAAGCGCACTGTAACCAGCTAGTAACCACACTTACTGTCTAAATAAATTGCAATTTTTACATTTAATAAGTACATCAAACAAGGAATTGCGTGCATAAATGAAAACATACATATTGCAATTTATGATCTTTAAAATAACAAAATGAACTTAGGGTAGTATAAGAGTCCATATCGGCTATATTTAAATTTCTCATTAACCTCTTTTTTTCAGATTCCCTTCTGGAAATAATTGATTTTTTTTCTTTCCCTCCACGGTTTCAACATTTCTGGAAATTTTACAAGCCAGACTATCTCAGTCCTACTCGTTTAGTGACGTGACTCAGTTACCAGATAATTAAGTGGTGGGGAAGTACAGGTTTTAAGCAGAATAAGTCCAATTTTATCCGAAGTTTTGAGATCCATCTGAAAACAGCAAATCGTTCTCTGAGGTCATAGTTTGGTTAATGAGCTGGGAAATGCGTTATAGTCACAAATAAGAGATTTCCAGGAACGGACAGCTATGAAACACTGTGGGAAAAAAGGTCAAAAAATCCTTTGTTCTGTTTGACATTTATTTATTTTCGTCCCCTTTGAGTCTAATGCAGTGGTTCTCAACCTGTGGGTCGCGACCCCATTTGGGGTCGAATGACCATTTTACGGGGGTCGCCAAACAACGCCGCCATTTTTTCCCCCTTTTCCTTAGCTGTGCTACTCCCTTTTATTCTATTGGCTTTTGAAAGCCAATAGAATAGACTCTCTTAAATAGAGTCTAATTCTATTGGCTTTCAAAAGCCAATAGGAATTGTCCAGGCTGCCTCTGCCCTGCTGAGCCCACCAAAAGTCCCATTCTGCAAACGGTGCTGCAAGTTGTCTGTAGCGAAGGCGAGCTGTCTGGAAGTTTCCACCCCTCCCTGCTAAGCAACTACTAAAAATGTAAGTAAAAGAGGGCCAGAGGTGGGAGGTGGGAGGCTGGCGGGCGCAGGGAGGGTTGCTAGCGCGTGTGGGGCCCGGCAGGTGCCTTACCTGCCTTGGGCTGGGCTAGCTGGTGGCCCAGCCGTTGGTCGGCCTGCTCTGTCTCTGCCGCTTGCCAGCTACGCCTCGGCCGGCGCAGGGGGCGGCACCACACATGCGCGGTGCTCCTGGGCAGGGAAAGTCCTCAACTTACGACCGGTTGGGTAGTCCTCGACTTACGACCGGTTTAGTCCCCGACTTACGACCGGTTGAGTAGTCCTCGACTTACGACTGGTTGGGGGTCGTGGCATTAAAAAGGTTGAGAACCACTGGTCTAATAGGTTGTCCTGCAACGAATTGGGTTGTACGGGTGACTGAATAAGGTCTGTGTTGACTAGGCAGAGCTTCCTTTAATTTGAATTTTCTTCACCAATCAGCAAGCAAGCAGAGAGAGATCCTGAGGAAGAGGGGTACAGTTAGTCCTCGGCTTACAACTGTTCATTTAGTGACCATTCAAAGTTACAATGACACTAAAAAAAGTGACTTATAAACATTTTTCATGCTTACGACTGCAGCATCCCCACGGTCACGTGATCAAAATTCAGACGCTGGGCAACGGACTTATATTTATGATGGTTGCAATATTCCAGGGTCACGTTGTCACGCTTCCACAGATGAAACCCTTCAAAGAACTTCGAGGCATTGTTTATCTTAAAAGAATCTTTATTAGAGGAGCATAAGATTGGCACTAACACAATTGAAGCCAAAAACTGGATTCCCTCCCCTGAGCACAAGCCGCCTGGGAAAGCTGAGGGAAATCATCAAAACAATTAAAAAATGAAAGTTAGAATATGTTGGACATGTGATGCGACACCCAGAAAAATACGGCATACTCCGTTTAATCCTCCAGGGAAAGATTGAAGGCAAACAAGGTCCGGGCAGAAGAAGAACATCATGGCTTCAAAATCTAAGAGACTGGTTTGGACAAAACTCAGCAGCACTTTTTCCTACGGCTGCTGATAAAAACAGTATCGCCAACATGATCGCCAACGTCTGATAACAGATATGGCACAACAAGAAGAAGAGCACATAGTATCAAAGCTCAATTCCCTCCTCCAGTTAGCTGTCATAAATCACATTCCCCAATTAGCTTGAAATGCAGGCTTTCCCTCCAGTTCTCCAGCCCGCCAATTCTTATCCTCTCTTATTTCAATAACCTTGGTTCACAGACTAGGTTCAGTATTGTTATGTCTAGCTAAACTCTTCTGCACATTCCTCCCCCCAGCATCATCTAATTCTAGCTCTAACTCTAAGAGTAAAACATAAGAAGAAAAGGGTTGCATCTCCAACTGTTGTCAAAGCAAAAGCATCCAATGTTAGCGGCGTTGACACAGGTGATCAAAATTTGGGTGCTTGGCAATTGGCTCATATTTATGACGGTCACAGTGTCCCAGGGGAGACAAGCAAAGTCAATGGGGAAGCCAGATTTGCTTAACGACCGTGTTATTCACTTAACTGCAGTGATTCGCTTAGCGACTGTGGCAAGAAAGGTTCGTAATATTGAGCAAAATCCACTTAACAACTGTTCTCGCTTAACCACAGAAATTTTGATCTCCATTGTGGTTGTGACTTGAGGACCACCTGTATACAATCCTTGCACTATTAAGAAGGAAAAAAAAATCAAGATTCCAGAAATCGCTGCAACATAATTCTTGTTTTTTCCTGACATGAATAAGCCAGGTTTTCCGAACTTGGACAAATCATCATCCTACTGTTAACGCACCCCGAAGTACAAACCAACATAAATTAACACTGAACGAATCCTGCTTTTTTTTGAGAAGGTGATTTTTCTGTGCAATCTAGTTCTGCAGTTGGGACTTTTCTGTGTATTAAGTTGAAGATCTTTTATTTGGAAATCGTATGTTATAATCCACAAGCAATTTGGAAAAAAAAAATAACTTCAGCAAAAAATATTTTGCAACATACGAAGCATGTCTAGCTGTTGAAACCTTTGAACCTTTCTTTTCTATTCAGTGTATTGATAATTAATTGATAATTGGTTTTCCGTGCAATACTCTTGTTTTGGGTGATTGTGTATTTCCTCTCCCCAGTATTGGCTGCAAGTATAATTTGTAAATAAAACTGAAGCTTCCTTTAATGCTGCCTGTGTTTGATATTAGGCCTTTTTTTTCCAGGGTTTATAGTTTTACCATTTTAATTAATATTCACATATGCTTTAGATTTCACGGTGGCGATTTTGTAAAACTGTGTAACGTTTAAAAAGAAATTGATCCCAAACAATTTCAAATTACTATTTGTACTTTGATAGTGGTCCTACACATAGGGGGAAGTAAATCTCACTTAATTTGTGTGAAATCAAAGAGACGCGTAGTTAGTTTCTAAGGAAACAAAAATATTGTTTGGTTTGCTTGATGCTTTTTCTCTCTCTGGTTTTTTTTTCCCAGCTGACTTCTATTGCTTTAGAAGCAACACATCTTGTAGTTTTAGCGTGTTGGAACTGGAAAGAGGAGGTGAGGGGTTGCACCTAATAAAATTACTTAGGAATTACTCAGAGGATAGGTTTTGTTGGTGCCTGCTTTGATTGCATGTTTTGTTTCTCCGGGTCAGCGTGAGTTGTTTGATGTGTTATTGGCTCATGAGTGACTCTTCTGCAGCTTTCAATTTTGAACACACCTTTCTGAAACGCGGCGTGATATATGATCTGAACTATGTAGATTACATTCTCCTAACTTTCCTTGGTTCGTAACAGAAGGAAGATGGACTTTCTCTAGCATCTTGCTATACAAGATGACATTGGGATGTTTTCGACTTCCTAATTCAGTGGTTCTCAATCTTTTTAATGCCGTGACCCCCAACCGGTTGTAAGTTGAGGACTACTCAACCGGTCGTAAGTCGAGGACTACTCAACTTGTGCAGCACCCTTTGCAGAATGGGACTTTTGGCGGGCTCAGCAGGGCAGAGGCAGCCTGGACAATTCCTATTGGCTTTGGAAAGCCAATAGAATTAGACTCTATTCAAGAGAGTCTATTCTATTGGCTTTCAAAAGCCAATAGAATAAAAGGGAGTAGCACAGCTAAGGAAAAGGGGGAAAAAATGGCGGACTGCGTTGTTTGGCGACCCCCGTGAAATGGTCGTTCGACCCCAAATGGGGTCCCGACCCACAGGTTGAGAACCACTGTTCTAGCATCTTGCTATATAAGATGCATTGGGATGTTTTCAACTTTCTAATTAATCACTTACTTGCCCTCAGCACTGTTCTTTATCTTTAATGCAGATTTTATATTAATAACTTTCTAAATGATGAGAGGGAGAGGGGGAGAGAGAGAGAGAGAGAGAGAGAGAGAGAGAGAGAGCGCATCAGTGTGTTGTACTGCTTAAGGTGCTGGCTTAAAAAAAAACAGGAGACTGTGAGTTCTAGTCCCGCCTTAGGCTGGAGAGCCAGCTGGATGACTTTGAGCCAATCACCAGGAGACGATGAGTTCTAGTCCCGCCTTAGGCAGGAAAGCCAGAAAATCACCAGGAGACTGCAAGTTCTACTCCCACCTTAGGCATGAAAGCCAGATGGATGATTGGGACCATAACCAGGAGATTAGGAGTTGTAGTTTCACCTTAGCCATGAAAGCCAAAAAATCACCAGGGAACTGTGAATTCTAGTCCTGCTTTAGCTACAAAAGCCAGATGGGTGACTTTGGGCCAGTCACCAGGAGACTGTGAGTTCTAGTCCTGCTTTAGCTACGAAAGCCAGATGGGTGACTTTGGGCCAATCACCAGGAGACTGTGAGTTCTAGTCCTGCTTTAGCTACGAAAGCCAGATGGGTGACTTTGGGCCAATCACCAGGAGACTGTGAGTTCTAGTCCTGCTTTACTTACAAAAGCCAGATGGGTGACTTTTGGTCAGTCACCAGGAGACTGTGAATTCTAGTCCTGCTTTAGCTACGAAAGCCAGATGGGTGAGCTTGGGCCAGTAATTCTCTCTCAGTCTAATCCACCTCACAGGGCGGTTGTCGTGAGGAAAATAGGGGCAAGAAGAAGTATTTTGTATCTTTGCCACCTTGAGTTACTTATAAAGTAATAAAGGCGGGATAAGCATCTAAAGTCTACAAATGGATAGATACATACATACACACTTGCTGGGTGATTGCGTTTCTCATTCTCCCTGAAATTTCTGTTTCTGTAAAGATGGTGCAGAATAGGCTTTCTTACTCAATGTGCCAACCCCCTTCTCAAACAGGAGACCCTATACCATTCCAGACAAATGGCTGTCCAGTCTCTTCTTAAAAACTTCCAGTGTTGGAGCATCCACCGCTTCTGGAGGCAGGCTGTTCCACTGATTAATTGTTCTAACTGGACAGGAAGTTTCTCCTTAGTTCTAGGTTGCTTCTCTCCTTGGTTAGTTTCCATCCGTTGCTTCTCTGTCCTGCCTTCAGGCGCTTTGGAGAATAGCTTGACTCCCTCTTCTTTGGGGCAGCCCTTGAGATACTGGAAGACTGCTATCATGTCCCCCCTCGTCCTTCTCTTCATTAAACTAGATACACCCAATTCCAGCAACTGTTCCTTAGCTTCCAGTCCCCTAATCATCTTTGTTGCTCTTCTCTGTCCTCTTTCTAGAGTCTCGACATCTTCTTTACATCGTGGTGACCAAAACTGGATGCAGTGTTCCAAGTGTGGCCTTACCAAGGCATTGTAGAGTGGCATTAATACTTCACGTGATCTTGATTCTATCCCTCTGTTAATGCAGCCTAGCACTGTGTTGGCCTTTTTGGCAGCTGCAGCACACTGCTGGCTCATATTTAGGTGATTGTCTACTAGGACTCCGAGGTCCCTCTCACAGTTACTACTATTGAGCATGGTGCCACCTATGCTGTACTTGTGCATTTGGTTTTTCTTGCCTAAATGTAGAACCTTGCTTTTTTCACCATTGAATTTCATTTTGTTAGTTAGTGCCCATGGCGACTAACTAGATTATATCATGGCGACCAAAACTAGATGCAATTTCCAAAAACGCTCACCAAAAATGTAGTGTAAATAAAGTACCTGGTTATTTACATTGCACTTGTATGTAAATAAAGTACCTGGTTATTTACATTGCTCTGTATTATTTGGATAGGAAGAGTTGTGTATATTATTGTGATTTTATTTGCAACCCAGGCAATTAACACTCATCTTATTTTCAACAAGGGGATAACGCTACCAGATATTTCGGTAAAAAAAAATAAATCTTTGTTTTGTGTTAAGTCTGTGTTAGCAGCAAACTAAGCGGATGTATTATTTAAAAGAAACTGATTTATTTATTTTTTTTCTCGCTCCAAAATGTCACCTTAAGCAGAACTTTCATTTAGAAGCTTTCTTTTTTAGTAAGCTTTTCCGGCTGAAAGAAAGAACTTAGTGCCTATGTTTCATTTACCCGTACCTAAAGTTGTCGCTGGCACCTGGTGATATGAATAGACATCTAAGCCAGTTGCCGTAGTAACGCTGCAGCCTAGTAGAAAATGTAAGTTCCGTTTTATTATTTTGATATTGCTCTTTTGTCTCTGTGTGTATGTGTGTGTGCGTGCAGAGAGGGAAAAAAACGAGCGTTACTTTTCGTTGCTCCAAAATCTTGATTGGTTTTGGAGTCGAAAGACAAACTCGTAGGGTTAATTACAGATAGTCCTCGCCTTACGACTGCAGTTGTGTCCCAAATTTTCTGCTGCTAAGTGAAACGGGTAAGTGGGGAGTTTTGCCCCATTTGACGGCTTTTCCCGCCACGCTGGTTAAGTGAATCCGGCTTCCTTGTTGGCGTTGATCTCAAAACGTGACCCCGTGACCCCCCGGGACATTACAACCGTCATAACTATGAGTCAGTTGCCAAGCGTCTGAATTTTGATCGCAGGACCGTGGGGATACGGCGACGGCCGTAGGTGTGGAAAACGATCAGAAGGCCTTTTTTCCAGTGCTGTTGTAACGTCGTACGGTCCTTAAATGAACTGTTATAAATCGAGGACTACCAGTACATTAAGCAAAAAATTAAAACCTGTGCTGACTTGGGTTTTCTGCTAGGTTCACTGCAGTGCTGAGCTTGGTCTGCTGCTAAAATGGAGCCAGTTTTCATCTAATAATTCACAGATGGCCAGGTTTTGTGAACAGCGTGCACCGATGACTTGGCTGCTTCTCCTGAGGCTGTGTGTTCTGTTCTGTGTTTGTTTTTTTTTTTTTTGTCTACTTTAGTCTCCAGATTCTGCTTTTCCTAGATGGATATTGTTAGCTACATTTCCATTGTATAAGCCCTTTTCATGCTCAAGCTAGATGCTAATGGAGAATGAGAAAAGATGAGCTTGGTGAAGAAAGGGCTGGCATGCAACTGCTTCAGAAGGAGGACATTATTGGGACCAAATAGGCTTTATGATTTATCACTTTTGTGTTTGTATGTACACTGCGCGCTTATGCACCGGAGACAAATTCCTTGTGTGTCCAATCACAGGTGGCCAATAAAAAACCCTATTCTGTTCTGTTCTGTTCTTCATTCTTCTGTTCCGTTCCATTCCATTCTATTCTGTTCTTCATTCTTCCATTCTATTCTATTCTATTCTATTCTATTCTATTCTATTCTATTCTATTCTATTCTATTCTATTCTATTCTATTCTATTCTATTCTATTCTAAATACTGTTCTAAATCCTATTCTAAATCCTATTCTGTTCTATTCTATTCTACTCTATTCTATTCTATTCTATTCTATTCTATTCTATTCTATTCTATTCTATTCTATTCTATTCCTATTCTATTCCTATTCTATTCCTATTCTATTTTTCATTCTTCCATTCCATTCCATTCCATTATTCTATTCTATTCTATTCTATTCTATTCTATTCTATTCTATTCTATTCTATTCTATTCTATTCTATTCTATTCTATTCTATTCTATTCTATTCTATTCTATTCTAAATACTGTTCTAAATCCTATTCTAAATCCTATTCTGTTCTATTCTATTCTATTCTATTCTACTCTACTCTACTCTACTCTACTCTACTCTACTCTACTCTACTCTATTCTATTCTATTCTATTCTATTCTATTCTATTCCATTCCATTCCATTCCATTCCATTCCATTCCATTCCATCCCATCCCCATCCCCATCCCCATCCCCATCCCCATCCCCCTTGTACTCTGCTTCTACTCTACTCTACTTCTATTCCATTCCATTTTCTGCTACAAGTAGAAAGGAGAATGTTCTATCCTGAGTCAAAACTATGGGGGGGGGAGTCAAAGGGGCCACTTACATCAGACATTACATCAGGGGTTGCAGTCCAAGGTTCAAATTATTGGAAGCAGGTATACAAGCATGATCAGAACTCAGATCAGTGAAGTGAGCCTTGATCAAGTTAACCTTCACAGTGCTGTATTCTTTTGTGGCTTTCATTGATCACTTTTATCCTGTGGCTTCGTTGGTTCGTTCATGGTTTAAATCTCAATGAAGACGTGTAACTACAGGCAAAGGAAAGCTGAAGTAAGATCATCAGCACAGTTGCAGCTTCTCTTAGCAGCTACTTTGCTTAAGAACCAAGTTGTCTTAACAACCAAGTTGGGGTTGCTAATCAAAGGCTCTTTGTATGCCCCTTTAATATTAGTTGGTCTTTCATCAGATTTATCATGTAGACCAGTGGTTCTCAACCTGTGGGTCGGGACCCCATTTGGGGTCGAATGACCATTTCACGGGGGTCGCCAAACAACGTAGTCTGCCATTTTTTCCCCCCTTTTCCTTAACTGTGCTACTCCCTTTTATTCTATTGGCTTTTGAAAGCCAATAGAATAGACTCTCTTGAATAGAGTCTAGGCTTTCCAAAGCCAATAGGAATTGTCCAGGCTGTCTCTGCCCTGCTGAGCCCGCCAAAAGTCCCATTCTGCAAACGGTGCTGCACCAGTTGAGTAGTCCTCGACTTACGACCGGTTGGGGGGCCGCGGCATTAAAAAGGTTGAGAACCACTGATGTAGAATAAACACCAAACAGGGCAGTGGAATTGATAGGCTTGCATGATTGTAGGACTATATATATATATTCTATAATGATTGCTTGGGATGTCTAGGGTTGATTGAGTTCCCAAAATACGTAGTCCGTTGCTCTATTTGGTGTTTATTCTACCTGATCAACCTGATGAGATCCCTTTCAAGGAATTACCTAATCAAAATAGCTAAGCTGATATTGCTTGGTTAACACAATTAGATGAAAGGTTAGCGTGATACAGTTGCTTATGGCAACCCTCACCAAGTTTTGTTCGTCTACAGCAGTGGCCAAAATTGTGGAAACCTTTTGGGAAAAGTGTACCCTAGAAATGCCAACTTTGGTTAAGTTTCCACCCATTTTTCTTCCAATTTCTTTATAACTGTAGCCTTGTTCACTTAATAATACCGTATTTTCCGGCGTATAAGACGACTCGGCGTATAAGACGACCCCCGACTTCGGAGCCGATTTGCATGCTTTAGAAAGTCGTCTTATATACCGGAAAATACGGTACTATTTTACATCGCTTTCTGGGCGACCAGTCAACTCTTTGCACCATGACTTTAATTTTATTATGTTTTACAATGGAAGAAAACAAAAAAACCCACCAACTCGATAGCCATCACATAACACGCTGACCAATGTCCTCCTCTCGGCTTCAATACAGGACATCAATCACTGAATCCTACTATGATCTGAGTAGCTCATGGCCAAAACAAGATGACACTCGATTGGCTCTCTAAACACTCGCGCTCATTGGCTACAATCAGAGGAAGGAAAGCTACCGGAGATCCACCTGAGCAAGTTGTGCTTCCTTTTTCTGGTTATTTGGCTATAACTTTTCACAGAATACAGCACAGATAATTGAACAAACTTTGTTGCATTGCATTCTTGATTAAATTATCTTTCCATTGATGTATAATCTTATGGTACTACTCCCCCCCAAAAGTGGTGTTATTAGCCATCAGACCTCAAAAATACACTTTTGCCAAAAGGCTTCCACAATTTTGGCCACTACTGTAAGTACTCCTCGACTTACAGCAGTCTGTTTAGTGACTGTTCAAAGTAACAACAGCACTGTTTTTCACACGGCCACTGCAGCCTTCCCCACCGTCACGTGATCAAAATTCAGACCCTTGTCCACTGACTCGTATTTATGACGGTCGCAACGTCCCGGGCTCACGGGATCAGCTTTTGCAGCCTTTTGACAAGCAAAGTCAACGGGAAAACCAGATTCGCTAACTTAATAACTGCAGTGATTCACTTAAGAACGGCGTCAAGAAAAGTCAGACTCGCTTCACAACCGTGTGACCAACTGAACCACTGCGGTGATTCACTTAACAACTGTGGCAAGAAAGGTCATAAAGTGGGGGCAAAACTCCCTTAACAAATGGCTCACTTAGAAACATAAATGTTGCGGCTCAATTGTGGTCGTCAGTCGTGGGCTACCTATATTTAATTATTTGCAACGGAGTTTCTTATTTTGAAGATTTCCTTATTTTGAGGAAAGAATTAAGTTAAGGAACAAGTTAAGCTAACTCTGGATCTCAAAGCCTGTTGAAATCGGCTGTATCATAATATCGGAAATCAGACATGGTTTTGGTACGTGAGAGATAAGCGGTAGAATCATATTAGAGCATGGGGCACAGAAAATAAAATAATTAGTTTTATTTCATTCTAATAAACACACACACACACACACACACACACACACACACACAGAGAGAGAGAGAGAGAGAGAGAGAGAGAGAGAGACGCAAACTTGAGTTATAGAAATTTCAATTTTTTTATACAGGCAGTCCTCAACTTGCAGCCATTCGTTTAGTGATTCAAATAGATGAACACCTATCTCTGTGTGGATACTGCTTCCAGAAGTCCATTCTGGGCCTGGGCAACAAAAAAAATTAGCTACCGGTTCTGCCAAAGTGGTACGAACCGGCTGAATCCCACCACCCTACCTACCTACCTACCTACCTACCTACCTACCTACCTACCTACCTATATCACTGTCTGCATATGTCTCTCTGTCTATCTATATCTCTGTCTGCCTATCTATATCTCTGTTTGTCTGTCTGTCTGTCTGTCTATCTATCTTTCTGTCTATCTATATCTATGTCTGTCTGTCTATCTCTTATCTATCATCCATCCATCCATCGATCCAACCATCCATCCATCTAGTGGTGGGATTCAAATAAGTGAACAACCGGTTCTCTGCGTGGATGCCGCTTCTGGAAATCCGTTCTGGGCCTGAGCAACAAAAAAATTAGCTACCGGTTTGGCCGAAGTGGTGCGAACCGGCTGAATCCCACCACTGCTTATGCACCATTCCTCATACTTACAGCTGTCACAGCATCCCGATGATCATGTGATCAAAATTTGGGTGCTTGGCAACCCCCATATATTTACAACAGTTGCAGCATCCCGGGGTCATGGGATTGCCATTTGATACAACCTCAAGCAGAGTCCTTGGGGGGGGGGAGGGCACATTTACTTAACGATTGCAGGGTTCCCTCAAGAACAGTGATTCACTTAACAACCGCATCAGAAAAAAACGCTATAAAACTAGGCCCGATTCGCCGAACAACAGTCTTGCTTAGCAACAGAAAACCTGGTCTCAGCTGTGCTTGTTAGTCGAGGGCTACCTGTCAGCGAAGTTGCGGTCCTTTTGCTGCTGTGAGCAAAGTTTTTTTAAAAAAGTGTCACATCTTGAAAGAAGTACCGTTTTTACGAACAGAGGTGAACATACGTGTCCCGAGATAATGTTGCAGGATCCAATCTGGGTTTTGCCTTCCATGCTGGAACCCATCCTCAGCCTTTTCCTCTCTAGCAGAGTGTGGGCTAGATTCAGTTTTGCCACTACTACGATTGTCGGATGAGCAGGCACAAAAACAGCCTGCTCAGGGATTGAAGCCTGGGAAACGGGCCCCTCTCCAGTGAGCGGGAATGCTGATTTACCCCCAGTCTATCAAGTCCTTAAGAAGTGAGGACTGGGCAGCACAAACAAAGAAACATCCAATGACTTCATAGCCAGCCACCAACACACCCTAATAATATCTAGAAAGCCACATACAACAGGCACTATAAATACCACATCCAGAGCCGCACACATTCTAGTGAGAGACAAGTTCCCTGAGGACCGGCTCCAGCACGAGTCTGTAAGCTCGGAAGACCGAAACCTTCGGTCCCAGTGACTGACCCAATTTGGATCTGGATAGTACCATTTTATTCAAATGACGGTAGTTTATACTGACCAGGTTGGGGAACAGAGCTAGTGGCTTTCCTCCTGTCTTTTAATCTGATTTTATGGGTCCGCGCCTGCACTTTAAATCCTACATAAAAATCCCTGCCATGTCCTGTAACATTTTTCAGATTCATTTCTGTAGCCCGCGCGGAATAAATTGTCATCTTTCTGAAGGAATGTTTGAATTAAAAGCCAGGGAAAGAGGAAGCTCTTGGAAATTTGCTCCAGAGTTTTACTTTCTGAACATGTATATAGAGATTGTAAAAAGTATGACTGCAGAACAAAACTGTTTTATACACTTAGCTTTCGTCGGCTAGCTGCCGACATCGTCAGAGTAAAATGCTGGCCTTTTGGGAGCTTGCTTATGAAGCCAGCCATTTTTGCGCTCTGCTCATGGAGCGAGTTACTGGTTTACCTGCCCCAATTGGCCATATTGTGTCTAGGTGTCCCACATCAGTCCGTGTGTTCCTAGACCTGGGAATCTCATAAGCAAGCTCCCAAAAGGCCAGCATTTTACTCTGATGACATCGGCAGCTAGCCGACGAAAGCTAAGTGTATTAAACAGTTTTGTTTGTATTTTATCCTGGTGTTCAATTGTTTTTTTCAAGAATGAGTATACCCAGGATTTGTAGTTTTAGCATAATCAAGGACAAATATATATATACATATCCATATATTTTATTTGTAGGCCAGAGCCTCCACAAAAAGTTCCCTCCGCACCGCCGCCACCTCCTCCTCCACCACCACCGTTGCCAGAACCGACCCCGCCGGAACCAGAGGAAGAAATTCTAGGATCCGATGATGAGGAACAGGAAGATCCTGCAGATTATTGCAAAGGTAAGTTGGTTAAAAATAACGAGATTAATGATTAGAACAGGATGCTTGGATGCCTGTGGAGATCATCAATCCATCCAGGTCACGGCTGTCCCAAAGATGCTTTTTCCAAAGGCTTTTTTGGGGTTTTTTTGTTTTTCTTTTTTTTCCCCGTTGAAAACCAGTCAGAATCAAAGAAGCTTCTGGGATGAGGAGCGAAAAGTTCGAGGAAAAAAACAAGAAAGTCCACTTGCTTTTTGGAAAAGTACCGTCAGGACAACTGGATGCTTGCCTATGCTTTGCCTATCCAGGGTCAAAGCGCAGAGGCAGCCAGCCACATAAAAACGGACTCCCGGATCCAGCATTTTATACCCTGACGATGTCGGTAGTGTGGCCGACGAAAGCTTGGTTTTGTAGATTAAACATTTGTGTTTATGATTTTATCTTGGTGATCACCTTACTTTACTTCACATTATGTGTATACCCGGGATTCATGTTTTTAATACTATTAAGGACACATCAGTGATGGCAAACCTTTTAGAGACCGAGTGTCCAAAAACTGGTCGTGCCCCTGCTCCACCCTCCCTGCCCGCCCCCATTCTGCCCCCCATCCCCTGCCCCGCCTGCCCACAGGACCACTCACCGCCTCCAGGGCCCGCCGCAGATCGCCCAGGCAGCCCAGCAGCACTATGGTGGTCACACTCTCTGCCTGTGCCCTGCAGCGTCAACTGCGTGATGGGGTGGGAGGGCAGAGTCTTGTCTACTCTACCTGGCTGTCATGTCCTTGGCTGCGCTGCTCCGCGTGGGCCACGCTCGGGGGCGACTCTCCTTCAGGGGGGCTGCTAGAGAGGAGGGGGTCACGGGGAAGCAAGGCTGGGGCAACGGCACATGTGCCCGCCTCTGGCACGCGTGCCATAGGTTCGCCACCACTGAAATATTTCCTGTTATCAATTGAATCTACCTTCCGCGGACCGAAGGGGGGGAGTGGTTTTGCGTGCTGCCTGCATCCCGCGGATGGGGCTTTCCTTGTTTGTGTGGCCCTGTTGCTGCCATGCCGTGACCCGGTACTGGTCCAGGGACTCGGGGGTCGGGGACCCCTGCTTTATTGTATGTCTTGGCACTGAAACCAACAAACCCTTTAACCTAACAAGGAAGCATGAATGGTTGAGATTCAGCACCATAACACCTTCCCATGTTATAGTTGAAATAGCGTATAGTCTTCTTATACAGTGGTACATTGGAATTCATCGAATTTGGTATTCAATGGATTTTGACGTGAAACATTTGTCCCGTTGCTCATCATTTGTTCGGCACTCAACCCACAAGCTAGAATTTGTCCATGTCAGCTGCCTTGTGACTTACTATATTATGCCTTATGGGAAACATTTGTTTGGTACTCATCGTTTTTGGTACTCATTGTGGCTCCCGGAATCAATTAACAACGAGTACCGAGGTACCACTATACATATACTTTTAACTATTTCTCAACAGTAGCGCTTGTGGGTTCATATGTATATAACGTCTGATTCCAGTTTTGGATTGCAGAATTTTGGCTCGTTAGTGACACCGATTCATTAAATGATTTTTAATAGGTAGGCGATGAGTATTTAAAAAAAAAACCTCTCTCATTTGATTAATCCCAGCGAAGGGTAGTTTGAAGAACCTCGGCCAGCGGTTCTGAGTCCCTGCTTTCTCTTGATTTCCAAATTAGATGGGGGAAAGAGGAAGCAATATTTTTTCATTGTATTCAACCCAGAGTCATTCTGTGAGTGAAATGGGTAGTCTCTGAATGAAATTAATTAATTAATTAATTAATTAATGGTCCTTGGTGCTCTCTGAAATGGGTTGCTTTCCTGCCAATGTTTCATTACCAAACTAGGCAGTCCACTAGAACAGAGGTCCCCAACCTTTTGGGCACCAGGGACCGGTTCTGTGGAGAGAGGTTTTCCCGCAGACCGGAGGGGGGGGGGTACGTGGTTTTGTGTGCAGATGGGCCTTTGCTTGCTTGTGTGGACCGGTTGCTGGCCTGCCGCGGCCCGGTACTTGTCCACAGACCGGGGGGGTTGGGGACCCCTGAACTAGGGCAGTGATCCCCAACCTTTTGGGCATCAGGGGCCGGTTCCGTGGAGAGAGGTTTTTCCGCGGGCCAGAGGGGGGGGGTACGTGGTTTTGTGTGCAGATGGGCCTTTGCTTGCTTGTGTGGACCAGTTGCTGGCCTGCCGCGACCCGGTACTGGTCCACAGACTGAGGGGTTGGAGACCCCTGAACTAGGGCAGTGGTCCCCAACCTTCTGGGCACCAGGGACCGGTTCCGTGGAGAGAGGTTTTCCCACGGACCGGAGGGGAGGGGACGTGGTTTTGTGTGCAGATGGGGCTTTGCTTGGTTGTGTGGACTGGTTGCTGGCAGGTCCCCAATCTTTTGGACACCAGGGACTGGTTCCGTGGAGAGAGGTTTTCCCGCGGACCGGGGGGGGGACACGTGGTTTTGTGTGCAGATGGGGCTTTGCTTGTTTGTGTGGACCGGTTGCTGGCCTGCCGCGGCCCGGTACTTGTCCACAGACCGGGGGGGTTGGGGACCCCTGAAGTAGGGCAGGAGTCCCAAACCTTTTGGGCATCAGGGATCGGTTCCGTGGAGAGAGGTTTTTCCGCAGGCCGGAGGGGGGGGGGTATGTGGTTTTGTGTGCAGATGGGCCTTTGCTTGCTTGTGTGGACCGGTTGCTGGCCTGCCGCGACCTGGTACTGGTCCACAGACTGAGGGGTTGGGGACCCCTGAACTAGGGCAGTGGTCCCCAACCTTTTGGGCACCAGGGACCGGTTCCGTGGAGAGAGGTTTTCCCACGGACCGGAGGGGGGGATGTGGTTTTGTGTGCAGATGGGGATTTGCTTGTTTGTGCGGACCGGTTGCTGGCCTGCTGTGACCCGGTACTGGTCCACAGACTGGGGGGGTTGGAGACCCCTGAACTAGGGCAGTGGTCCCCAACCTTCTGGGCACCAGGGACCGGTTCCGTGGAGAGAGGTTTTCCCACGGACCGGAGGGGAGGGGACGTGGTTTTGTGTGCAGATGGGGCTTTGCTTGTTTATGTGGACCGGTTGCTGGCATGCCGCGGCCCAGTACTGGTCCATGGATCGGGGATTGGGGACCCCTGCAGTAGAAAATTAAATTGAGAGCAAACCTCACTCCTTGCTCTAGCACGGATGATGTTACCTAGTTTGGATAATGAAAGGTCTTCAAGAAAACCATCAAGATTAGCAAGCACCAAGGACCCCACCATACAAACCCTGATTACAGATAGTCTCCTTTACCAATTAAGTAAGTAAATAAGTAAGTAAATAGCTGTCCAGATGTGCCCAGAACAGTCAGTAAATAAAGAGCAGTCCAGATGTGCCTAGAACAGTTGGAAACTCCTGTAGAGTTTGTGTGCCACAGGTCCACGTGTCTTTTCCTTGGTGGACTAGACGTTTTTTCTTTTCTTTAGCTCTTTTTTTAATTCTAGACTCTGGCGATGTCTCCTATTCATTGAGCTAACAAAGGCAGGAATTTTCCCCCCCATTTGCCAGCTTAAAATAATAGCACATTCAAGAGGTACTTTTGAAAGGAATCATCTCTGTATTTCTACTTCTTTCTTTTCCAAGCCAGACAGCCCTCCATCACGTGAAACATTTTCACTCTTGGCTTTGTGGCCTTCTTGTTACAGAACAGCTCTTTTTAAAAGAGCGATAGAATTGATGCCGAATGTCACATTTTTTTTTACCTTGGTTTTTCTTTTTGCCATTCAGAATATAGACTTGTTAAAATGACGTTGGCTGATTTTTTTTTCATTGCCGCTAAGATAGTATTACGTAAGAACAGCGCGTGAAAATTCTGTATGTACATAAGGAAAGATTAATTATTAGTGGGTGCAGATTTTTAAAAATGGTTGAATGGGTTAAAAATAAAAATAAAGCCCAGCCAGCTTTACTTATCTATTTAAGTAGATTTTCCGAATGCCCTAGTGAAGTGGTTCTCAACCTTTTTAATGCCGCGACCCCCAGCCTGTCGTAAGTTGAGGACTACTCAACCGGTCGTAAGTCGAGGACTACTCAACTGGTGCAGCACCGTTTGCAGAATGGGACTTTTGGCGGGCTCAGCAGAGCAGAGACAGCCTAGACAATTCCTATTGGCTTTTGAAAGCCAATAGGATTAGACTCTATTCAAGAGAGTCTATTCTATTGGCTTTTAAAAGCCAATAGAATAAAAGGGAGTAGCACAGCTAAGGAAAAGGGGGAAAAAATGGCGGACTGCGTTGTTTGGCGACCCCTGTAAAATGGTCGTTCGACGCCAAATGGGGTCCCGACCCACAGGTTGAGAACCGCTGCCCTAGGGTGTGCTTGCATTTTGATTGCAAATACTAAATTAGTCTCTCAAATGACAACACGAATTTTAGTGTGTTTTTCTTTCATATTTGCATATATTAATCCTCCTTGATAAGCAGATTGATCCAGATTTTGGGCAAAGGTGCTTTTTTTTCCAGGAGGAAACTGGACTGCCTTATATTTCTTTTGAAAACATTTCGCTTCTCATCCCAGAGGCTTCTTCAGCTCTGCCTGGATGGTGAGGAGTGCAAATTTTTGGACAAATTCTTCCCTTCGTAGTCTCCTTGAGACTGGTCTGATAGCCTGTACTGTAAGGTGAATTGACAGTTTATATCCCTAGTGAAGTTTCTCTTGAAAAAAAAGAAAAGAAATGAAGAATTAAATACTCTGGAAATCCCTAACTTTCAAAGGCAGATGTTTTGAAGAAGCATTGAAAAGTGACAGCTTTTTCCTCTGCCTAATCATGTAGGTGTTTTTTTTTTCAGATGCTAATAACCCCCCCCCTTTTTTTTTTTCTTTCTGTACGGTTTGTGACCTCCAGTTTGCTTTTGAATTAACTTATTTGCCTTTCTTAAAAAAAAAAAATGACAACGGAGTATTTTAGATTTAGAAAATAAATGATTCGTAACTTGATTGTAATTATCCAGATGTGTTCTTCACGGCTGTCACAGAGAATTTAGATCAGGGAATTTAGATCAAGTTACGTCTCCCACTTATTCCTGATCTCCCCAAATTCCTCGCCCACTGGGCTAGGCTAAAGAGGCTGATGGGAATTACACTGACATTTGAAGGACCAAGATTACCTAACCAATTGAGAACATTTTCAATTTCTGAGGACTTTTGTACTGGCAAACGCCAATAATTGAAATTTGGGAAATAATTTGAAATGTCATTGGGTGCGATTTGAAACGAATCAAAGGCTCATTGGAGTGTCTTCATTTTGCAGCAGTTGCAAACTCTGAATCTTAGAAATGATTTTGTATAAACTTTGGGAGCTGCATTTACTTGAGCTGGTCTACAAGTGAGACACAACTGCTAGTGGGGTAGTCCTTATTAATACTGCAACTTTGTAGAGAAGACGTTGAATAAAGATTTTTTTCTGTTTTAATAGTAAACAGTACTTGTGTAACACGTAGAGAGTATTTTCAGGCCAAGCCATGGCTTATTTTATTGTGGTTTGCAAAATAAATGGCAGTTATTGTGCTCACACACTGTGTTGAACGATAATCTGTGTTTATAAACCAGAATGAATGTATAAAGTAAGGTAAGCCATAACCAAAAAAAATGTATTTTGATCTAATACAATATAACAGCCTTTGATAGAGAAATGCTGATAGGATATCTAATAAAATAAGCTCTCATTTTAATCAGTTAATGTGGTGGGGATCCTGTTAATACTGAATGTTTGTTTAATTTGAATGAGTTTGCCTATATTATTTGCATATACTAAAACGATAAATCAGAATTTGCACTGGTATAGAATAGGACTGTAATGTAACATAGGGAGCGTTTTATGTATTTTGTGGATCCATAAAATACCAAAAAGGGATTTTATCTAAGCAAAGTCCCCCCCCCCCCATTTCATCCAACTCACTAAAATGAGGTCTAGAACATCAAGAATTTGATACTGGTATTAAAGTGTTGTATTGATAAAGTCTTGGTAGAGGGAAGGGAAGCAGGGAACTTTCCATTGAAACAAACACAGACCAATTGGAAATGAGTTACCTACGAGAGCTGTGATATGTGTGCATGTGGTTAATGGGTTTGTGTTTTACTGAACTTCAGTTTGGTTTTATTTGATTTTGTTGGTCAATGAAATGTCTTATTTTTATTGGGTTCACCACCCAATAAAATGGGACAAATGGATAGCTTTATATACTGGAGGGAGGGAGGGAGGAGGGTTAGATGGATGGATGGACGGACGGATGGGTGGAGGGAGGGTTGGAAGGATGGATGGATGGAAGGAAGGAAGGTTAGATGGATGGATGGACGGACGGATGGGTGGAGGGAGGGATGGATGGATGGATGGATGGATGGAAGGTTGGATGGACAGATGGTGGAGGGAGGGTTGAATGGATGGGTGGTGGATGGATGGAAGGTTGGATGGAGGGAGGGAGGGTTGGATGGATGGATGGAAAGTTGGATGGATGGATGGATGGAAGGTTGGATGGATGGATGGATGGGTGGAGGGAGGGAGGGTTGGATGGATGGATGAATGGATGAATGGATAGGTGGGTGGAGGAAGGGTTGGATGGATGGATGGGTGGATGGATGGATGGATGGAAGGTTGGATGGAGGGAGGGAGGGTTAGATGAATGGATGGATGGATGGATAGGTGGGTGGAGGAAGGGTTGGATGGGTGGATGGATGGAAGGTTGGAGGGAGGGAGGGAGGGTTGGATGGATGGATGGATGGATGGAAGGTTAGATGGATGGATGGAAGGAAGGTTGGATGGATGGGTGGATGGATGGGTAGAGGGAGGGAAGGTTAGATGGATGGATGAATGGATAGGTGGGTGGAGGAAGGGATGGATGGATGGATGGAAGGTTGGATGGATGGAAGAAGGGTTGGATGGATGGATGGATGGATGGATGGATGTTTGGATGGAGGGGGGAGGGTTGGATGGATGGATGGAAGGTTAGATGGATGGATGGATGGATGGATGGATGGAAGGTTGGATGGATGGGTGGGTGGATGGATGGATGGATGGAAGGAGGGAGGGTTAGATGGATGGATGGATGGATAGGTGGGTGGAGGAAGGGTTGGTTGGATGGATGGATAGACGGATGGATGGATGGGTGGAGGAAGGGATGGATGGGTGGACGGGTGGGTGGGTGGGTGGAGGGAGGGAGGCTTAGATAGATGGATGGATGGGTGGAAGGAGATTTGGATGGATGGGTGGGTGGAAGGAGGGAGGGAGGGCTAGATGGATGGAAGGAGGGGTGGAGGGATGAAATATTTTCATAGACTAAGGTACTGTCTTCGCAATTACGATACAATGAAGCTTCAGAAAACAATTAAATCTTTAAAGTGTGTTGCCGGATATTTTTGGAACAACAAATTAAATCCAGCAATGCAATCTTAGGCATGTCTTCTCAGAATTGTTCCATTGTAGTCAGCAAAGGTCTATGCAAACGTTTACATTTGCAATTCTGTAGGTAGCTGGCGATATTGAGATCCTTTCATGCATACGTAAGTAAAATGCTGCAAATTAAATTATATCCTTAATTATATCCTTTTATTTTTTGGAAAGGTGGCTACCATCCAGTGAAAATTGGAGATCTTTTCAATGGTCGATATCACGTTATCAGAAAATTAGGATGGGGTCACTTCTCTACAGTCTGGCTATGCTGGGACATGCAGTAAGATATGTTCTTTCTCTCTGCATCTTGTTTTTATTGGATGGATGGATGGATGGATGGATGGATGGATGGATGGATGGATAGATAATTAGATAGATAGATAGATAGATAGATAGATAGATAGATAGATTAGATAGATAAGATACATTGATAGATAAGATAGATTAGAACAGTGGTTCTCAATCTTTTTAATGCCGCGACCCCCAACCAGTCATAAGTCGAGGACTACCCAACCGGTCGTAAGTCAAGGACTATCCAACCGGTCGTAAGTCGAGGACTTTCCCTGCCCGGGAGCGCTGCGCATGCGTGGTGCCGCCCCATGCTCCAGCCGAGGCGTAGCTGGCAAGTGGCAGAGACGGCGCAAGCCGACCATCGGCTGGGCCACCAGCTGGCCCAGCCCAAGGGAGGTAAGGCACCCACCGGGTCCCACGCGCACCAGCAACCCTCCCTGCGCCCGCCGGCCTCCCACCTCCCACCCCTGGCCCTCTTTTCCTTACATTTTTAGTAGTTGCTCAGCAGGGAGGGGTGGAAAGTTCCAGACAGCTCGCCTTCGCTGCAGATAACTTGCAGCACCGTTTGCAGAATGGGACTTTTGGCGGGCTCAGCAGGGCAGAGACAGCCTGGACAATTCCTATTGGCTTTTGAAAGCCAATAGAATTAGACTCTATTCAAGAGAGTCTATTCTATTGGCTTTCAAAAGCCAATAGAATAAAAGGGAGTAGCACAGCTAAGGAAAAGGGGGAAAAAATGGCGGACTGCATTGTTTGGCAACCCCCGTGAAATGGTCATTCGACCCCAAAAGGGGTCCCGACCCACAGGTGGAGAACCACTGGATTAGAAGATTAGATAGATAGATACAGATAGATAAATTAGATAGATAGATAGATAGATAGATAGATAGATAGATAGATAGATAGATAGATAAGCTAGATGATAGATTGATAGATTGATAGATAGCTTAGATAGATTAGATAGATAGATAGATAGATAGATAGATAGATTAGATATAGATAGATAGATAGATAGATAGATTAGATAGATAATTAGATAGATAGATAGATAGATAGATAGATAGATAGATTAGATATAGATAGATAGATAGATAGATAGATAGATAGATAGATAGATAATTAGATAGATAGATAGATAGGTAGATAGATAGATAGATAGATAGATAGATAGATAGATAGATAGATAGATAGATTAGATATAGATAGATAGATAGGTAGGTAGGTAGGTAGGTAGATAGATAGATAGATAGATAGATAGATAGATAGATAGATAGATAGATAGATAGATAATCTAATTGTACTAATTATACTTCTGATTTGGTTGCTAAAAATGTTACTTTAAATCCCATTAGTTAAAGGTAAATTATTGAAGAAAAGGTTATGACTGTCATTTAGTCATCTGAATATTACTGAAATGTTGTTACCGTTACAAATGAAAGCAAATATACGTGTTCCGGGATAATGTTGCAGGATCCTAATTGGACCAGGACCAGAAGCTTAAAACTTCTGAGCTTTCAGATTTGTGTTGGAGCCCATTCTCAGGGAACTTCTATGTGTAATATTTATTGTGGTGCCTTCCTATTGGTTGATTGGTCTGGTGATGGCTGGTGATTGGCTATTGTTTCCTTATGCTGTCATTGAGTGTTGGGAAATCGTAGAAAACACAGGTGGTCCTCGACTTACAATCCTTCTTTTAGTGACCCTTTGAAGTTACAATGGCAGCACAAGGAAACGACAGCTAATCACTGGCCCTCAATAGACCAGTCAACCAATAGGAAGGCACCACATAAATATTACACATAGAATATAGATCAAAGCACACATTCTGGACAGAGAGAAGTTTCCAGAAGTTGGTCTTCAGCACGAGTCCAAAAGCTTGGAAGATTAAACCTCTGGTCCCGGTTGACCAATCCAAATGGGATCCTGCCTAGTTATCATTTGTAGTGAACTTGTACTTAGTGTCTCTGTTTTCTCTATTTCTTCCTTTAAATAGAAAAAAGAATATAATATTGATAAATCTCTCTCTATATATTAACTATTATTTTAAAGGGGGAAACGGTTTGTCGCAATGAAAGTTGTGAAAAGCGCTCAACATTATACGGAGACAGCCTTGGATGAAATAAAATTGCTGAAGTGTGTAAGTATCAAGACAACGTCCCATTCTTTCGAGCGATGAATTGAAAAGCGCTTCTACAGTTGTAGGTAATTTTACGACTTAATTTTAGGAGTCCAGGAAGGCAGTGAAAACCACAAGGCCTGTTCAAACCTACTGTCAACGCCGCAACTTTGTTTTCGGTGGCCACAGTTGGGAGGGGGGAGGATGTGTGCTTTTAAGGTTAGACAAAACAATAAATTGTCCTGTGGGAACCAAGGTCACTGCTGCTGAGGTTTTGGCGGGTTGCTATATATTAAGTTTTTTTATAATCACAACTGCTTAAAATATTGTCAGCAACACTTTGTCTGGGTTTCAATGCCTACTTTACTAATACACAGTAAGTTCCTTTCTCTCTGCCTCATTTTTCTAGCCAATGATAAAAAGTATTCCATGTTCTAAAGCAGACATGTCAAACACAAGGCCCGGGGGCCGGATGCGGCCCGCGAAGTGTTTTCATGTGGCCCGCGAAGCCATCCTGGAAACAGTGAGGGAACGGCCCCCATTGCCTTGGCCCTGGCCCAGGCCGGCCGGGAGCCAATGTACAATTTTGTGGTGGCCATCTTGGCACTTGCACTTGCCCCGGTCCCACCCCCTTCTGCCAAAGACCCTCAGATCTGTCCCACTCCTGCCCAGGCCCCCACAGGCACCCTTGACACGAATGATGTAGAACTGGGCACGCCCACCCAGTAGGCCACACCGACTCCATCCACACCCATCCAGTAGGCTGCACCCACTCTAGCCACACCCACCCGCCCCCCCCAGGGCAACCGCAGTGCTGATGCGGCCCTCAGTGAAATTGAGTTTGACACCCCTGTTCTAAAATAAAATGAGTCTTCTTTCTCTTTCATTTTCAAAGTCAATCTATCCATTTCTGCACACTTTTAAGATTTTTTTTAATTAACACTTCCTTCGCTGGTAGATCTTCATTTTTCCAATATTGAGGGAGTACAATTCTTGCCGCAGTTAATATGTGTAAAATCAAATTTATACCCTCTTTCTCATAATAACCTACAGTTATGCCTTCGGTCTTGGTTTCATCTTTGACCATGCCCGTACTTTGTAGCCAATAAATAGGTTTTTTTTAAGGAAACCTCTTGCTTAGGACTTCTCTTTTGGAACTATGATACCTGCCTTGCCTTTAAAATAAGTGGTTAAAATATAAATGTTGCCGCTTCTTAATCTAAACTGTAACATGATGTTTCTCGTCTTTGTTTTTAGGTCCGTGAAAGTGACCCTAACGATCCAAATAAAGACATGGTGGTGCAATTAATTGACGACTTTAAAATTTCTGGCTTGAACGGCATACGTATCTTTTCTGCCTTTCCTTTTTAAGCAATATTAGAAGAGCTTGTTCATCCCCTTCAGAATATTATGCTACGTTAGTGGGTCAGTTCTCTAAGAATGAATTATTATGGTGGGAAATGCTGTAGAAAGCAGGGGGTTGGACTAGATGACCTCCAAGGCCCCTTCCAACTTTATTATTATTTTAAGAAATAAATATTTTTTAAAGTATAAGGATATTTCAGCGATCGTTCAGACATTTCATACAGTGGTTAAAGAAAGTCATATGTTTTTTGAGTGCTCACCTGTATTTTCTTATAAAACTCCAAAATTGGCATTTTTACACTTTTAAAAATAGGTGATATGGTCAATAACTTTTGTAATAATTTGAATATTTTTGTACTTTTGGAAGTACTTTTGTACTTAAATTTCAGATTGTTCAGGTTTATACGGGGTTTATCTTTTTATATTTTTGGAAAATAAGACTTTAAATTTCAGATTATTCAGGTTTATACGGGAGTTATCTTTCAAAATAGCCAGCCTTTCTTAAAATACTGACCACATAAAGGTTTTCATGTTCTAAACTGTTCTAAACTCAATGTCCTTGAGTGCCGTAAATACAACTAGCAAGTTATATTACAATATACAATATTTATTTTGTAATCTTTTAATTTGTATAATGCAATGTAATATTTATATTTGCACCTTTGTCTATTTTTATATCTATGGGAATGGGTCTGTTTCCATATTGTCTACTTTTGACAGTCAAACATATACACTGTCACTAAATAAAACACCAGCTGATTCTATAACAGATCGATGTTTCATTATAATTCAGGGGTCTTCAAACTTGGCCCTTTTATGACTCGTGGACTTCAACTCCCAGAATTCCTTAGCCAGCATGGCTCAGCTTGGAAACCTCTCCCTTTCCCCTCAGCATGGCTGGCTGAGGAATTCTGGGAGTTGAAGTCCACCAGTCATAAAAGGGCCAAGTTTGAAGATCCCTGTTATAATTGTAATTATTTACAAGGCGTCATTGCTACAGGAATAATTTACGTTCTTTTGGCTTATACTAGACTGAAAATACCTTTTGCAGTCGCATGAGTTGGTGTCACAGGGATGTTCTGCATACATTGTTGTTGTTGTTAATTGCGAAGTTGTGTCCGACCCATCGCGACCCCATGGACAACATTCCTCCAGGTCTTCCTGTCCTCTACCATCTTCTGGAGTCCATTTAAATTCACACCTACTGCTTCAGTGACTCCATCCAGCCATCTCATCTGCATACATTATGAGCTTTTATTTTTTTCTCTCGCTATTTTATTAAAGCATTTTATTTCATAAAGTTAATCTGTAGACCCTGCTCGTATTTCCCCCCCCCCATTCAATTGTGATCGATCCTTGGATACTCCATCAGTTTCCTTGGCAAGTTTCTCAAAAGTGGTTTGCCATTCCCTCCTTCCTAGGGCTGAGGGAGAGTGACTGGCCCAGGGTCACTCAGTTGGATGTATGTCTAAAACAGGACTGGAACTCACAAGTCTCCGGTTTCTAGCGTGATGCCTTAACCACCACACCAAACTGGTCCTCATGATCGTATTTATCTGCCCATGTTTATTCTTGATGGGTCCAGTCTGGGGCTGTGCAATTTATCTTAACGCTTGTCTTTACTTTATATAAGAACCTTGCAAAAGAGTCCGTTCCATCGTGCAATTGCAGCAGAATTCCTCTTTGTAATGGCTCTGTAAACACAATTGTGCGCCAATAAAAATCCCTTGCCATTTATCCTTAATGGAAACACAGATGTCTGTATGGTTTTTGAGGTACTCGGACATCACCTTTTAAAATGGATAATTAAGTCCAGCTATCAGGGCCTTCCGATCCATTGTGTAAAAAGTATAATAAAACAGGTAAGGTTTTGGTATTTAATATGTCAGTTTAGGTATTAATATATCATTGTCTAGCACAGGGGTGTCAAACTGCCGGCCCGCGGGCCGCATGCGTCACGCGGAAGCTGTGCCCATCCCATTGCCGGCAAAGGCAAAACTGTCCCGATACATTGCGCGACGTCACGTGACATCGCAAGCTTGACATGTCTGGTCCAGCAAAACGTGGAAATATTGTGTTTTTAGTCCCCCCCCTTTTTTTTTGGATTACTTCCAGCTATTTGTGGTGTTAAGGAGAAACCTGTCCAGGAATTCCTCATGAGTGTAAAGTTATAAAACACCGAGATCTTAATACTTGGAAATAGGAATATTTGAGGAGTTCCAGTTTAGACAATTAGTTACTGACATTATTCTTAATAGCCGAAAAACTGCATGTTACAACATGTAGCAGTACATGAAATGACGTTGTGCTTGTCTCAGCCAGTCTTACATAGCATTTAATACAGGCATAGCACTAGCACTTAGACTTATATACTGCTTTGTAGTGCTTTTACAGCTCTCTCTGAGTGGTTTACAGAATCAGCCTATGGCCCCCAACAATCTGGGTCCTCATTTTACCAACCTCGGAAGGATGGAAGGCCGAGTCAACCTTGAGCTGGTCAGGATCGAACTGTAGACGTGGCCTGCAGTACCGCATTCTAACCACCAGGGCTCATGATTTTCAGAATATTACTTTGGGGAATTTTTTTTTTTAATGTCGCCCTATTCGTAATGCTGAAGTTAAGCAACATCTGGAAGGCTAGGAATAAACTCCTGTTGGTGCTAAAACTGTTGAATCCTGACCCGCGTGGCTGTTTTTGATGGTAATGCCCTTATTCTCCATCTGAATATTTTGTAATCAGGTATTGCAGGGTTTAGATTACCTCCACAGCAAATGTAAGATCATTCATACGGATATCAAACCAGAAAACATCTTGATGTGTGTAGATGACACCTACGTGCGGAGAATGGCGGCGGAAGCTACTGAGTGGCAGAAAGCAGGAGCCCCTCCTCCCTCTGGCTCCGCAGGTAGAGTTTAAAATTTCGTGTTTTCAGCAAGCCATGGTGTAATAACCCTGGGTCGATTTTGCTTAATGGGAATGATAATACGTTTTAAAGGCGCTTAATGGGAACGTGTAAATTTTCAGCCACTTTGCCATACGAAAGGAAGAAGAGTGTATTTCTTTTAACACACACACACACACACACACGATTAATATTTATATTTATTTATACATAAGGGCGTAGGTTTATACATATGTTGTATATAGCATGCTTAAATGTGTATTATGTATGTGTACATTTTGGAGAGAGCAAACAACAAAATTTCATTTTTAATGTGTGCCAATGTGCCCGCAGTAAAAAATGACAATAAAGGTTGTCTGCTCTGTTCCGTTCTGTTCTGTTCCCTATTCCATTCCATTTGAATTCCTATTCTGTTCTGTTCCGTTCTGTTCCATATTTTCTGTTCTATTCTATTCTATTCCATTCCATTCCATTCTATTCTGTTCTTCATTCCTATATTCTATTCTATTCTATTCTATTCTTCATTATTCCATTCCATTCCATTCTATTCTATTCCATTCCATTCCATTCCATTCCATTCCATTCCATTCCATTCCATTCCATTCTATTCTATTCTATTCTATTCTATTCTATTCTATTCTATTCTATTCTATTCTATTCTATTCCATTCCATTCCATTCCATTCCATTCCATTCCATTCCATTCCATTCATTTAACTTTGTTAGAGAGGTCAAAACATTTCCCAACACCTTTATTTGCGCATCCTAGTTCATTCTTTGAACAGGTTTGAAGCTGGATTGAACGTTCCAGTTCTACCTGGGCAATATATAGAAATCTCTCTCGGCCTGTAATAATGTTGTCATCCTGTGACTGAACGTCTCAGGTTTTTCTGGAAGGAGAACAGAGTTTGGAATGGATTGTTGCTTGGCTAGGAACATTGGGATCCAAACAGGATAGATGGGAGAATAGGATATAGAATAGAGAATACAAATACAGAATAGAACAGAACAGGACAGAATAGAATTCTTTATTGGCCAAGTGTGATCGGACACACAAGGAATTTGTCTCTGGCTGAGTCTTATATCCATTGTTTGCTATTTTTTTAAACATACACTTGAATATTCCTAAATGTGACTCTGGCTGTCTCTTTATTTTATTTTTTAGTGAGCACTGCCCCACAACAAAAGCCTGTAAGTACCGTCACATTATTGTTATTAGGTACCTGATTCTTTTGTTTGGATGGTTGAAAGATAAAAACATTTTAAATGTTATCTGACGTCAAGTCTTCTGCATAACATTCACCATGCATTATATTTGCCACTGGATTTTAAAACATGTTATGCCCCTTAGCTTAAATAAAACCACCAAGTACAGGTAGTCCTCAACTTACGACCTCAGTGGAGCCCAACAATTCTGTCGCTAAGTGAGACCTTTGTTAAATGAGTTTTGCCCTGTTTTACGATTTTCCTTCCACATTTGTTAAAGTAAATCACTGCAGTTGTTAAATTAGTCACACGGTTGTTAAGTGGTTCTGGCTTCCCCCATTGGCTTTATTTGTCAGAATGTCCCAAAAGGGGATCACGTGAGCCTGCAACCGTCGTAAATACATACAAGTTTCCAAGCATCTGAATTTTGTTCACGTGACCCTGGGGATTGATGTGGCAACAGTTAAAACGATAAAAAATGGTCGTAAGCCATTTTTTCCCCGTGCCTTGTAACTTGGAAAGGTCGCTAAACGAACTGTTGTAAATTGAGGACGACCTGTATATGTTTCCTCTGCACAAATAGGTGGGGAGACTTGACAGGACCCAGAGGGTTATTTTGGAGAAAGTCATTTATCCCATCCTTCCTTCCTTGAATTTTTATTGCATGTGTGGTGTGTATAATAGCTTGCTTCTTCTGGTGTGGCTGTGAAGGCTACATTCCTGTCTGCAGTTAAGCATTAAAATGCCACTCGCCCAAAATAGCAGCTATGCAACATATTTTTCTTCAAAGATGAAATTTCCATAATTCGTGACAAATTGCTTGCGAAGCAAGGGAAAATTTCAACAACGATTGGTGGGAAAAAAGAAAGAAAGAAGGGATCTCACTAGCTTAGCACATTTTTTAATAAGACCGCGTAGGGAATTTTTATAGCGGTTGCCTTTATTGGATTTATTTCTGTATAGAAAGATACACCGTGCTCTGTGTCGTCCCCCCCCCCTTTTCACCCTCAACGTTGACTTCAGTGCGATTTTTAACAGCCTTCCTTCAGCTTTATAGCTTTGCTAATTTATATCGATGGTCACAATATAATGGAAACTGGCAGCGTTTTAGGTGGGATCAGTTAAATGCCGAAATAGATTTAGTAGCTGCATTTATAATGGGAAATTTAAGATGAGACCGTCCGTTCTGATAGCTACCGAGCTGTCCACCATGCATTTCTTAAACAATGCATTCTTAACATGAAATTTAAAAAAAAAAGGCAGATTGAAACAGCATCCTACGTCCTGCTTTTGATGGCTGCAAAATGGTACATTCCAGCTGGCCCATTCCAGGAAACTAACCTCTGAGTGGGAACTGGGTATATTTTGTAGGAAAGACTCCATATTAAGTTTTAATGGGCAGTAGCTACCCAAAAGCTTCAGAACACGACATTCTACGATGTGGGGTAAAAATAACTTTTATGCCCCCATACTGCACACTTACTTTATTTTAATATAGTTTTTATTTTATTTTAGTTTAGTTTAGTTTAGATTTTATTTTAGTTTAGTTTAGATTTTGTTTAGTTTAGTTTAGTTTAGTTTTTTATTTTATTTTATTTTATTAGTTTAGTTTAGATTTTATTTTATTTTAGTTTAGATTTTATTTTAGTGTATATTATTTTATTAGTTTACTTTAGTTTAGATTTTATTTTGTTTTCTTTATTTTCTTTTATTATTTTAGTTTAGTTTAGATTTTATTTTATATTTTATTTATTTTATTAGTTTAGTTTAGATTTTATTTTATGTTAGTTTAGATTTTATTTTATTTTATATTTTATTATTTTATTATTTTAGTTTAGTTTAGATTTTATTTTTTATTTTATTTTATTTTAATTTATTTTTTATATATTTTATTTTATTTTATTATTATTTTATTTCATTATTTATTTTATTTTATTTATTTTATTTTATTTTATTTTATTATTTTTGAGGCCACAGATAAATCTTTGTTAATTTTATTTGTATCCTGCCTTTATTAGCTTTACTAATAACTCAAGGGTGGCAAACACAGACGATACTCCTTCCTCCTATTTTCCCCACACACAAATACCAAAGTCACCCAGCTGGCTTTCATGGCTAAGGTGGGACTAGAACAGGGGTCTTCAAACTTGGCCCTTTGATGACTTGTGGACTTCAACTCCCAGAATTCCTCAGCCAGGCACGCTGGCTGAGGAATTCTGGGAGTTGAAGTCCACAAGTCATCAAAGGGCCAAGTTGAAGACCCCTGTCTTAAATCTAACAAACAAAATGGAGGCTGGCTGAGGAATTCTGGGAGTTGAAGTCCACAAGTCATCAAAGGGCCAAGTTTGAAGACCCCTGTCTTAAATCTAACAAACAAAATGGAGGCTGGCTGAGGAATTCTGGGAGTTGAAGTCCACAAGTCACCAAAGGGCCAAGTTTGAAGACCCCTGTCTTAAATCTAACAAACAAAATGGAGGCTGGCTGAGGAATTCTGGGAGTTGAAGTCCACAAGTCATCAAAGGGCCATGTTTGAAGACCCCTGTCTTAAATCTAACAAACAAAATGGAGGCTGGCTGAGGAATTCTGGGAGTTGAAGTCCACAAGTCATCAAAGGGCCATGTTTGAAGACCCCTGGACTAGAACTACACCAAACGGTATTCCCATTGTGAGGTTGCTTTGACTGTTGGACTGTATTTTTTATCAGACAGATTTTTGCAGATGGTTTGGAAAAAATGGATTTAAGCTGGTTGATAGCAGGTAAGCAAACGGCCGCGTCGCATATTAAGCTTGTTTTTTTATTCCACAAAAACAAAAGAGATTTGTATCTGAAAATTAGCTTTTTAGGATTCCAGCGTTTTCGTACAGGAAGGGGTAATAGGCTCTCCATCACTAATCTATGCAACATCAGCAGATTAGCGACACCTAACAAACTAATTGTCTTGTGTGATTCCAGACTAATTTGTGATGGTTTTTTTTTTCTTTCCTGTTTTCCCCTTCCAGATCGGAAAGATATCTAAAAATAAAAAGAAGAAACTAAAAAAAAAGCAAAAGAGGCAGGCCGAGCTGCTAGAAAAACGTTTGCAGGAAATAGAGGAACTGGAGCGAGAAGCGGAGAGGAAAAAAACAGAAGAAAATGTAACCTCTACTACTCCGTCCAACAAACAAGAGGACGGGTACCATCCCGAAGTTAAACTAAAAACTGTAGAGTTAGAGGAAGTGGCAGACGAAGAACCTGGGAACGAAGAAGATGGTGAGTTAGTTTCTTAACCCCATCTATTTATTATGCATTAAATCAACGGTTCTCCACCTGTGGGTTGCGACCCCATTGGGGGTCGAACAACCATTTCACGGGGGTCGCCAAACAACGCAGTCCGCCATTTTTGTCCCCCTTTTCCTTAGCTGTGCTACTCCCTTTTATTCTATTGGCTTTTGAAAGCCAATAGAATAGACTCTCTTGAATAGAGTCTAATTCGATTGGCTTTCAAAAGCCAATAGGAATTGTCCAGGCTGTCTCTGCCCTGCTGAGCCGTGTGCTGCAGCTGCCAAAAAGGCCAACAGAGTGCTAGGCTGCATTAACAGAGGGATAGAATCAAGATCACGTGAAGTGTTAACACCACTCTTCAATGCCATGGTAAGGCCACACTTGGAATACTGCATCCAGTTTTGGTCACCACGATGTAAAAAAGATGTTGAGCCTCTAGAAAGAGTACAGAGAAGAGCAACAAAGATGATTAGGGGACTGGAGGCTAAAACATATAAGGAACGGTTGCGAGAATTGGGTATGTCTAGTTTAACGAAGAGAAGGACAAGGGGGGACATGATAGCAGTATTCCAATATCTCAGGGGCTGCCATAAAGAAGAGGGAATTAAGCTATTTTCCAAAGCACCTGAAGGCAGGACAAGAAGCAACGGGTGGAAAATCATCAAGGAGAGAAGCAACCTAGAACTAAGGAGAAACTTCCTGACAGTGAGAACAATTAATCAGTGGAACAGCTTGCCTCCAGAAGCAGTAAATGCTCCAACACTGGAAGTTTTTAAGAAGAGACTGGACAGCCATTTGTCCGAAATGGTGTAGGGTTTCCTGCCCGAGCAGGGGGTTGGACTAGATGACCTCCAAGGTCCCTTCCAACTTTACTACTATTACTATTACTATTTAGTACCAAATATGAAGAAATTATAGATATAGCTTCCATAAAGTCAAATTACTCGGCTTGATGTTAGCAATTACTAAATGTAGTAATCTAGTAATGATATAGGGTCTCCGGCTTCAGCAGGGGGCTGGACTAGAAGACCTCCAACGCCCCTTCCAGCTCTATTCTGATTGATTGAATTAAGGTTGGGACGCAATTCAAGATGACTGTTGACTAACTGTGTACATAATGTGTGCAACAATTTACAGACCCTAGAGTATTTGCTCGTCTGTGCGGACTGGTTGCTGGCATGTCGCAGCCCGGTACCGATCCACGGACTGGGGTTGGGGACCCCTGTCCTAGTATGATTTATGTTTTTCTTAGCCAGTGCTCTATGACTATCACTAAGTGCACAATTTATGATGAATGTGTTGTATTTTACGATTCATGATGAATGCATTTCACGTTGTTTATCATCATGATGATCGCTATTACTTCTACGTACACTTACAAACCGGAGACAATTTCCTTGTGTGTCCAACCAGATGGGCAATGAAGAATTCTATTCTTTATGTGTTCTTTTAGAACAGCGGTTCTCAACCTGTGGGTCGCGACCCCATTTGGGGTCGAACGACTATTTCACGGGGGTCGCCAAACAACGCGATCCGGCATTTTTTTAGCTGGCGGCACCGCGCATGCGCGCCATGCCGCGCATGCCTGCCATGCATGGGGCGCCACTGCACATGCACGCCACGCATGGGGTGCCGCCACGCATGTGCGCCACGCATGGGGTGCCGCCACGCATGTGCGCCACGCATGGGCCGCCACCGCACATGTGGGCCGCGCATGGGGCATCGTTGCGCATGCACGTTGCGCATGGGCGCTGCCGCCCATGGGGGTGTCGCCGCGTATGCGTGCCGCGCATGGGGGCGTCACCGCGCATGCGCGGCACGTCCTTATGACCGGGGTCACCAGAAAAAAAAGGCTGAGAACCACTGTTTTAGAACGATAGGTTTACTTGTAAGAAAATCATTATGTAATGTGGAGTTAATCTAATAAGAAGATTGGTTTGTTTGATAACATGGATGTTATTAGTCACGACAATTAATTGGATGAAATTTGAATTCTGTTTAATGGATGGAAATGATTTAAGGTCTGATTTTATTCTGCCAGCTTAAAGAGATTGATTGATGGATGGATTAGATACGTATAGGATAGATTAATATTTCATTTTAAATAAGGGATATTAGTGGAAGAAGAAATAAATAAGATTTGTGATAAAATTAAGGAACTGGAACATATTTGGAAGGGATACCCGAATTGATAATGTTTGTACTGAAAGTTAATTTGATTATGGTAGTGTCAATTTATAAAGCTTTAAAAACAGGTCTAGGTTGAATAAATTTAAGCTAGAATGGGACTATTTTAAATAAATTATGTTACTTAAGGGAAAAAGAGAGGGACTACTTGATGTATTGATTGAATTACGTATATATGTTTTGCCTTTGGATGTTTGACTACCCTAACACCACGGTGTGTCTTGAGCACTTTGTCCTAAAAATTAAAAAAAACAATAAAATTGGTTTTTTTTTAAAAAAAAGAATTCTATTCTTTGTATCCCTCAGGAGACACAGAAGACCAAGACGAGAAAGACGACACGGAAAAAGAAAAAGACACGGAGAAGGACGAGGACCTGGAACAAGAACTGGCCAATTCAGAGTCCGCGGATCCCGCTTGGATAGAATCTCCCAAAACCAATGGCCACATTATAGATGGCCCTTTCTCCCTGGAAGAGCAGATTGAGGAGGAAGAGGAAGAGGAAGAGGAGGAGGAGGAAGAAGGCCCGAATGCCGAGCAATATAACCTCGATGCGCCCGACGCGAAAAGCGAGTACAGCTACAGCAGCTCTTACGAACAATTTAATGGCGAATTGCCAAACGGACGTCATAACATTCCAGAATCACAATATTCGGAATTCTCCGCTTCGGCGTTCCCCGGAGCTTTAGATTCCATCGCTTGTGGTTTGGCGGTTTCTGAAGAGTCGACCGTAACCGAAAGAGACGGAAGCACTCCATCCCACGACAGGAGCAGGACGGTTTCAGCATCCAGCACCGGAGACTTGCCAAAACGTAAGCATTTTCGTTACTGTGACCGTTAACCGTGATCTTAACCGTTCCGGAAACTCTCGGTGAAGTTGCTTCTTCTGAAGGATCCTTGCTGCTCTCTGAGCTGGGTGGTTTTCTTGCAGATGTTTCATGACCCAAACCAGGGAGTCCTTTCTTCTCATTAGGTGGCCAAAGTCCTTGAGTTTCAACTTCAGGATCTGGCCTTCTAAAGAGCAGTCGGGGTTGATCTCTTCTAGGACTGACCGGTTTGAACGCCTTGCAGTCCATGGGACTCGCAGGAGTCTTCTCCAGCACCATAGTTCAAAGGCCTCCATTCTTTGGCGCTCAGCCTTTCTTATGGTCCAACTTTCACAGCCATCCATTGCAACTGGGAAAATCATGGCCTTGACTATACGCACTTTTGTTGGCAGGGTGACGTCTCTGCTTTTTAGTATGCTGTCTAGATTTGCCATAGCTTTCCTCCCCAGGAGCGAGCATCTTTTAATTTCTTGGCTGCGGTCCCCATCTGTGGTGATCTTGGAGCCCTGGAAGATATAATCTGTCACTACCTCCATTTCTTCCCCATCTATTTGCCAGGAATTGAGAGGGTTGTTGTTGTTAAATGCGAAGTCGTGTCCAACCCATCGTGACCCCATGGACAATGTTCCTCCAGGTCTTCCTGTCCTCTACCATCTTCTGGAGTCCATTTAAGTTCACACCTATTGCTTCAGTGACTCCATCCAGCCATCTCATTCTTCGTCGTCCCCTTCTTCTATTGCCCTCAATCTTTCCCAGCATTAGGCCCTTCTCCAGTGAGTCCTTCCTTCTCATTAGGTGGCCAAAGTACTTGAGTTTCAACTTCAGGATCTGGCCTTCTAAAGGGCAGTCGGGGTTGATCTCCTCCAGGACTGACTGGTTGGATCGCCTTGCAGTCCAGGGGACTCTCAGGAGTCTTCTCCAGCCCCAGAGTTCAAAGGCCTCCATTCTTTGGCGCTCAGCCTTTCTTATGGTCCCACTTTCACAGCCCTACATCGCAACTGGGAAAACCATGGCCTTGACTATGCGCACTTTTGTTGGCAGGGTGATGTCTCTGCTTTTTAGTATGCTGTCTAGATTTGCCATAGCTTTCCTCCCCAGGAGCGTCTTTTAATTTCTTGGCTGCAGTCCCCATCTGAGGTGATCTTGGAGCCCAGGAAGATATAATCTGTCACTACCTCCATTTCTTCCCCATCTATTTGCCAGGAGGGTTCGCTCAGGCTTAATGCAAAAAGAAAGAATAGGAATAGGGCAACATCAACCAAATTTGTGCGTTGTCAAAGCTCACCCTGCAGAGTGCTTACTTTGCTGTTGTTTGGTGTGGTGGTGTGCACTCTTTTTGTGTCAAAACATTGCTTTGGGTAGAAGTGAAAACTGTATAATGACTATAGGGCGCCTCAAATGCCTTTTTGTCTATAGCACAATGCAAATAGTCCTCAACGTAACAACAGTTTGTTTAGTGAAGTTATAACGGCACAGAAAAAAGGTGACTTACTACTGTTTTCACACTTATGACCGTTACAGCCCCTCGCCGGTCACATGATAAAAAAAATCAGATCCTTGGCAACTGACTCATGTTTATGACGGTCGCAGTGCCCCAGGGTCATGTGATTCCCTTTGGCGACCGTCTCAACAAGCAAAGCCAATGAGGAAGTCAACTTAACAATTGCAGTTGTCCATTTAACAACTGTGTCCCTAAAGGGCGTAAATCGGAGCAAAGCTCACTCAACCACTGTCTTGCTTAGCAACATAAATTTTGGGCTCCGTTGCGGTCATAAGTTGAGGACTGCCTTTATCCACAGGACAGCTGATCTTGAAACAATAAGGATACCCAGAAGCGACGTGGCATATTGGTTTAAAATTAAATCGTGTTAGATCTGTCAATTTTGGGGGAGCATGTCGTAACTGTTACTAGTGATACTCTTCCCATGCTACTATTACTCGCGCCCGGTTGCGCCCAGTTTCACAGAGCGTCCTCTGTGCAAGTTAAGTGTCATTTCTCTAAGTGAGAGTTTGGGGTGCTCCGTTTCTCCCTCTTTTACAACTGAAGGAACACGTGATTGTGATCCACCGCTAATTTGTTTAGAGCAGCGGTTCTCCACCTATGGGTCGCGACTCCATTTGGGGTCGAACGACCATTTCACGGGGGTCGCCAAACAATGCGATCCGCCATTTTTTTCGTCAGCCGGCGCATGGGGCGCCGCTGCGCATGCATGCCGCACAGGGGGTGGCGCATGGGGCGCCGCCGCGCATGCACGCCACGCAGGGGGCGGCGCAGGCGCAGCGCATGCGCACCGCACAGGGGCAGCCCCGCGCATGCACGCCGCACAGGGTTGCGCCGCGCATGCGTGCCACGCAGGGGGCAGCGCCGCGCATGTGCGCCGCCTGCTTATGACCGGGGTCGCCATATAAAAAGGTTGAGAACCACTGGTTTAGAGGAATGTACATTTTTATGACAAGTCTGTGTATTTTTCTCTGAGATCACAAAAAAGATGTTGAGACTTTGGAAAAAAATGCCAAGAAGAGCAATTAAGATAATTAAAGACCTGGAGACTAAAACATATAAAGAACGGTGGCAGGAAGTGGGTATGGCTAGTCTAGAGAAAAGAAGAATGGGGGGGGGGACATGATAGCAGCCTTACAGTATCTCAGGGCTGCCATAAAGAAGAGGGAGTCAAGCTATTCTCCAAAGCGCCTGAAGGCAGGACAAGAAACAACGGATGGAAACTAATCAAGGAGAGAAGCAACCTAGAACTAAGGAGAAACTTCCTGACAGTTAGAACAATTGACCAGTGGAACTCCTTGCCTCCAGAAGCGGTGAATGCGCCAACACTGGAAGTTTTTAAGAAGAGACTGGACAGCCATTTGTCCGAAATGGTATAGGGTTTCCTGCCTGAGCAGGGGGTTGGACTAGATGACCTCCAAGGTCCCTTCCTCTGATTGATTTGAGTTTCACATTTCTGTTCTGATATATCGAGAAGATCCACCTTGTTGTAAATATCAAGTCAAGTGAACATTGTACCTTTTCAGCGTTTGAGTACGGGTAGCCCTCGATTTCCAACCGTTCGTTTATTGACCGTTTGAAATTACGAAGCCGCTGAAAAAAGTAACTTATAACGATAGCACTTATATATACCGTTTCACAGGGCTTTACAAAACCCTCTCTAAGCAGTTTATAGAGTCAGCCTGTTGCCCCCCAACAATTTGGGTCCTCATTTTACTGACCTTGGAAGGACGGAAGGCTGAGTCAACCTTGAGCCGGTCAGGATCGAACTGCCGAAGTGGCCTGCAGTACCGCATTCTAACCACCGCGCCACCAGGGCGCATGACTTACAGAATATTACTTTGGGCAGTCATCAGAATTAGCCTGCAGTACCGCATTCTAACCACACTGACAACCGTTGCATCAGCCCCAGGGTCAGGTGATCAACTGGCAACTGATTCATATTTACGACGGTCGCAGCGTCCCGGAATCACGTGATTCCCCTTTTGCGACTTTCTGACGAGCAAAGTCAATGCAGGAAGCCAATTTTGCTTAACCGCCTACTAAAAGTCGTAAAAAGGAGCAAAATTCCCTTAACAGCTGTCTCCGTCAGCAATGGAAACTTTGGGCTTACATTGAGGATACTACAGTGTATATTGAGGGTTCTGGAATACAGTAATAGAGGTGGTCAAGTACTGACACTGGATACACACACACACACACACACACACACACACACACAGACCCCCAAATTATACGGATTACGTGTTTTATCTCAACAGAAGTTCCAAAACGAGGCACATTTCCAAAAAGGTACATTTGCAAAATGGGACCTTTGCAATAATACCAAACAGGCTGGTATTCCCTTGCAGTGTTTCTCCACCTTGACAATTTTAAGGCATGTGGACTTCCAACTCCCAGAATTCCACAGCCAGCATTTGCTGGCTGTGGAATTCTGGGAGTTGAAGTCCACATGCCTTAAAATTGTCAAGGTGGAGAAACACTGCGGGGCTTAAAGGCTATAAATCTTGTCTTTAATGTCAAACAGCACAACAAAGGCATAAGTTAATTCCAAAACGCCGCTCTCTTTTCTATGCTTCTCTGATGGTTTAATTATAATTTTGGAGGGATTTGTGTTCCTCCATTCCAACACAACAACAACAACGAAGCGGTGCCTTCCATTTTAAAGTAAGAAAAAAAAGAGCTGGACCGGAAGCATTATCCCGTAATTAATTGATAATTGTGGAATTTGAGTTGTACTCTTTCTCAGTGTGTGTGTTGGTGGAAAAATCCTCTTAGCTGCTACCGTTTCCCCGATAACAAATTGTAATATTTGTAATCATCGATTCCACACCAGGATAAAGACTAAGAATGTCTTTCGGATTTATGCAACTTTGTGGTTGTTACAGTAATTAAAAAAAACTTGAAATTCTTTTGATGAGCCTCTCCATTTAATGACCTTGCAAGACAAAGCATTTATCCGCTAAAGTTCCTGTAATGAATTGAGCCGGAGACACATAAATGAGCAACTGGGACAGAGTTAAATAAGCCACATTGTCTACTCAAACTGATCTCAGCTTCGCTCTCAAATTCCACCATGAAATATAGGTAAGATCTTGCTTTTCAACACATTTCAATTGCTTTGTTAGCCTTAAACTTTGAAATAGGTGGTGTTTTAATAGCAAAGGAATTGGGGGTCAGTTAAGAATGTTACAATAGATGATAGATAGATAGATAGATAGATAGATAGATAGATAGATAGATAGATAGATAGATGGATGGATGGATGGATGGATGGATGGATGGATGGATGGATGGATGGATGGATGGATGGATAGATAGATAGATAGATAGATAGATAGATAGATAGAGAGATAGATAGATAGATGATATAGATAGATATACAGTAGATAGATGATATAGATAGATAGAGATAGATATAGATAGATAGATGATATATAGATATAGATAGATGATATAGATAGATAGATAGATAGATAGATAGATAGATAGATAGATAGATAGATAGATAGATAGATAGATAGATGATATAGATATACAGTAGATAGATGATATAGGTAGATAGATAGAGATAGATGATATAGATAGATAGATAAATAGATAGATAGATAGATAGATAGATAGATAGATAGATGATATATAGATATAGATAGATGATATAGATAGATAGATAGATAGATAGATAGATAGATAGATAGATGATATAGATAGATATATAGTAGATAGATGATATAGATAGATAGATAGATAGATAGATGATAGATAGATAGATGATATATTGATATAGATAGATAGATAGATAGATAGAGATAGATAGATAGATAGATAGATAGATAGATAGATAGATAGATAGATAGATGATATAGATATACAGTAGATAGATGATATAGGTAGATAGATAGAGAGATGATATAGATAGATAGATAAATAGATAGATAGATAGATAGATAGATAGATAGATAGAGATAGATGATATAGACAAATGATATAGAAAGAAAGAAGGGAAAAAGAAAGAAGAAGGAAAAAAAATAATCTTGTCATTTTTTTACTGTGGGCACAATGGCACACATTACAAATGAAGTTGCTTGCTCTCAAAGTGTACACATACATAACACATTTAAACATACTACATACAACATATGTATAGATACGTTTTGGCTTGGAAGACCATAACATATATTCCTCACATATTTTGGGGGTAAGCATAATGTTGCTCTGAAGAATACAGAACAGAACACCCAGCTGGCTGAAAACCTATGTCTCAGTTGAATAATTATATGTGACTAACAAACATGAATAATAGCTTCGTTGTCACTCTGAACGTATACACTAATCGTCATACACTAAAATGAAATTTTCATTGCCTACAGCTCCCAAAGGGCCACCCCCTCCGATAGGCGCTACATGAATGTGACAAAAATAAATAAATAAATACAGAACAACGCACATACCCACGTATGTTAGATGCCACAGAGTCTAGTTCAGCAGAAGTGTCAATTGTTCTCTGTCGCACAATTTGGGCCCTGACAATCCGCCAAAGGGAGAATGCCTTTTTATAAATTTGTGTCCGTTTTCATTACCTCTGATCCATAAGATTACATTTTGGTGGGGGTGTTTTTTTTCTTTTCTTTTGCAGAATAAATGGTTGAAGGATATTGACTTCCTTCTAGCCCAGTGGTTCTCCACCTGTGGGTCGGGACCCCATTTGGGGTCGAACGACCATTTCACGGGGGTCGCCAAACAACGCAGTCCGCCATTCCCCCCCCCCCTTTTCCTTAGCTGTGCTACTCCCTTTTATTCTATTGGCTTTTGAAAGCCAATAGAATAGACTCTCTTGAATAAGTCCTATTCTATTGGCTCTCAAAAGCAATAGGAATTGTCCAGGCTGTCTCTGCCCTGCTGAGCCCGCCAAAGTCCCATTCCTATCTGCAAACGGTGCTGCACAGTTAGTAGTCCTCGGACTAATCTATGATTATGGGACTGGAGGCTAAACCATATAAGGAACGTTTGCGAGAGTGGGGTATGTCTAGTTTAACGAAGAGGAAGACAAGGGGGGACATGGTAGCAGTGTTCCAATATCTCAGGGGCTGCCACAAAGAAGAGGGAGTCAAGCTAGTCTCCAAGGCGCCTGAAGGCAGGACAAGAAGCAACGGATGGAAACTAATCAAGGAGAGAAGCAACCTAGAACTAAGGAGAAACTTCCTGACAGTGAGAACAATTAATCAGTGGAACAGCTTGCCTCCAGAAGCAGTAAATGCTCCAACACTGGAAGTTTTTAAGAAGCGACTGGACAGCCATTTGTCCGAAATGGTGTAGGGTTTCCTGCCCGAGCAGGGGGTTGGACTAGATGACCTCCAAGGTCCCTTCCAACTTTACTACTATTACTATTACTATTACGACCGGTTGAGTAGTCCTCGACTTACGACCGGTTGGGGGTCGCGGCATTAAAAAGGTTGAGAACCACTGTTCTAGCCCGCTGCAGTACGAGATCTCCAGTGAGATAACAAGAAAGTGGCTGAATTCTTGGAAAACTGAAGACACGAAATTAACTAGGAAGCAATCTGCTGATGGATAACAAGACAAGAAAATGAGAAGCGACAGGAGTCCTAGAACATTAGCAGCCAAAGTGTGTATGTGGGGGGGGGGGAAGCAGCAAATATGGTTTATCACGGCGTTGAATGCTTTTGGACTCGCTTCACATTCCTCTGTTGGATCAGATGAGTGGGATCGATGGCAGCTCGGCTTCCAAAACATTTTATTTCTGCAGTGATAACCGGAAAGCCAGCTTTGGATAAAGTTAATGCGATTTTTTTTTTGTCATTTTTTTCTTCCTGGAGCATCTGACCTTTGCAAGCATGCAACTCCTCTAAGAGCACACAACTCACCCTTCTTGAACCACGGCATCTGTAATCCACACCCTTTTTATCCAGAAATGAATAAAAGCAGAAGGGGAAATGAGAAGAAGACAAAGAGTGAACTAATTTTCAGCCGCTGAGCAGTACACTTAAGAATCAGATTACGTTAAATGTATAATAATATATTTACAAATCTCGAAAATCATTGTTTCCTCACAACTGTAAATGGAGCAATATATAGATAGAGACACACACAGATAGATAGATAGATAGATAGATAGATAGATAGATAGATAGATAGATAGATAGATAGAGGTAGGTAGATAGGTAGATAGATATAGATACACAGAGATAGAGAGATACAGAGATAGATACACAGAGATAGATGAAGAGATACATAGAGAGATAGCTACACAGAAAGAGATAGATAGATAGATAGATAGATAGATAGATAGATAGATAGATAGATAGATAGATAGATAGATAGATAGATACAGAGAAATAGACAGAAATAGATACACAGAGATAGATATAGATACACATAGATAGATATAGATGGATGGAGGGAGATAGATAGATAGATAGATAGATAGATAGATAGACAGACAGACAGACAGACAGACAGACAGACATAGGGATGGATGGATGGATATAGATACACAGAGAGATAGAGAGATACAGAGATAGAGATAGCTACACAGAAAGAGAGAGATAGATACACACAGAGATAGACAGAAATAGAGATACAAATAGATATAGATACACATAGATAGATAGACAGACAGACAGACAGACAGACAGACAGATAGGCAGGGAGATAGACTATTGTGGAATCTTTTTTCATAGATTATACTCTTTCATCTACAGTTTCTTCTCTAAATGTTCAGGGTTGAGATCACTGGTTGTCTTGCATTTGCAGGGCAATTTTACAAATGAATTTGTTTAGTGCAGTGGTTCTCAACCTGTGGGTTGGGACCCCATTTGGGGTTGAACGACCATTTCACGGGGGTCCCCAAACAACGCAGTCCGCCATTTTTCCCCCTTTTCCTTAGCTATGCTACTCCCTTTTATTCTATTGGCTTTTGAAAGCCAATAGACTCTCTTGAATAGAGTCTAATTCTATTGGCTTTCAAAAGCCAATAGGAATTGTCCAGGCTGTCTCTGCCCTGCTGAGCCCGCCAAAAGTCCCATTCTGCAAACTGTGCTGCACCAGTTGAGTAGTCCTCAACTTACGACCGGTTGAGTAGTCCTTGACTTACGACCAGTTGGGGGTCGTGGCATTAAAAAGGTTGAGAACCACTGGTTTAGGGACCATTTCAAGTTACAAAGGCATTGAAAAAAAAGCAGGCTGTGTTCATTTTTCACAGTTACAACCATTGCAGCAACACGCCTCTTTCCGCTACCTTCACGTGATCAAAATTTAAGCGCTGGTCAGCTGGCACGTATTTTTGACAGATGCGGCGTCCCGGGGGGGGGTCCTACAATCCCCAATTGCAATCCTTCTGAATGTATGCATATATTGTATTTTAAACAGAATAATAAAAAATATAATAATTTAGTAATAGTAATAGTAGTAAAGTTGGAAGGGACCTTGGAGGTCATCTAGTCCAACCCCCTGCTCGGGCAGGAAACCCTACACCATTTCGGACAAATGGCTGTCCAGTCTCTTCTTAAAAACTTCCAGTGTTGGAGCATTTACTGCTTCTGGAGGCAAGCTGTTCCACTGATTAATTGTTCTCACTGTCAGGAAGTTTCTCCTTAGTTCTAGGTTGCTTCTCTCCTTGATGATTTTCCACCCGTTGCTTCTTGTCCTGCCTTCAGGTGCTTTGGAAAATATCTTAATTCCCTCTTCTTTATGGCAGCCCCTGAGATATTGGAATACTGCTATCATGTCCCCCCTTGTCCTTCTCTTCGTTAAACTAGACATACCCAATTCTCGCAACCGTTCCTTATATGTTTTAGCCTCCAGTCCCCTAATCATCTTTGTTGCTCTTCTCTGTACTCTTTCTAGAGTCTCAACATCTTTTTTACATCGTGGTGACCAAAACTGGATGCAGTATTCCAAGTGTGGCCTTAACAAGGCATTGAAGAGTGGTATTAATACTTCACGTGATCTTGATTCTATCCCTCTGTTAATGCAGCCTAGCACTGTGTTGGCCTTTTTGGCAGCTGCAGCACACTGCTGGCTCATATTTAAGTGATTGTCTACTAGGACTCCGAGGTCCCTCTCACAGTTACTACTATTGAGCATGGTGCCACCTATGCTGTACTTGTGCATTTGGTTTTTCTTGCCTAAATGTAGAACCTTGCTTTTTTCACCATTGAATTTCATTTTGTTAGTTAGTGCCCAGTGTTCAAGTCTGTCCAGATCCTTCTGTATCTTAAGCCTGTCTTCTGGAGTGTTGGCTATTCCTGCCAGCTTGGTGTCGTCTGCAAATTTGATGAGTTCCCCATCTATCCCTTCGTCCAAATCGTTGATGAAGATGTTGAAGAGCCCTGGGCCCAGAACAGAGCCCTGGGGCACCCCACTACACACTTCCCTCCATATAGATGCAGTTCCATTGAGGACCACTCGCTGAGTACGGCCGGTCAGCCAGCTACGGATCCATCTGGTGGTGATTCTGTCTACCCCACATTTTTCTATCTTGTCAAGTAGTAGGTTGTGATCTACTTTATCAAATGCCTTACTGAAGTCCAAGTAAATTATGTCCACAGCATTCCTCTGATCCACTAATTTTGTCACTTGGTCAAAGAATGCAATAAGATTTGTCTGGCATGATCTATTTTTGACAAACCCATGTTGGCTTTTAGTAATGACTTTGTTTGCCTCTAGGTGTTCGTTGATTCGTTGTTTGATTATCTTTTCCAGGATCTTCCCAGGTATTGAGGTCAGGCTGATAGGTCTGTAATTTCCTGGATCCATTTTTTTTCCTTTTTTGAGGATGGGAACTACATCAGCTCTTTTCCAGTCCTCTGGTAGTTCCCCTGTGTTCCAGGATCTTTGAAAAATATAGTTCAGTGGCTCCGATATCACATCTGCCAGTTCCTTGAGAACTCTGGGTGTAATCCATCTGGTCCTGGCGATTTGAACTCATCTAGGCTGGACAGGTGCTCCCTAACCATTTTCTTGCCTATCTTAACTTGTGTTTCTATTTTGTTTTTTATGGCACTATTTTTGATAGGTTGGTCTGTTTTTTCCCTTTGTGTAAAGACAGATGCAAAAAAACGAGTTAAATAGTTCTGCTTTCTCCCTGTTGCTTGTCACCTTCTTGCCACTTCCACCCACTAATTGACCAATCATTTCCTTCACTTTTTTCTTGTTTTTTACATGTTGAAAGAAGCTTTTTTTGTTATTTTTGACTTTGGTCGCAAGCCTCAGTTCATTTTGAGCCTTGGCTTTCTTCACTTCATCTTTGCAGGCTCGGGCTATTTGCTGATCTTCTGACTTAGTTATGTTCCCCTCTTTCCACTTTCTATACTTGTCCTTTTTATCTTTCAATTTGTCAAAGAGTTCTTTATGCAGCCATGCTGGTTTCTTTTGAGAGCTGTTGTTTTTCCTCTTTGTTGGTATTGTGCTAGACTGTGCTTTTATTATCTCATTTTTCAAAATTTCCCAAGCTTCTTGAGTTGTTTTCCCCTTGAGGATTCTCATCCCTGGAATCCTTCCCAAGCCCTCTCTAAGTTTATTGAAATTAGCTCTCTTGAAGTCCAAGACTCTAGTTTGACTGTGTTCTATTTGTTGTGCTTCTATAATGTTGAATTCTAATATTGCATGATCACTTCCTCCCAGGGTTCCTATGGCTTCAACACCGTCTATCATTTCATCTCTGTTAGTGAGAATTAGATCCAAGATGGCTAATCCCCTAGTTCCCTTCTCTACTTTTTGGGAGACAAAGTTTTCTGCTAGGTTTGTCAGGAACCTGTTTGATCTTCCACTTGGTGCGGAGTTTGTCTCCCAGTTGATGTCAGGGTAGTTAAAGTCCCCCATTACTATTGTGATGTGCTTCCTACATACCTTCGTTAGCTGACTAGCAAAAAGTTCATCTATTTCCTCTGTTTGGTTGGGTGGTCTGTAGTATACACCTATGGCAATGTCATTCCCCCCCCCTTTTATATTGACCCAAATGCATTCAAGACAGTTTTTATCATTGTTGTACTCTATTTCTGTGGAGATGTAGTTATTTCTTATATAGAGAGCAACTCCACCTCCTCTTTTATTTGGTCTGTTTCTTTTAAATAATTTAAATCCCTCTAGCTGTGTGTTCCATGTGTGAGTTTCATCCCACCATGTTTCCGTAATGGCAACAATATCGTATCTGCCCTCGTTAACCTGAATTTCTAGTTCACCCTGTTTGCTGTTCATACTCTGTGCATTGGTGTATAAACATTTGAGTCCTTTGTGGGTGGCCCTGTGTTTCCTTTCTACATAACCTGTGTGGTGCCTGAGTTCCCCTATTGTCTTACCACTTATTTGGTTAGTGCACTTTATGTGGCACTCGCTATTAGAGGCTTCATTTTGATTGGTAGCAAGGTTGGTATTCTTGTCCACACACACATCTATGCTACATGCACTGATAGCCCTATAGTTTTTAAATTGCCGGGGACAGGGTTGTTCCGTATCAATTAACTCCCTGTCCCCGCTGTTTAGTTTAAATTTCCCTCCAGAAAATCTGTGAATTTATAGCCGAGTAACTCAGTCCCTTTTTTTGATGGATGCAAACCATCTCTTTTGTACATCTTTTGATTGGACCAGCTACTGACATCGTGACTAATATATCCGAAGCCTTCCCCTTTACACCACTCCTTTAGCCACATATTGAATTGTGCTATGCGCTGGCCTTTTCCGTTTTGCTCCTTATACACTGGTAAAACCTCTGAGAAAGTAAGCCTACAGCCTATTCTGCTAAGTTCCTTCCCCAAGCTCTGGAAATCATTCTGCACAGAGAGTACATCTTTTTGGGACAGATCATTAGTGCCAAGATGTACAATAGCCTCCACATCACAGTCCTTGCTGCCATTCTTGATTATTTTAGAAATACGCTTCTTGTCCCTACTGGCAGTAGCACCTGGAAGACACCTGACCTCTTTCAAAGCCTCTGTGTCCTTTCCTAAATTTACATCCCTTATAATTGAATCACCTACCAGAAGGTAGCTTCTCTTTTTGGAGCCTTTCTATTCTTGCATGACTGATGTGCAATACCTGATTCACACTTCTCCCTGTCAAAATCTAGTTCTTCATCTCGGACCACAATCCCCTGCTTATTTGAGTTATCTTCACAAATACCTTTACCAGTCTCCTTAATGTCCCTATTAAGGTCAGCAAGGGCACTGTAGCTGTTGTGCAGGGACACAGCGAAAGCTTTGTGTTTATGGTTCACAGCTCTCACCCTGCCAGATCCCACGTTTGTCCACACTGCCCTTTTCCTGCAGGATCTTTGTGGTAAAGGGGGCTGATAGCAGGGAGGCTTACTAGAGTAGAGGGGCTGAACTGGACACCTAATTTCTGCCCGAAGAGCATGGATTACAGACCCTAGGTAAATGATCTGTCCTTGTAGGCTAGTGATTTGTTTACAGATAGGACAGTTTCCAAGTTTGAAAAGGGTACTGCGAAAAACAGCTGCAAAGCAGGTGTTGCACTGAACTAAGCTGGACATCTTAGATACAGGGGATGTCAGACACACTTGCCCTGAATGTACTGCTACTGTTTGTGATTTTTAGTTATCTAATTATATAATTCGCGCGCCGTATATCCCTTTTGTTAGGAGATGATATAAAATGCAACAAAATGCACAATATATCCCTTTTGTTAGGAGATGATATAAAATGCAACAAAAGAGCTTGAATATGGTCAAACCCTCAATGTTCATTGGGCTGGCACCCCTGTTTTACTGTTTTTATGTGTTCACAGGCTTTCCGGTCTGCCAAACAGTCTTCGAAGTGATGAAGGAAGGCTGCCATGAAATGGTTGAAATGTCTCAGTTCTGGAGCATTGCAATTGTACAGGGTCACCATCCAGTTAGTAGCAGTGTCTTCCAGTGCCAGAGTGACTTTCTTCCCATCCGTGGGCAGCATTCTCCCGTATATCTGCATGTAGGTAAACATCTGGGCTAAGAAGAACCCCAACCATTTGGGGATTTTTGTCAAACTTCACCCCCAATGGAATCAGTTTCACTTCCGTAGACTGGGGTGGGCCCTCTCTGGATACTTGAGAAGAATGCCCTCATCGTGCTGCTTCAGGGGGGGCAAGCCACCGCTGCCGCCTCTGGCACTGCTAGTTCTTCTTCCTGTGCTCCTTCCTCGCTTCTTCCTCTGACCCTGGGCACTCTTTCAGTTGGGCTTTTAGTTCCTCACAGGACTTTCTCACATATTCCATGGTCTGCTTTAACACTGCTTCCATCAGCTCTGATTTGGGGTCTTCTTTCTCCTTTTCGGGAGGGGTAGGCTCCGGATTTTTCTTTTTAGCTTTTTTCTTTCCTCTGCCTCACATGAGGGTCACTCTCTGAGCCTTTTCCTCCCAGTCCTCTTTCTTTCCAACCCCAAGTGACCACCTGGCTCGATCTCCTTTGGCTGAGGGTTCAGCTTCTTCCAGGTCCCTGGAAGTGGCTTCCTTGGGGTTTGCCAGAGTGATGTCTCTGCCCCAAGACTCCATTTCGCTCTCTTCCATTCTGCTGTTAGGAAGGAACAAGTCGGTCGCGACCCACCTTGGTAGGGCACCTGCCTCTCTGGGTTGGGCACTATGCCGATCTTGCCTTATGTAAGGTCCTAACTCAACAAAGCCACCCAAGAAAGCAGAACTCTTGAAATAGGCATTGTCTCAAAAGGAACTTTTATTAGGGGCTAGTGATAGCAAGGAAAACAAAGCAAGATCTGGAGAAAAATTCCTCCCCCCAGGGTCCCAGGTCCATTTGAATTCCAGCCAATTCACAGGTGGCATTTGTTTTGGTAACTGGCTCCATTTTCATGCTTCTCAAGGTCTCTCTCGCTTTCATTTCCTTCTGGCTCCAAGCGTTCATTAAAATTCTGGCTAGTGATGGTTAGGACTTTGTTTAAAAAATAGCAGAAAGTAAACCATATTCTTTTTTGTTACTGCTGGAGAAGAATGCTTACTGAAAAATCCATGGAGCTAGGATTTTATTTATTAAATTCATTTGTAACCCATCTCACTGTAAAGTGACACTGGGCAAGATGGATGAGATAATATTAACCACGAGTAACGGAGTTTGGCATAAACCTTTTATATTTTGGCTGTTTGAAGAAGATACTGTACTTTCTTGAATGGCAGTGATGCCCTGGAGCTCTGTATTAGTTAACTAGGTCATTCCAATTAACAGGAAGAAAATATGGAGATGGGTCTGGACTTGTTAATGATCTGTTTGCATTCTGACTGATTAGTAGAACATCATTTTATTTGTTGGCTTTAGCCTTTCAATTGCCAAAACAGGCCCTTTATTAATTTCATTGCCATTCTTCTATTTTTTGAAAAACTTCGATAGACACTAAGTAAAAACTTTTTCCACGAACAGGCTCCTTGTCTTAACAACAGTAGAACAGGCCAATGTTTCCTAGGCAGAACTGTACTCCATCCAATAATTACAATAGGGAAATGGCTACCTGCAATCTGTACACATTGCCTAATAATATATCCATAATGATAAATGCATAAGTACTCTTACATCAGTGCACAATGCCAGTAACTGATTTATTTTTGCAACTATTTTCTTGAGCAGTTTAAACTCAAAGGAAATAAAAAACGAGATGCTGAAAGTGCTCTGGTCATACAATACAAATAGTCCTTAACTGACAACCATTCATTTAGTGACTGTTTGAAATTATAATGGCACTAAAAAAAGTGATTTAAGACCAGTTTTCACACTTACGACAGTTGCAGCATTCCCATGATTACCTAATCAAAATTTGGACGCTTGGCAACTGGCATGCATCTATGACCGTTGCAGTATCCCAGGTTCACGTCATCACCATTTGTAACCTTCCCAACCAACTTCCAACAAGCAAAGTCTATATAGCATCCTTTCATAGACTCATCCTCAGTCTATGAAAGACATAGACTTAAATCATCCTGATGTTCAAGTAGAGTTTTTCTTCTTAAGCTGGTTGCATGCTTAAAGTCAGATGTCCAGAGCTGATTCAAGCCTATGTCATCCCATTCCGTTCCCTCCATTGTTCCTTGTCTGCTGCTATTCTGTTGTTACTTCCCTAAAAAGACATAGACAGTTCAGAACGGCATACTAAGCTGAAATGATGTAAAAATTTGAAACTCCTCTCTATTCTTTTTGAACAGAGCACAGAGGAAGCTAAAAATCAGTATTATAAAAAAAGGAAAGAAAGAGAATAAAAATCTCAAAAATGAATCTTGCTTCTGACTTTTTCTTCCATTTATTTGGGCCTCTCATTCTTGATCCATTTATCAGATGCTTCAAGTAGCACACTTGTGTATTGTTGGAAACTAGGAGGTTCTCACACTTTCAGAATAAATACAGCAGCTTTTGATACTATATACTGATTGAGAATAATGAAAGTCGAAGTATAATATCAAACTGGGAGAAGATGTGGGATTGCTAGCATTGTATGTACTTTGAATAATTAGGACCATTATTAAAGAAAGCTTTGTTGGTTCAACATATAAGTAAAATGAAATTGTAGTTATATGACACCATTTTTAGGTCAAACAAGTGTGAAAAAAGCTAATGAGCTTTGAGATTTCCAGAACTCATCAAAATGATATTAAAAGTGTATGGTGGTTTTCTGCTTTTTAATTTCCTGCTTTTTGTATACCTTAACTGATATTAATTATGGAGAACTCAAAAGTTTATATACATTTGTTGCAGTTTTGGCTCATTGCTAATAAAGTTGTTATTCAAGTATTGATTTTGGATGGACTTGAATTAAATCAAGGAAATTTTGCTGCTTCTTCAGTAGCAGGATCTTGCTATGAGCAGTTCTTTATCCTTGTTCCGGTAGTATTAGCTAATAGATCCAGTGCTATTAAATTCTCATACTAAATATTCCTATCATATTTTCATTACTAAAATCTGAAACTACATTGATTATGCCTTCCCTTATAAACCAATATTTTTGTGTGGTAAGCTGCTCTATGACTAACATGTAAGATTTATTCTTGGAACTTTTTTATGTAATTGCCAATAAGATGCAAATAAATGAATTGAAAATGAAGACATGGCAATTGATTGAGCAAAGAACTCTACATATGTGTAGTAATATAAAGCAGAACTGCTCTACAGCACCATCTGTAGATGGTGAAAATAAAATATCATGTGCATTAAAAATAGTGACAGCAGTGTTTGTCCATTAAAACCCTCCCACCATAGTAAGATAATTCCTTAGTAGGACAAACTGAAATAATAAAAAAATAATGTTATGGTTTGCTAGGTAAACATTAAGCAAATACTGTTTGGAGGAGGTGGGTAAAGCCATTTTTCAATAGGTAAAGCCATTTTTTCTATGCCATCTTAATATAAATTGAAACCTATTATGTTCAAAAGTACTTATCCATTCTGACAACTATAATATGTAATATTCTTCTAAAATGACATATATGGGTCCAATGCAGATATGAGAGTATTGTCTTGCAACCAGAGGTTCAATTTATAATTCTGTCTACCAATACTCAGGGAATTAGGTAATGATCTTGTTAGCTGGTGCTCATATCATATAACAATACATTTATTTTTGTGCTTAAGAATCCTGAATGTTGTTATTACTGTGTTACTATTCTTAGATGAGTTGATCTGTTGTACTGTGCAAATCCAAAAAGTCATTAATTGATCATATTTTTGTTGTTCATGTCTGGAGCGTGGCTCAGAGTTTTAAAAAATAAACAAACTCATTTGGATTTCAGGAGCAGAGTTTTATTGAGATTGAACTTTTGCAAAAGTTGGTGGTCTTAAACTCACGCAGAAAGTCTTTAAAAGTACATATTTATATCTTTTCATGATGCTGGTTCCCCCCCACACACACCTTATCGCACTCAAGCCCACCTGCTAATCCCGATCAGCTAATCTGAAGTGCCTAAATAGAATAAATTTCTGTTCGTCCCCTCCCAGGAAAAAGCCCCTTGCATTTGCTGTACCTGTTAACCATGACCTTTTTTCTAGCATAAGCTGTATCTTTATTTTTGTGTTTCCTCTACTTCGGTTGTGTCTGGTTTCCAGTGGCCTACTTATATGTCTAATATCACAGCAACTATCTTGCATGTTTCAAAGCTCCTACTTTTAAAAGCTTAAGTTATTCCATTTTATAATTGTTAAGCCCACTCCTTAAATTTCAGCTAGGATTATTAAGATTAAATGTAATGTGTTGTCATACCTATCTGAATATCTTTAAAATAAATTGGTATTACCCCACCTTAAAATATTATCATTAAACAATTTCTGAAATAATTATTTTTATTTCTTACATTCAGAACCGGAGTCACAGAGCATTTCTAATACCTTCCAAAACTGTTCCTATTTATCTGTATTTTCCTTTAAAGAACCGAATTTCTCATTTTAAATTGTTAAATACTAAATTGTTTCAGGTTTCAGTCTGAAGAATCTGGATAGTTCATTGGTAAAATTGAGTGAGATCAATAGTTCTATTAAAGATATAGAAAATAACTTTATCTATTGTATTCACCCCCTCCCCTAGAAAGCCTACTTTAGAAAAGCTGATTTGAGATAGAAAGCAGAAAAGTCCAAGTTGAGGAGCTCTCCATGTTGAATCTTTCTTTTTCTTCTCCCTTCAGTTTCCCCCCAAAAATGTTTTTGATTGGGCAGAGTTGTATCTCTCTCAACCCGTCACTATTTATATGCATGTGTTAGCTTTTTGTTTAGTTTCCCATTCCCTAACACACCAACATAAAATGTATATGTATGCTAAATATTCCTGGCTCAAATATCTCTGTTGCTAGAAAATTTGTTATTCCTTTATATATATATAAAAAAAGACCAGGTCTCTGGCCTCTTTTGCAATTAAAACCAAAATAACTATGGAAAAAAGCATTTCTTAGCAGAACTCCTGGACAAAATGAAGCTGAGCAGATCACTGTCCTTCATAACATCTTCCCCAGGTTCATCCCTGAGGCACTCTAAATTGTGTGCATGAGAAGTTTCATGTTTTGAGAATAAGGAAAACAGCATTTTCAAACTGGAACAAACAAAAATTTGTCTTGGCTGTCTCACCTGTGGATTGGGGATGAGATGGAGCTGATGTCCTAAGGACATATTCCTCAGAATGGTTAGTAAAGCATCTTGGTGCTGCGGCAAACAGAAAGTAAGATTAAGTCCTCAAAATCCAGTTTTCTCCCCCAAATTTGTGATTGTTTAGTTGTGTCTGACATGCAATTATTAGCAGCTTATGATATGCTCACATTCTTATATATTAAGGTGACCAACTTTTTTACAACAAAAAGGAGGACACGAATAAATTGAAGAAAAAAATATCGTAAATAAAAGAAACATTGTATTTATTGCAACAATAATACAGAATACACTATAATATGATCAATGCATAATAAAAAACATTTGTAAAATAACATTTTATATTGTAATTATGCTTACATGCCTATTAATTATTTAAATGAGTACTTTTCCATTGAATGAATATTTTTTGTCAATGTATCATCTTCTAACAATATATTGGAAATATCTGAACAAGAAATACCCTTCATATTGAATTTTACGGCAAGTGCTGCAGCTAAGTATCAACATTCAATCTCGATTTCTCACTTGTCCCCAAATCTACACGGCTGGACTGCACGGGGGTGGGCGGCAGGTGTTGTGAGCCAGGCGCTCCAGGGTGGCCACGTAGATGCGCAGGGTGAAGTGGTGGCAGCGCAGGTCAGCACTGCGTAGATCACCAGATGGCGCGGCCCATGGAAGGTCAACTGCCTGCCGCACCCCTGCCCACAGCTGCCCTGCCAGCACCGCTGCCCTGCCGTGGAGAGCCGGCCCCGCGGCTCGCAAAGCACCAGCCGAGCCAGCTCCAGCCCTGAGCCACCCCCCAGCACCACCGCCCACCCTGCGCATCCCCGTAGAGCCGGCCCCATGGCTCGCAAAGGCAAAGTGCCAGCTCCGGCCCTACAGCTGCCCCCCAGCACCACCGCCCACCCTGCGCATCCCCGTAGAGCCGGCCCCACAGCTCTCAAAGGCAAAGCACCAGCTGCTCCGGCTCCGGCCCTGCAGCCGTCCCCCCAGCTGCCCCCCAGCACCACTGCCCACCCTGCGCATTCCCGTAGAGCCGGCCCTGCGGCTCGCAAAGCACCAGCCGCGCTGGCTCCGGCCCTGCAGCCACCACCCCCCAGCACCACCGCCTACCCTGTGCATCCCCGTGTAGAACCGAACAGAGAAGATCAAGAGAAACTTACCGCTCCAGTCTCCTCCAGCTATCTGCGGAACTAAGTAAGAGATGGTGTAGTTGGGTAGCAGTGAGGGGTGCAAAGTTCCTGCAACTTGCATGTGCAAAGTTTGCCGCCTGGGTGTTTTGGCGCACTCAGCAGCAATTCCTATTGGCTTTTGAAAGCCAATAGGGGGAGTAGCACAGCTCAGGCAAAAGTTGAAAAAAACCATCAAAAAAAGGTCCTGGAATGACTTCTGGGCGTTCTATGAGGGGAAAAAAGCCCTGCAGATGAGTCTTCAAATATGGAAAAGGAGGACATTTAGGAGGACACTTTTTGAGGGAGGACAGAATTCAAAAAAGGAGGACTGTCCTCCCAAAAGGACAGTCATTATATTCATAATGATCCATAAGCTGCCTATCCATGCTTTCTGACATACATTTTAACCCTTTCATTTATAATTAAAGGTCTGTTTTCATTTCCCTGCCCATACTAATAAAGTACTGGTAATGATTCTCTTTCCCTCTGCATTTCCACAGGAAATTTGTTATTTTCTTTTTATCATTGCAATGCTCTGTGTTAGTTGAATTCAGTGGAGTTAAATGATGAAGATAACAGCTGGTATTATCCGCATCTTTGACGGCCCTCTACTTCAAATCTCTGGGTGCCTTCCTTCAGCAGTTTTTTGTAGATATTATATAGTATTAGACATAAGATTGAACTATGTAAACATAATAGTCAACAATTTAGCCTTCAAACAATAGTTCCCCAGAACTACCTTCTGTTTCTAACTGATAAGAAGGACTGGAACCACTTCAAATCAATAGCCTCAAACCAAAATCATACCAGATGGCCCAGAAAGATGTTATAATTGAAAGTATTAAAAGCTATAACCATGCTGGACATGTCTTGAGAGGAGGACTACGACAAACAAATGGGCTCATGGGCTTTTAGTGACAATAATCCTGGAGTGGGTGATTGCAACAATAAAGGGACCAAAGATCTTAATCTGATTGCAGCAAATACAATAGACCTTGCGGGTCTTTTCCTGCACTGACTGATGGCCTCTCAGTCAATCCTAGGCAAGGTTATGCTTTAAAGATAGAACAGCAAAAGCCTGAGCCTTGCAGGTCAGACTGGGCAAAAAGCAGACATCCAGGAATGCAGATTCTAATGAGTAACATGACTCATCTGTGCATTTGGGTGAAGGCTCAGCAAAGCTGATTTATTGACCCCAGCCTCTGGGAGAAAATGCTGAGAACATCTTTTCAACCCTTAGCTTTGTTGTGTTTGTCTTGTTGTACCATGCTTAGCATTCTGGATTCCACCCCATTCTACTGTATTCCCTATTTCTCCCCTTCAATATGTTGTTTGGCCACTGGACCTGTGCTAAGCCTGTGGATTAGTTTGCAGTATCCTAAGATATTGGTAAAAAGAATTGCTTCTTCTAAAATACCATTCTACTTGTGCTGTTATATCTCTTATATTTCCAGCATAGGGAAAAAGCTATTGAGAGACTCAAGGGAATTAGTAGGCTTGAATTCTCTCCATTTAGTTTTCTTCATAAGTCATTCATCAAAATGGCCAGAGCAATGTATTCCCCTGACTTTTACCAGGCAGGTAAAGAGTGGGTTAGGAAAGAGGCTGTGAGATTTAAAAATGTGCAGATATTTTCAATGTGTTGCTATTTATGCAATACTAGATTAATAAAATGAAGGTTTTTTTATACAGTATTCATTTTCAAAACCATTCTATTGCAGTCTCACACCTGCATATGCCATAAACTATATCCTAGAGCAGCTTTTCCTTTGCCCCTTGTTATGCTGTCATTACTTTCTAAAAAAAATCAAAATGACACATAATACCCAAAATATTTTTAACCAATAAAACATACTGTGCTTGAGGCAACTTCATCTAGCCCCAAACAGTGAAAAGTAATCAAGACAGGTACAAAACCTTGCAATCCCCTAAACAAAAGCTAGATATTAGAACCTTCCAAAAGGTAGGTAAGGTTGGGGTTATTTGGATCTTGGGTGGGGAGTAGAATGCAATTCCATTGTGCAGGTAACAGAAGGCATGTCTCCTCGACTCCACCATAACTCTGTTTAATGGCAGGACTTGGAGTCCGCCCACCGTTTTAGATCTTGTCAGATGGATGACTTGTATTGAAGCCTGATTTACTAAGTGTTAATCTTTTTAGAGTATAAACATCTTTGATTTCATTAAACTTGGGTCTCTGCATTATGGAATGTGCTATTTTAATTTTCTTTCTTTCTTTCTGACACTTGTGCTAATGGTGGCAGAGCTATATATTCTTCCCACAGAAAGTTCCTGGAATGGCTATCATGGGGAAATTCTAAAGGACAGTTATGGTAAATCAGTTGCCGCAAAAAATTACAGATTTAAAGAAAAAGAAAGACAATGTACATATAGCCAAGTTGACAGTAATAATCACATATTACAGAATACTGCTAAGGTCCTGCCTCAACTCCTCCCCCAAGAAAGCAGAATGCTTGAAACAGGCATTGTTTCAAAAAGAACTTTTATTGAGAGATAGTGATAGCAAGAGAGCAAAGCAAGATCTAAAGTTTTCCCATGCAAATTGCTGTGCTAAAACATTTGTTTCACAAAATCTCACCCCAGAGCTCAACTGTCCAGTTTGCATCCAGCCAATCCACAGGTGTGAAGTTGTTATGGGAACTGGAGCTAATAAGGGATGGTTCCCAGGTGCTTCATTGGATCTCGCAACGGACTGAAGATAAGGCAGATGGCCCCTGGCACATTCCATTCTCCACTTCATGCCCAAAGAGATACATCAAAGTTGAGGAGAATCAAAGCAGAGGAAGTATAAGCCACGAGCCCCCTTCCCAGCAAAGGTAAAACCTCCTCCCTCACACTAGAATGGCAGAGTCCCAAAAAGAAGGATTGAAGGGGTTTCTGACATGCTGCCCCCCTTAATAGAAGGAGAAATCCGCCTGCAGAAACAATAAAATAGGGAAGAGAACAATAGGTTAATTAGGTTTATCTGGGTACCGAGCATGAAAATGTTTAAATAATATAGAGGCTCTTAACATGCTTTTTATGTACCTACTTATTTTCGGAGGCTGGAAGAACTTTCCAAGCCACCAAATATTGGACAGCCCCATGGTGCCTACGGGAATCTAGGATGTCCTTAATTTCAAAGGGCTGCACTCTCTCTATCATAATAGGTTGTGATGCAGGAGGAGCTTTAATACCTTAAAGGCGAGTGTATTTTTGGTTTTGTAAATTACAATGGAACACCGGGTGGATTTGCCTTAAGGGGTTTGGGAGTTCTAACTCCACAGTAACTGGGTTTATAATACATTTAATGGGAAAGGGTCCTACAAACATGGGCCTAGCTTCTTTGAAGGTTGAAATGACTGTAGAAACTTAGTAGATAGGTAAACCCTGTCCCTGATATGGAAAGGTTTGGGTTCTATTCTTTTTTTATTGGCTTGAACTTTGAAAGTGTCCCTGGCTTTGTCTAGAGCTTTCCTTACTATCAACCAGGTATTTGTAACTGATTTATCCATTCTTTAAGGGAAGAGATGGTGGGTTAAATAGTAGGCAGTTCTGGCATTGGTTTAAACACCTGCCCTGTAGCCACTTGAAAGGGAATGTATCTGGTACTAGTGTGAATAGCATTGTTATATGCCACTTCAGCAAACGGCAGGAGGTCGGTCCAAATGTCTGTTGATAGTTAATAAAACATCTAAGATATTATACTAGAACTGAGTTTATTCGTTCTGTCCCCCCATTCGTTTGAGGATGATGACTAGAATTCAAGCCCTGTTCTGTGCCCAAAAGATCCAAAAAGGCCTTCCAGAACTTGGAAGTAAATTGGACATCCCTGTCCAAATTATGCATTGGGGGGGCTCCATGTAGTCAGTAGATGTGTTGAAGAAACATTTTAGCTAAGGTTTTGGTGATTGGGATCTTCTGGCATGGGATGAAGTGGACCTATTTTGAGAATAAGTCAGTCAAGACCCAAATAACTGTGTTTCCCGCACTGTCTGGCAGTTCCACAATAAAAGTCCATAGAGATCTTTCTCCAGGGTACTGAAGGGTTAGCTACTGGCTGTAAAAGGCCAGGCATTTTTCCTTGCATACATTTTGCTGTGGCACAAACAGGACAGCTGGCTACATAATTTTCAATGTCCTTTTTCAATTATGGCCACCAGAACTGCCTCTTTACTAGGTGAAGGGTTTTCACAAACCCGAAGTGTCCCGCTAGTTTTGAATCATGGGAGGCTTGCATAGTTGTTAGCCTTTGCGTGCCTGGGACATACAGTTTTTCTCCTACTCATGCCAGTCCATCTCGCATTGAGCAGAGATTCTTGTACTTTGAGAATCATTTACCTGTCTCAAGGGCCTGCTTGAACTTGGTTGGGGCAGAGCCGTCCATTTGGGTGGGGGTCCTCTTCTATGTTCTTGTAACAATTGGCACAGCCAATTGCTGGGCTGGTAATGGAGGTTTGACTACCTCTGCTTTGGTGTTGTTATAGTGTGGCATTCTAGATAGAGCATCAGCTAAGAAATTCTTTCCTCCCAGCAGGTAATGGAGAGTAAAATTGAATTGGTGGAAGTGTTGAGCCCACAGTGCTCATTGGGGATTAACTTCCTAGGTGTCTTAAGAGCTTCTAAATTTTTGTGATCAGCCCATATTTGGAAAGGGATCTTGCTCCCTTCCAGGAAGTGTCTCCAGGTGAGGAGGGCCCTGTGCACTACATAAGCTTCCTTCTCCCACACTGCCCAATGTTGTTCAGTTTCTGATAATTTTTTGGAGGTGTAAGCACAGGACTGCAGTTTTTCCTGTTCATTCCCTTGGAGTAACACTGCTGGCATCAGCCTGGATTATGAATGCCTTTTCTGGATCTGGGTGCTTTAGAATTGGCTCTGCCAAATTTCGCACCCGTAAGGTTAGCCAAAATGGGTTCAAACATTTCTCCCCTATGCTGGAAATGTAAAACAGCATTAGGTTCATACTACCATATGTGGTGGGAATGCCCAAAGATCCGTGAGTATTGGAACAGGACATGAAACTGGTTGAGGGATATATTAACACTGGACTTAGAGTTAAAACCTGAACTCTTCTTGTTGGGAATAACGACAGAAAAATATGACAAGGGAACAATCTACCTGCTGCTACACATCCTGACTGCAGCTAGGCTTGCTTTAGCGCAAAAATGGAAGAGAAGGAAATTCCCACAGAGGAAGAGTTAATACATAAAATATTAGCATATGCAGAAATGGACAGGCTCACAATGATATTAAAAGATAAATGTGGATCAGTTTATTATGAAACCTGGGATAAATTTTACCGCTGGAGGAATTTGAAGAGGACAGTAGGGATTAAAGACGAATGTTAAGATAGAAATATATGTTATTTTAGAACAAGTATTGTATATAAAACTTAGATGTATATGTAGAGATGAATAATTGATTGTAAAAAGTGGAATAATCTGATAAGAATGTATATACTGTAATGTTACATCAAATCCAATGTTTGTTTGTTTTTAATTGTATTATAAATAAAATTTGTAAAAAAAAAAAAAAGAAAGAATCGGCTCTGCCAAGAACAATCTTTTTAATATTTTGAACGCCGCTTGGCATTCCATCATCCATTTCAGAGCAGAATGGGAGCTTTAGGTTCTTACCTTGGCCACACTTCCTTCGCTTCAAGCCTACCACCTCCACCCATTTGCCTGCAGCATTCCTCCTCAGCTGAACCACCCCCGCCCATTCTCCCTGGCCCTCCACCTCGTGCCCTTCAGCCTGGCCCATTCACCAAGGCTCCCTTTGTCCCGAGCTTTGGGCCACATGGGACAGTTAGCCAACAGCCAATCGGATCGGTGGCAGGCAACAGCCATGTTGCTCTTGGGGGCAGTGTGCGATGGGCTATCTCAGGGGCTGTGTTGTGAGGTAGCAGGTGAATAGCAGGGCCTGCGCGGCTTCTCTGATTGTGGGGGGAGGAGGAAGGAGGCAAACGGCACTAGCGCAGCTCCAATTGTGGGGAGGAGCCTGGCACGGGGCAGGAAAGATGGGGCATCAGCCAACTCCCCGTTCAGTGTGAGGCTGGAGTCCAGGAGCAGAGGCAATGGAGGGGAGGGTGGAAGAAAAAAAACAAAGCTGGTGCTCTCCAAGCTTTTTTTTTTTAAGGTGCCAGAGGCTCCAGGCAGAGAGGGCAACAGGCAAGCAGTGGTGGGTGGGGCTTCCCATTTTGACCCCTCTTGCCTGTCATTGCCTCTGCTCCTGGACTCCAGCCTGACGGACCTCTCCAGGGCTCTCAGCTCACCTCTCTCTACATTAAAATATTTGCTTCACAAAACCCCACTCCAGAGCCCAACTGTCCAGCTTGCATCCAGTCAATCCACAGGTGTGAAGTTGTTATGAGAACCGGAGCTGATAAGGAACAGTTCCCAGGTGCTTCACCGGATCTTGCAACGGACTGGAGATAATGTGGCACATTTCATTCTCCACTTCACACCCAAAGAGATACACCAAAGTTGAGGAGGAACAAAGCAGAGGAACTACAAGCCACAAGCCCCCCTCCCAGCAGAGGAAAAACCTCCCCCCCACTAGAATGGCAGAGCCTCGAAAAGGATTGAAGGGATTTCTGACAAATACACAGAAACCATTATTCCTGAAATTCTGCTCATTATATTGGATATTTATAATGAAACTAAAAAGAAAAGACCTAAAACAGATAGCACCTTTCCTTAAGAAATTAAGATTTCTCAACTGCTGAAGCAAATTTCACATTAAGAAACCAATATTTTATTGTGACCTGTCCCAAAGCAGAAAAAAATCATGGTTGTCAGTTGCCAATCACTTCTCATTATCTTTGCATAGTGAGAATATCTTGGCCAAATTTTCTTGGGAGGTGGAGGGTTGATTATGCATTGTTGCCATGCAATTAAAAATAGAACTTCTTTAAATAGCTGATGAAATATAAACTGATAGTTTGGTCTGAGAAAGATGAGTTGAAAAATTAGCAACTAATGCATTTATTACATTTTAGAATATAACAGATTTTCAACCGATAAATATAGCCCTTCTATCACCCATAAAATATTTTGCTTTATTTACTTAGTTTTCTTCTGGAAACTTTAAACATTCTTTTATAAACAAGTACAGGTGTTTGTGACTCAGAAGCTCAAATTGTCATATTTTAGCATTTTAGCAATGATTACTAATTTCTTTTGGCCTTTTAATTTATTTCTGGAAGACTTTTTTCTGTACATAATAAATAATACTAGAAAACTCCCTGAAGAACATATTTTGGTATCAGTATCCAAAAGAAGGGAGTAGAACTTATAAATTGCAAAATTTAGGAATCTTTTGAAGGCATCGGAGCTGAGCTAGTCTAAATGATATCATTATTGATTTCAATCAGCAAGCACATCTATTTGTGCATTTTTCTAATGAGATGATTAAAGAATAGAATACTTTATTGGCCAAGTGTGATTAAATACACAAGGAATACAAGGTAGTAAAACAAAGAGATTGCCAAGCTTGGGTAACTCATTATTGAAAAAGTTTGTATTTATATTCCCAGTTCTCCTCAGTTACTCTTAAATTGACCTTAAACAAACCAAAGTATAGTAATATAGTAATATCAGATAATGTCTATTTTTCCCCTTTAAAGAAAATTAATTATGCAAGCATACTTTTTATATTCATGAATTCATTCAAAACATGGTTGTACACATATTTTAAATTTCTCTTCCTCTCTGGGGCAACCTAATGATTCACCTGCAGTGAAGATGATAGATGAATGGTTTTCATAATAGTGTTTGATTGTAATGGTAAACCTATGATAATGTCAAAGGTGATATGCCACAATGTTTTGGGTGATACTCCAACATTCACCAACAACTATTTTCAAAAGCATGCCCTGGAGATTGTATGAGAATGAGGTTTGCTCTCATGCAGTTTTCGGAGCCTCCAAAAATCCCACAAGAATGAGCCATTCTTTAGTACAGTTTTCAGAGGCTCAGAGGCTCTGCATTCTCCAAAGCTGCTTTAAAAATGAAGGCCTTGTGCAACCCAGAGTAGCCTCATATAGATTGCAGGTGCTTGTCAACAGAAAGAGAATACTGCCTGAAAGTAAGCAGTGCACTTTGGGGAACAGCACAAAGCAGCCTTTCTGAGTGGCAGCAGGGGCACTAGGGTTCAAGCTGAGGCCCAAGCATTGCTGCCAAGTGCTGAGGCCTAGATGAAGCGAAGGGTGTTAGAGAATTGTTTCCTTTTTGTTTCAGGAACAACAACAACAAAAGGCTCATCAGAGGGAGATTCTACCTGTAACTAAGGAGGAATTTGCTGACAATGAATCAATGGAACAGCTTGAATACTGGAATTGTGGTTGTTCCATCATTGGAGGTCTTCAAGAAAAGATTGGACAACCATTTGTCCAGGACAGAATAAAGATTCCTGCCTTGGGCTGGGGATTGGACTAGAAGACCCACAAAGTTCCTTCCAGCCCTATGATTCTATGAGGTGTGTGACACACCAGCAGAGTCAAGTTAGGCATTTTCCGAATTTTTGACACATCAAGCTGAAAAGGTTCATCACTGCAAAGTTCTAGCCCTAGATGGCTACAAAGAGAATTTCTGTAACTATTTGTTTTCATCTGGATTTATCCAATCCAGATATAATCCTAATAAATGGGTTTGGACAATTGGAGACAATGGTATGGGTAATCTCAGTCATTGATTCTTCTCAAGTTAATTGTAATACAGCTTTACTGTTGGTTAATCCTGGAAGTGCACATTGAAGATAATAATAATCTTTTATAATTAATTTTATTATGTGTTTTTATTCAGTATTAGACCATACTTAATGTATTTTTAATGTCAGGTCAGTATAACTCAGTCTCTCTGAAGGTAGATAGGTTTTGTTATACTGTCTGTAAAACTAGGCAGACTTTGGATACTCATTGATTACATCATTAATTGTAATATATTGGTATGCCTTCTTGTGTTTGGTTCTGTTTAGTTCTGTTTTATTTGAATGTTTAATTTTACTATTGGCCTATGGCTGTAATAATAATAATGATGATGATGATGATAAAGTTGGAAGGGACCTTGAAGGTAATAGTAATAGTAGTAAAGTTGGAAGGGACCTTGGAGGTCATCTAGTCCAACCCCCTGCTCGGGCAGGAAACCCTACCCCATTTCGGACAAATGGCTGTCCAGTCTCTTCTTAAAAACTTCCAGTGTTGGAGCATTTACTGCTTCTGGAGGCAAGCTGTTCCCCTGATTAATTGTTCTCACTGTCAGGAAGTTTCTCCTTAGTTCTAGGTTGCTTCTCTCCTTGATTAGTTTCCACCCGTTGCTTCTTGTCCTGCCTTCAGGTGCTTTGGAAAATAGCTTAATTCCCTCTTCTTTATGGCAGCCCTGAGATATTGGAATACTGCTATCATGTCCCCCCTTGTCCTTCTCTTCGTTAAACTAGACATACCCAATTCTCGCAACCGTTCCTTATATGTTTTAGCCTCCAGTCCCCTAATCATCTTTGTTGCTCTTCTCTGTACTCTTTCTAGAGTCTCAACATCTTTTTTACATCGTGGTGACCAAAACGGGATGCAGTATTCCAAGTGTGGCCTTACCAAGGCATTGAAGAGTGGTATTAATACTTCACGTGATCTTGATTCTATCCCTCTGTTAATGCAGCCTAGCACTGTGTTGGCCTTTTTGGCAGCTGCAGCACACTGCTGGCTCATATTTAAGTGATTGTCTACTAGGACTCCGAGGTCCCTCTCACAGTTACTACTATTGAGCATGGTGCCACCTATTCTGTACTTGTGCATTTGGTTTTTCTTGCCTAAATGTAGAACCTTGCTTTTTTCACCATTGAATTTCATTTTGTGAGTTAGTGCCCAGTGTTCAAGTCTGTCCAGATCCTTCTGTATCTGAAGCCTGTCTTCTGGAGTGTTGGCTATTCCTGCCAGCTTGGTGTCATCTGCAAATTTGATGAGTTCCCCATCTATCCCGTCATCCAAATCGTTGATGAAGATGTTGAAGAGTACTGGGCCCAGAACAGAGCCCTGGGGCACCCCACTACACACGTCCCTCCATATAGATGCAGTTCCATTGAGGACCACTCGCTGAGTACGGCCGGTCAGCCAGCTACGGATCCATCTGGTGGTGGTTCTGTCTACCCCACATTTTTCTATCTTGTCAAGTAGTAGGTTGTGATCTACTTTATCAAATGCCTAACTGAAGTCCAAGTAAATTATGTCCACAGCATTCCTCTGATCCACTAATTTTGTCACTTGGTCAAAGAATGCAATAAGATTTATCTGGCATGATCTATTTTTGACAAACCCCTGTTGGCTTTTAGTAATGACTTTGTTTGCCTCTAGGTGTTCGTTGATTCGTTGTTTGATTATCTTTTCCATGATCTTCCCAGGTATTGAGGTCAGGCTGATAGGTCTGTAATTTCCTGGATCCATTTTTTTTCCTTTTTTGAGGATGGGAACTACATCAGCTCTTTTCCAGTCCTCTGGTAGTTCCCCTGTGTTCCAGGATCTTTGAAAAATATAGTTCAGTGGCTCCGATATCACATCTGCCAGTTCCTTGAGAATTCTGGGGTGTAATCCGTCTGGTCCTGGCGATTTGAACTCATCTAGGCTGGACAGGTGCTCACTAACGATTTTCTTGCCTATCTTAACTTGTGTTTCTGTTTTGTTTTTTGTGGCACTATTTTGGATAGGTTGGTCTGTTTTTTCCCTTTGTGTAAAGACAGATGCAAAAAATGAGTTAAATAGTTCTGCTTTCTCCCTTTTGCTTGTCACCTTCTTTCCACTTCCACCCACTAATGGACCAATCATTTCCTTCACTTTTTTCTTGTTTTTTACATGTTGAAAGAAGCTTTTTTTGTTTTTTTTGACTTTGGTCGCAAGCCTCAGTTCATTTTGAGCCTTGGCTTTCTTCACTTCATCTTTGCAGGCTCGGGCTATTTGCTGATATTCTGACTTAGTTATGTTCCCCTCTTTCCACTTTCTATACTTGTCCTTTTTATTTTTCAATTTGTCAGAGAGGTCATATAGTCCACCCCCCTGCTCAAGCAGGAAACCCTATACCATTTTGGACAAATGGCTGTCCAGTTTCTTCTTAAAAATGTCCAGTGTTGGCGCATTCACCGCTTCTGGAGGCAGGTTGTTCCACTGGTTAATTGTTCTAACTATTAGGAAGTTTCTCCTTAGTTCTAGGTTGCTTCTCTCTTTGGTTAGTTTCCACCAGTTGCTTCTTGTCCTGCCTTCAGGTGCTTTGGAAAATAGCTTGACTCCTCTTCTTTGTGGCAGCCCCTGAGATATTGGAACACTGCTATCATGTCCCCCCTCGTCCTTCTCTTCATTAAACTAATAATAAACTGATTGATTGATTGAAGTCCTACATTTTCATTCAGTTGTCCATTTCTTCAGATGCATAAATCTTATTTTGAAATACAAGTAAATTTACATCTATGTTTACAGAAGAACAGGGGAAGGAACAATAAGCAATAAACAAAGTAAATGTGATCAATTAAGTGAAAAGAAATCTAGTTGCCTCTCTTTAAATTGTCCAACTCAAATGCTAGTCAAACTCCAATAAACTGTACTTTGCAATGTTTATTCAAGTATATGGCCCCAATTGCATTTTTTTTTGTTACCCCAACCAAAATCTGTCACCAGAATTGTTTAAAATGCAAATACTTCCCTGTCATTTTGCCCATAGATAACAGACTGATTTTGCTCATCCTGTTGCTATAGTTATTAGGGCACAGCAGCTATTAGCTGCATTTTAAAAGTTTGAATATGCTTTGGTATACAATTCAAGAGAGAGAATCCTTGTATTGTATTTCATAATTGTATGAAATAAAAGCCCATCCTTGGAACTTATCAGTTATTTCTTCGAGGTTATCACACTGATATGTTTTAAAATGAATGAATTGAAATTCTTTCATTTTGGAACTTATTGTGTGGTTTCTAAGTGACATGGAAACAAGAAATTAAGGACTGTTTGATTGTCATTTAGTAATGAACCCACAAAGGAAAATGAAATCAGCAAAATACTGTATATTTCTTGTGGATGGTAATATATAAAATAGAGGTATTTATCATTTTGGTTTTATTTCCTATTTTTCTAAAATTTATCCTATGTCCTTGGATGTAAGTAAGAATGCTTCTCAGTTTCTATTTTCATTTTTTTCATTAAATATTTTTAATTTTATTGATCCTTTAGTATGTGAGTTATAATATTGTCACACAATCAAAAGATTCTTCAATCTGAGTATGGCATTTTATAGTGCTTTCACTGTACATAGGAAACAGCTTTACAAAAATGTTTCTATTTTATTTTAAAATGTTGAAAATAGTCATAATAGTTAAGATGACCAACCCCATTATCTATTATAGCTATAGCTGTCCAAAACATCAAAAGTAAATCCACTTAGTTTAATTAGCCAGGGTGCAAAACAGAGCATAGGAATTGTAACATTCTGCAGGTAATGGAAAAATAATGAAATGGGGAAAAAAAAACCAAATCAGGAAAGGACACCATTTGTGATTCGGCTAAATGTATAGACCATAGGTGATATAAAGATGACTGTAAGGTTAATTTAACAATCTTAAATTAAAAGACTGTTATCAAACTTTAAAGAATATTTTTTTTAAAAAAAGTTCTCCCAACGTTCCAACAAGAAAGTATCAGATTTCAGAACTCTGGTTTGGATACTTTTAGAAATATGTCTGTAAAACATTCAGGTAGTTTCCTAAAATATTAATGGTACTAATTAGGTATTTAATTTTTAATTTATTTTTCTTTTGTTTTTACTTGGCTCCTTTATTTTTTTTACTGAATTTGGTATGTATTGTATTTTCATATGGTTTTGATGCCTTTATCTTTAAATTGCCCAGAGTCACAATCAGAGTGAGATGGGTGATATTTAAATTTGTTAAATACATAAATAAAATAAACTTCTCCCTCTGAAAATAGAACTTCAGGAAGCAAACTTTTATAGCAGGAGTAAAGAAATAAACTCTCCTTTGCTGCTTGCAGTATGCCAATTGCTCATCTTTCTGGAAATAACCTTTGTCCAACAGAGTAGAACATTTCTGTAAAACAAATAACACGGACTTTGGTGTTCGACCATTACACGAGGTATGCATATTGTCAACTCTACAATGAACCTGGATGCAGCCATTTCCTTTGTTCTAAGTTGCCACAAGATTGGAAGGGGGATGGAGGATTTCTACTAGACAAAACATTTTATGCTCCTGTGGGACCAAGGTCATTTCTGTCAGTTAGGGGCATTTAGTTAGAAAGCCCACCAAACTCTTCTATTGGGGAACATAGCTAATTGCATAGCAATGGGGTGGGAAGTTTAACTTTGTAATATTGTTGCTCTCTGAAGGGAACTTCAGACTTGGTTTCACTTTTGACCATGCCAATACTATGTAACCAATAAACATGTTCTTTGAGGAAATCGCAAGCCTTGGAGTTCTGATTTGTTTGGTCTTGTTTATCGGAACCTTGACATTAAACTAAGTCTCATTCAAAATGCTATCTTTCCTGGGGTGCTGCGCCCTGGCTGCTTACCTACTACCTTGGGAGGACAGAGAAGACTCAATGAAGACTTTGCTATGGAGAAAAAAGAGGAATCCACTGCTGGTCACACTGAGGATTTGGCCATTGGAACACAAGCGGCTCCTCTGGCCACCGAAGAGGCCCTGATGACAAGGGCCCAGTCAAAGAGCTGGATAATCCAGCCAGGGAAGTTGATGCCTCAAGAAGGAATCACCATCCTGGCAGACCTCTATCAATCGGAACTGATCCTTCAGTGCAGAAACACTCCTAAGCCTTCTGAAAAAGAGCTGTTCTTAATCCTGCTACAGGGTCCATCTTCCGCAGTGCAGAAAGAAAGGGTTGACTGGATGGGACAACTCAACTGACTGGAATTTACAGACTGCAGTTCACAGTCCCTCAGTCAAGCAGATAAAGGAAAAATTTGACCGACTGGAAGTCAAAGATGGGATTCATAAAGCCCAGTGTGAATGCACAAAGGGCGGTAAAGTGAAGACATATCCATCACTTCCACCCCCTTGCTGAAGCCCCAGTCCTGTTGCTGGCACCCACACCACTTTGCCCACTCCTCCATTGGCTGCAGGCTTGAGCTCTCAATCCCAGCAAAACCCTTTGCATCAGCCTCGCTCTGCGAACCTGGGTACGCAGCAGAGAGGATTCCAGAGAGTGGTGCGACCTTGGCCCTGATATCAGCAAGCAGCTCAGCAACCAATGTATCTGGCACCACAACACCTGGAGCCACCATCTATCAAACCCACTTTTGATGAAGACTCCGAGAAGTTGCCATTCTTCCTAAACCAGGTGTGGGCCCAGCTGGATTGTTATACCTACATCTACCGTGACGATGCCACAATGGTGAATGCAGTGACAGCCAATTTGGAAGGGGAAGCGGAGTAGGTGACCAACCTTCATGATGAAGGGGTTTCAGAATTGCTGGATGCAAATTTATTCATGGAACAGCTGAGGCCAAGATTTGAGGATGAATCCCAAGCCCTGTAAGTGGAAAAGGAGATCCATCGCTTGAGGCAGAGAGGTCGCCCAGCGAAGGAATATGTCCAAGAGTTCAGGAGAGTCACTTGTTGCCTGGGACAGTGGCCAGAGAAGCCCCTGATCCACTATTTCAAACAAGGGCTGGACCGCGACCTGCTACAAGCATGCATCTACTGAGGGATTCTGAACCAGCTGCGAGAAAGGTATAACATGACAGTAACCTTGGACATCTAACTGGATCATGTCAATAGACCAACTACCACCAAGCCAAAGCCAAGACGAGGTCCTAAGAAGCACCTGGATGGTGACACCAAGCCACACCAACCATCGACATTCCTCGAGCAGCTGCTGGGCTCCCATCAAATGCTTCCAATGTGGGCAGCAGAGCCATCATGCTGCTGAATGCTTAGCTCCTGCCCCCAAGCAAAAGCTAAGAAAGCCACTGCCACGAGCAGGATGGGAGAAGTCTAATTGGGCCAAGCAGGAGCAAGCTGTCCAAATCTCCTCCCCACCCCAGGGAGAAGCAGGAGCCTCACCTGAACACCTGACCTTACCGGTGCCTTATGATAGCGATGAGGATGATGAAGATGATCCGATGGTAAGTCAACCCATCCCACCTTTCACTATTCTCGCCAAGATTATAGTGCCAAAGTCAGGAATCCAAATTGATTTAGATGTTTTAATAGACTCAGGTTGCACCAGATGCCTAATCAACCTTCCCACAGTTCTTAAGCTGGAGATTCACGCCAGATTGTTGCCCCTAGCCATGACATTTGAACAGGCAATTGGATCTCTTATTGGAGGTTCCCCACAGTTCTTAAGCTGGAGATTCACGCCAAATGTTGCCCCTAGCCATGACGTTTGAACAGGCAGTTGGGTCTCTTATCGGAGGTTCCCCAGCAATGCACCTAACAGTGTCATTGTGGAAATTGGACAGCATTGGGAAATCATTCATTTTGTGATGGTCCCTAAGATAAAAGAGACTGTGATTCTAGGCTTGGCTTGGCTTGACAAGTGGTGTCCAAATATTTGATGGGAGAACAGTGTGCGAACTCTGAGATTAGCCATGATACCTCTCCCACCAACTGACCTCAGTGAGGTAAAGGGGGCTGCTGCCATCGGAGCTCATGAGGAGCCTATTGAGACATTAAAAGCTGCCATGGAACAATTGCCAGGGATCCAACTTATCCCCAGCGAGTATCGCAATTTGGTGGAAGTTTTTAGTGAAAAGGAATGCGACACCTTCCTCCTCATCAGGCTCCTGACTGCGCAATTGAAATACTACCAGGAGTCAAGCTCCCAAAGCCCAAAATGTACACTATAATGCCTTGGAAGTTGGAGGAACTGTGGGACTATATTGACAAAAATCTGGCCAGAGGGTTCATACAACCTGCAAAATCATGTGTGGCTGCCCCAGTGTTGTTTAAAGAGAAGAAAGATGGTCTTTGAGGCTCTGCATGGATTTTAAGGGGTTAAACGCTATCAGTGTAGAAAATATGTACACTCTCCCCCTGATGAAAGACACGTTAGCCCACCTGGCAAAGGAAATTTTTTCATGAATTGGACTTGAGGGAGGCCTATCACTGAGTGTGAATTAGAGAGGGGGATGAATGGAAGATAGTTTTCAATTGCCCCTTAGGGAGTTTCCAGTTCAGGGTGAAGCCTTTTGGACTCCAAGGAGCTCCTACTGTATTTATGCAACTGATAAATCAAGTGCTGCATGATCACCCATAGAAGATAGTTGAATCAGGACTCGATACTTATTGAGGGCAAAGGACATCCTGCAGCTAAATAAGCTTTTATTCAGCTTTCATCTTGGCATTCAGTTTAATAGCCAAGAATTTGTAGATATCTGTTTCACTTTTTTCAACTTCAACACTGGTGCAGGCTTTATAGAAATAAAACATTTCTGAATATTTTTTCCTACTGAATAAGAAACTTATTCCTTATCAACATTCTTTACTCTTCTGCAGCCTAGGTGACAACATAGGAAACTGTATCGGACCACGGGGAGAGAAGTAACCAGACTAAATAGGAAGGTACTAGGAGATGGGGAAAAGGGAGGAAAAAGAAGCAGAAAGTTAGATAAGGAAGATAGAAAGGATAAAGGAAAAGAAGAAATTGAGGCAAGGAAGAAAACACCAGCAAACAGGAGTGTTGGAAACATGATTAAAATACCAACAAAATTGGATTGGTAAGAAAAAGAGTTTGTTCTGCAGAAAATAGAAAAGCGGTTTGCAAAGCGCGGTGGATCCTGGTGAGAGACTTCAACAGGAAGTTCTAAACCCAGAGACCACACCAAAATATTCAAACATTATATACACTCCTATCGCGACGTCCCCAACCCCATCCCCTTAGGTCCCATTTGAGAGGACTTCTGGGGACATAATCTGTCTGATCCGCCTAGCCAGAATACATCATCCCTCCCCCTCAGTTACATTGTTTAGAACTTCCCTCTGCCATCCTTTTGTCTTGTTAAGTGTGTCTTCTAGCAAGCCTCCTGGAATCTAGTGCCTACCTGCAGGGCTTGGCTAATCTTTCTATTGTTAATCAATTGTGACTGTTTTATTTTTAAACTTCTTCCTTTCTCACAGGAGTGCAGCCAATGAATGGCTGCACATGGAGTTGGACGCAGCCGGCAACCGAGAATGAGGAAGCCAGCTCTGGAGCAGAACTAAGCAGCCCAATGCTGGGGGAAAAGGCAACTGAGAGCAGCGAACCTGCAGCAGAATAGCAGACGAGGGAGGCTGTTGGAAGCAGCGAACTGGTGGGTCACAGCATATTCTGTAATTACCTAGACCCATACCTCAATCTAGGCAACCCAGCTCGAGGGGGCAGCCAGGCAGCCCGAACCATGGCCCAGCAAAGTAGAGACAGCCCAACTACCACAGCCTTCTCCCTGCCGCCTTCCAGCCCCACAGCCATCCCCAGTGGAGACTTGCCTCAGGTGAAGGACTGATCAGCGTTCCCTTCCCAGCGAGATCAGCAGCCCCCTCCTCCACTTCCTACTAGCCTGGTCTGGCAGAGGATAAAAGGCCTACAGCAATATGTCAGCTGTGAGGAATTGGAGATGGCGAAATCTGAGGAGGGGAGAAACGCAGCAGCAGCAACAACAGAGACGCTTTGAGCTAAAGAGCTCTGATCTCTGAAGCTGCATGGCTGTCTGAGAGGAGCAGACCAGACATCAGAGTTGAGCCAACCAGAAAGCTGAATGGAGGCCTTACAAGAGCAGAGAAAAGCACCGAAAGACAGAAGGGAGCTAGCAGAGAAAACAAGAGGCCGGAGCAGTGAGCAATGGAAGTGAAGGCAACAAAGGTTTGAAGGGAGGGAAGACCCCCAGTAAAGAATAAAAAGGAATTGGAGCTCAATTTAAAAAAAAATGGATGAAAAGGATAAATAAAGTTAACATAATAATAAGAAGCAGTGCTTTTTTTCTAAAAAAAAAAAAAAAGTTGCCAGAACTCAAACACGTCATACAACCTGCCTTGCCTACCCTACAAGGTTCTATCCAAAAAAGGTGCCGGAACTCCGTTCTGGGCATTCTATAAGAAAAAAAGCCCTGGTAAGAAGGTTAAATAAATAACAAAGTAGAAAAACGAGCACAAACAGGCAGAAAAAAGGATAGGAAAAAAAATAGGCACAATAACCTAGAACAGAGAAGGAAGAAACAAGGCTAACAGCAAAGCACATCCATCAACCAAAAAGACAGATTTTCAAATAACAAACTCATGGAAAAGACGGCTGATACTATTGTGGTATGCGATACATGTTCCATGTATTTGCTTATGCCCAAAGAACACCCAAATTATACATGCATTAGATGTAAACTACTAGAGGAAAAAGTAAGGGACTTAAAGGCAACTCCAACCTATGCAAGAAAACTATACCCAAACTGAACCAAATAATGAACAAATAACTCCCAGAGGATTTGACTCTATTTATAAACCCTTGGAGGAAGACAAATGGAGGTATGTCACACATAGAAAGAAACACAATATTCAAAGAAAGAAGCAGCAGACATCTAACAAACTCCTACTCCCAATCTAACCCAACCAGAAGCAGCCCCATTAAAACTGAGCAATCAATTTCTCCCCTTAGATGGAAATACACAGACCTACAACCTCCCCCTCAAAGAAAACATGCAGACATCTAGCAAAAAAATCACCAAACATCCCTAAAAGAGCCACATCAACAAACACACCTGAGATAAATAGAAAAGCACCCCAGACTGCACCCCTCCAAAAAGGAAGGTGGATGTTGGTAATAGGAGATTCTATCTTCAAAGAAACAGAATCAGCCATCTGTAGATACAAATCAGGGAGGTATGTTGTCTTCCTGGAGCAAAAATCAAAGATGTGGCTGAGAACCTAACCAAAATAATTAGGCCCAAAGATTACTACCCTTTCTTCCTACTTCACATTGGGATGAATGACACAACAAGGAACACGAGAACAATATTAAGAGATTATAAGCAACTAGGCAATAAAGTTATGGAGCTAGGAGCACCAGTAGTGTTCTCATCAGTATTCTCAACGAAAAGCCAACCCCCAATGAGGGAAAAAAGAATTCTAGAAATAAACCACTGTCTAAAAGGTTGGTGTCACCAAGAAAAGTTTGGTTTCCTCAATCATGGACTGCATTTCCTATGCGAAGGACTCTTGGCAAGGGGTGGGCTGCACCTCACAAAAACAGGCAAAAATGTACTTGGGAGAAGACTGGCCCAACTCATCAGGAAGGTATTAAACTAAAATTGAGGGGGAAGGGTGACCAATGTTTAGAATCTCTAGAACACAAAACCAGTCATAAATCCCAAGAAAACAAATCAAAAATGAGATAGGGAGTGATGAGAAAAAAGAAAAACTTCAACAACAATCAGGAGATGCAGGAAACATATCCACGGACAGGCATAAAAGTCTTAAATGCTTATATACAAATGCTCAAGCTTGGGAAACAAACAGGGTGAACTAGAAGCAATAGTATATGAGGGCAGGTATGACATAGTTGGCATTACAGAAACCTGATGGGATGAAACCCATGACTGGGATGTACTGATGGATGGATATAAATTGTTCAAAAGAAATAGATCTACAAAAAGAGAAGAAGGAGTTGCACTATATGTAAGAGAACACTACATATCTACAGAAATGCACGTGATCAAAAATAAAATCTCTTCAGAATGTACAGTATATGGGTCAATATAAAAGGAAAAAAATGACATTGACATAGGTGTATATTATAGCCACCCAACCAATCAGAAGAAATAGATGAACTCTTTGCCAACCAGTTAACAAACATATGTAGGAAGCATACCACAGTAGTAATGGGAGACTTCAACTATCAGATATCAACTGGGAGACAAACTCTGCAACGAGTGGGAGATCAAACAGATTCTTAACCAACCTAGCTGACAACTTTATCATCCAAAAGATAGAGGAGGGAACTAGAAGTAAAGCTATACTGGACCCAATTCTAATAGAGAAGAAGTGATAGAGGGAGTTGAGGTTGCTGGAACCTTGGGTGAAAGTGACCCTGACACGCTGAAATTCAATATAATGCAAAAATAAACAATAGAAAATAATCCAACCACAGCCTTAAATTTACAAAAGAGCTGATTTTAACAAACTCAGAGAGAACCTAGGAAAGATTCCATGGATGAAAATCCTAAAGGGGAAAACAATGCAAGAAGCATTGGAAACACTGAAAAATACAATCATAAAAGCCTAGTCCAGTGCAATACCACTGAAAAAAACAACAAGAAATTCAAGAAGAAACCAGCATACCTGCACAAAGCTCTGGCTGACAAACTGAAAGACAAAACGGACAAGTACAAAAAATGGAAAGAGGGACACATAACTAAGGTTGATTATCAGCAGACAGCCAGAACATGCAAAGATTAGGTCAGGAAAGCAAAGGCTCAGAATAAATGAAGACTTGGATTTCCGGTTTTGTGCCCATAGCGCATGTCCACATGAGAGTGGACCTCTGCTCCCTACAGCTAGTTTTGCCCTGCCAGGGGGACCCTAGATGGGTCTGTAGTTGCCCCAAAGAGATGACCGTGATTTTCTAACTCAATTTTGCCCCATTGATCATGAAGTGATAGCAATCACTTTGTTTGATCCGGGGAAAGCCCTCCGAACCTGACAGGAGAAATGCTAGCCACATGCCAGTGTCTGACACAGCGGTTCTCAACCTGTGGGTCGAATGACCCTTTCACAGGGGTCACCTAAGACCATTGGAAAACACATATTTCCAATGGTCTTAGGAACCGAGACACCGTTCTGTCTGTTGCAGCCTCATTCTCTTCCATCTTCTTTTCCTTTCCCCCCCATGAGCTTGCGATACCCCTTAGGGCCTCATATTGCCTCCTGGAGGACTCAGCTGTTCGGCGGCCAGAAGTTGGAGCCACTCAGCTGTTGGTCGGGATGCCCACGGAGCCGACACCCACACTGTCAGGTAGAACAGTGCAGGCTGCTGGTTTCCTTTGCCACCCCGCACGTCCTTGACCCCTCCCCTGCCCGTTTATGTCGAGCCCATGGGGACTTGACAGGGAGAGAGGGAGGGAAGGAGGAGGGGACTCCTCCTCCTCTCCTAAGGTTCAAAGCATGATCAGCTTCCCAAGGGCACCACAATCCCAATTCATGTGTTTCTGCCATACCTCCTCAGCGCTCCTGTGAATGGGGTGGGCGGAAGAAAGCTTGGCTAGGCTAAGCAAAGAAAAGCCATAGAGCCGTGAGCTAAGATTGCAGGCAGGCTGGGGAAGGGGGTGAAGAAGAGGAAAGGGATTGGGAGAGATGAAACGCCAAGTTTGTACTCGCCTTTCCCAAGGACCTCTTGTGCTACCTCACCAGAACACCTGGTTTCAGATTTACACCACAAAAGTTTTTCTCGCACAGAGGAGAGAGGAAAAACAATTACGGAACACTCGGGAATCCCTTGCAAGGCACCATGTACCTTGGTGCTTATTTCCTAATGCCTTCCCCCCGTGTTTTCTGCTCCACCCCAAATTTGCCTCCCTTCCACTCTCCTTATGCAGCCATCTATGGTCTTAATACAGCCCTGAGTCTGCCTCCCTTTCAACACCCCCTAAAATTCTTCATTCAGGCAAGCTTCCAGAGTTCAGCTGGCAGGATGCAGGTAACCCCTCCCCCTGTCCTGCTGCCTCCCATGGCACCACACCGCTCCATGTCCCGCACCTCCATGCCTCAAGCCTCCATGGCACAGGACCACTGGCATGGTCCCCAATGGCCGCTGACTCACTCCCCGCCACCAGCGAACATGCAAGCCCTGGCAACTGCTCCAGCTTAAGAAGCAGGCGGCTGGGAGGCTGCCCCGGCGTTGACCTCCTGTGCCCATCAGCTGGCAACCTCTGGACCTGCGCTCGTCAGCTGGAACGTCCGGCAATGTTTTGGCCGGTGAGGAAGGTGAAGGGGAGGGCCGCCACAGTGCCAAACTCTGTGCCCATCAGCTGGCGACCCCCAAATTTGTGCTTGTCAGCTGGGAGGTTTGGCAAGGGAGCTGGCTGGCGTGGAGGATGATGAGGAGGCGGTGGCCCGGCAGGCGGGGTCCTGCCTGCCCAAGAATGTCGGGCCCACCCATCCCATCTGTAAAAGAAAAAGTCTTCTACCCAAGCATAACTTTTAAGGATTTTAAGGAACTTTGAGAGAGAGAGAGAAATAGAGAGAGGGAGAGAAAGAGGGAAAGAGAAATAGAGAGAGGGAGAGAGAGAGAAAGAGGGAGAGAGAAAGGGAGACAGAGAGAGAAAGAAAGGGAGAAAGAGAGAGAAAGGGAGAGAAAGAGGGAGAGAGAAAGAGACAGGGAGGGAGAAAGAAAGGGAGAGAGGGAAAGAGAAAGGGAAAGACAGAGAAAGAGAGGGAGAGAGAGAGAAAGAAAGAGGGAGAGAGATTAAATTAGTAACATGGTTGTTCAGTGAATCTGGTTTCCCCACTAACTTTGATTGTCACAAGGTTGCAAAAGGTGATCACATGACCCTGGAATAATTTTATGGTTGGGGGTCACCACAACATGAGGAACTGTATTAAAGGGTCGTGGCGTTAGGAAGGTTGAGAACCACTGGTCTAGTGCAAGCTACCTGCAGCCGAAGTCCAAGAGCACTGAGAAGAACAATGGTGGACAGTGTGCCTGGAATTGGGGAGAGTATTTGATCTTCTCTCCCTTATTTTGCAACTAAGTCCCTGGGAAAGATCCCCAAAGCAAAAAACCTCCGAAAGTGAGGGGAGGGGACAACATTCCCATTTCCCCCATAAACGGAAGTGGCGAATTAACCTTTAAGGAGGAAAGAAACATATTGAAATTAAATTTAAAATACTACAATCTGATCAAACTTAGAAACTAAAACAAACTGCTAAGATTATATTCTAAAGGATTTTAATGAAATTATATATATATATAAAAAATAAGAACTTCTTGCCTGAAAGAGCTGGAAAACAAATATTTGCTGACATCTAGTGGACAATTAGAATATAGCACATTAAAGACAATGCCCAGAAACAAAGAAAAATCTGTTTCCATGATCTCTAATAACCTTTAAGAAGATAATTGCCAGGGGATAAAGAAGAGATTGTATACTGTGCCAGCTATAAGACTGGAAAATTTTTGAAGGAAAAGAAATATTTTGATTATGGTCTAAACTTATGAATTGTTTAAAAACTTTGATTTATGACTGTGTTTTGAGAGGGAAAGTTACAGGAAGGATTTAAGGTGGTTAAATAATCTGAATTGCAATTCTGACTGGTTGACAATTGACTCCTGAAAGCAAGAATTGTTATAAAACATAACATTAATTTTATTGAAACCTTGACAATTGAAAATTACAGTGGATTATAAAAATTATATATAAAGACAAGAACTAGATAAAATTGGACTGTTTGGATTTTGAGTTTTGGCCAGCTTGATAAGGCTAATTACAGAGACTATGGCACTTATGATGGATTACTCAAAAAGGGGAGACAACATGGATATGACATATTCATTAAAAAATGATAGAAAGCCACACTTAATATCTACTCTTGAAGGATTCAACTGGAAAGATCAAAGACCTCTAGGAGCAACATTTCAAGAGAAGACAAATACTTTCCAAGAATAAATTTATGCAATGCTACAACAGATACAAATCACAATAGCTCTAATCTATGAGGAAATTAAACACAATTTTAATAACATAAATGAATACACTTCTAATTTAAATCTACAATAAAAAACATTCAAAGAATGATGGTAAAGAATGAACAAACAAATCAGATAACAGAATGTGAACTAGAAAAAAATGACTTAATTGACAAAGTTATAATGAAGAAAACTATAACTTAATACAAACAAGAAAAATCTCACAAGATTTGGATACAACAATAAATATGGAGAAGACACCTTATGCATTAGAACGTCAAAATAAACCTGAGAAGAAAGAAGACTTACTGTAACAAAATGGACACTGCTAGGAGAATCACTGTTTGGGAGTCAAAAAGCATACATTTTACGTATTATGTATCCTCTACTTCTAACAACAACTACAGAAATACAAGAACTGTTTGACAAGTTGAAAATATTAATTTGGAAAACAATTTGGCAAAGGAAGAAGATTAGAGACGGGCTTAAGGGACTTGACTTGTCCTACCAGGTGGAATATTATACAATCAAACACTTGCTTGAATATGGCTAAATAAAGAAACAACTTTGGCTATAAAGGGGCTTTAGAATAAGTGGGATAAGAGATATAAGTAATATGGTATTTTTTAAGACACAAAATGTAAAAATATTGGGATGATGAAAGTGAAGGAAAAGTTTGAACTTTAAAGACAAATTAAGTTTAAAAAGATTTAGGATTAAGGAATGATTGAAATATTGTGGGGAAATTAGGCTTAATAAGAACTTTGAAAAAAGGATATATAGAGATTTAATTAATTTTTACAAATAAAAGTGAAATATAAATTGATTAGAAAAGATGTTATAGGTAGATGTTATGATAGATAAGTAGTAGAGTATTTCTATAATATATGAAATATATGGTTCATTTAGATCTGAAGCAAAGGACAGCAAGAAGTTACTGCACGGAGGGAAAATCAAATGGGGCTGTTCTTTAAACATATTATGAAACTACCAGAAGGATTAAAAACCTTCTGGCCAGATTGTTGATAAAATTGTTTATATCTATTAGATATTCCAATTATATTAATTGAGATAGTCCTTAACTTATGACCATCCATTTAACAATCATTCAAAGTTATAACGGTGTTGAAGAAAGTGACTTGCAATTGGTCCTCACACTTATGGCAGTTGCAGCATCCATTTGTGACTTTCCCAGCCAACCTCTGACCAGCAAAGTCAATGGATAAGACAGCAGGAGGTTGCATGTCATGATCATGTGATATATTGTTTAATGACCATGGCAAAAATGGTGTAAAATTGGGTATGGTCACAAGATGCCTCACTTAATGACTGCATGCCTTAACAACGAATTTTTCATGCTTATTGTCAAGTCAAGGATTACCTGTCTAGATATTTTAAATCTCCAACTTCATGAGCAGAAATGAGCAAAGAATTTCTGTAAATGGGGAAATAGCTTCACAGAAGCCTTGCAGGACTCCAGTATCACAAATCAACATAAATTCAAGTTCAGTTCTCGCCTCAAGGTAAAGATATTTTCATTCTCTCAAACCTTTCATATTGGAGCTTAAGTGTATATGATGACAGAGAGGAGATTATAACTATTTTATTTTATTGGCTATTTAAATTATATTTTTTCTTGATTATTTTAATTCAATATATTTATTAGTGATATTAATATAAGCTATGCTGGAAAACAGTTTTGAAAACAGCATTCAAAATTTAAAAATAGAATGAATGAATTGTAGGGAGAAAAAATCCAGGTCTGGTTCCAAGCCATAGGAAGACGCTGAAAATAAAATGGAGGCTGCTAGGAAAGAAGATCTGTTTATTTGGTAGCCAGAAACTAAAATGGCAGCAGCATGTTTCTGGTGTAGCTGACAAATTAGCTTGTGAGTGCAAAGATTTTTATATAGTTTACAGTATTTTGTAATTTTGAAGCTTGCTTTGTGTGCTTTTATTATTTGATTGATTTTACTTGTTTTACAAAGGCTTGCAATTGGTCTTAAGTATTGGCTTCCCTTGGTCTGAATCCTGTCAAACAAATGTAATTGATTTTATCCTGTTATCTTTAGTCTGACTGTTGCCTCTAGTGTGCCTCCTTTACTGAATAGGTAGTCTTGAGTCAATGTTTCTGCTTTTCTCCATGGCCAGGATTACTCAAGTTCATGAGTGAAACATTGTTTCTGCATTTCTTTTCCTGAGCTTTATTCTTGTGATTTGGGGGGCACAGTAAAAAAAGGATTGGTGTGTGTGTGTTCTTACCACAGAATAAACAAGAGAAATGAACCTATGTAGCTATAAACTCTTCTCACGGAGTAGTAAATTTGAAATGATTTAAAATCACTCTTTTTCTTCTCCTCACTAGAGGGCACTCTTCACTAAAAGATAGCAACTACTTTTGTAAGTCTATAAAAAACTTTGTAAAGATTAAAGAAAATTGTGGCTTCAAAATTTTTTGTGTTTTTTTTTTAGGTAGAAATCTTGATATAGCATTTCACTTTCTCTGGTAGATGAGGAGATGTTTTCCTGTCGCCTGGGACTTGAAACGTGACTTAAAAGATCCGTTCTGATAATTGTTTTCTTTTTCTACATTGTTTTCTTTCCTAGAGCCACAAAATAAGCTGGGTAGTCATCAGGCCCTTGCAAATTGATAGCATACTCTCGTCTAGACTTTTTTGGTAACTCAGAACAACTTTGGATTTCTGATTTTATCCTTCTCTAAATTGCAAATATTTGAGTTGTGTTCCTCAAACAGTGGTATTCTTCCATGAATCATTGTTTTCTTTTCCAAATTGTCTTTCTGCTGCAACCATAACTCTGCGAGCTGCAATGGCTTGCCAGTTTGCTTCAGGGTCCAATTCAAGGGTAGGTTTTAACCTTCAAAACCCTTCATGGCATGGGACTGGGTTACATGAGGGCAGCGGTGGAATTCAGCCAGTTCACACCACTTCGGCAGAACCGGTAGCTAATTTTTTGTTGCCCAGGCCCAGAATGGACTTCTGGAAGTAGCATCCACCCAGAGAAACGGTTGTTCACATATTTGAATCCCATGACTGCCTGAGGGACTACCTCTCCCCAATTACATTATCCCTTCCCATGAGATCTGGCAGAGACAGCACGTTATGGGCACCATATTCTAGGGACTTACATTTGGTGGGTCCTGGGAAGCAGACTTTCTCTACCATGGAACCTGCCTTATGGAACATTACCCTAACCCCAAAGTTAGATTAGCTCCATTCCTGCTATTGTTCTGAAGGTCCCTCAAGACCTGGCTATGTTATCAAGCCTAGGGAATCATGGGAATTGAAGACGTTCTTAAATGGCTCCATTGTTATAGCTGATATGTCACTCTCTCTAGTGCCTTGTGGTTTGTATATTTTAAATTTGTAATAACATTTTAATGTTTAATAATTATTCTTTATTGTTTATAATTATTTTATATATTTATTGTTTTATTGTTGTATGCTATCCAGAGTAGCTTTTAGTGCGATAGCCAGTCATATAAATTTGATCAATAAAATAAATAAATAAGTAAACAAAGAAACAAATAAGTAAATAATAGTGCTGAGTTTCTGCTCAAAGAGTTTGAGTTGGTGACTGTCTACTGCAAATGCTGATGTAGGCACTTTAGCATTACCTCATATTTACTTTATTTCAATTCTCTTAGCTTAAAACTTTCACCTATCATAGTTCTATACCTTGCTGCATCTAGAGTCTTAGCTATAGTTTTTCAATCTGCTATTTAAATGTTTGGGTCTTTTGGTCCAGAATGGCTTCCACGAAGATGCCAACATATAATGATAGGAATATCAAATGAGATTATGTCAGTTTGTATGAAAGTAGCCTGTAACAAATTCACTCCAGGTTGATATAAATCTGGTTGAAAAAAGAATCCCTATGGGTTTAAAAGAACTATAATAGAAAATCCTCCTGAAATGGCTCTATAAATGTGTTTGCTGCAGCAGGGACCCAGCATGTTATCAGCCCACTCACAAAATGAGGCATAATAACAATGTGAAGATTGTACATCTGAGCAAGTACTAGGTGGCTAAATTGAAATAAAGCTCTAAATAATCCCTGTCTTGTTAAAACAATTGACTCTCTCTCTCTCTTTCTCCCTACCCCCCCCCCTGTGAGTGTGTAAGAGACAGAAACAAAGAAGGGGAGAATTTTAAATCTCAAAATCACAAACAATCTTTGCTTCTTTTAAACTTTTTAATAAAGTTATCTCTGTAAAAGTGAAGGTCATATTTGCCTACAGAAAATGGAAACTGATGCCCAGGTATAGAGAGATTATTCTATTTTTAGTATGTGTCAGTTTGACATACATTCAGGTATAAGTATTTCCTCCAATTTATCCTATAGATTGTGATTCTTTTAAAAAAATGTAAAAAGCTTTACATTTTCAGACAAAATTTTCCAAAATGTGCATACTGTATACACAGTATTCTCTTATATAATTATTTTAGTATGCAGTTATATAAGATATCTTTGGGGCAATTTTAAAAATAAGAATTTGCAAAATTTAGAGCTCTGTTTAAAAGCTACAGTAACTGCATTCCATGGTGGTGCAGTGGTTAGAATGCAATACTGCAAGGCTAACTCACTGCTCACTCCAGGAGTTTGATTCCCACCGGCTCAAGATTGACTCAGCCTTCCATCCTTCTGAGGTCGGTAAAATGAGGACCCAAATTGTTGGGGGCAGGATGCTGACTCGTAAACAGCTTAGAGAGGGTTGTAAAGCATTATGAAGCAGTATATAAGAGTAAGTGCTATTGCTATTGCTATTCCATTTTTCATAGTATTCCAAGAAGTAAAAATTAGGTTGGTTTCAGTAAAAATATTCCCCCCCCCCATTCCTACTGAAATCTTTCTGTAATTTCACACTGCAACAAATGATAAAGGCTTTACAAAAATGTATTATATTAAAGTGTCAGCTGATTAGAAAAGCCAACTAAAGTCCAGAAATAAGACAGTTCTATATCTTTCAAAGAATATGGGCTAACCTATCCCATATGGGCTACCCCATATATTTATTAATAGGAGGTAAATCTAAACTTAGATTTAATCTCACTATTCTATTTATTGATTTTTCTCTCAGTAGAATTTTAATGTCAGGCCAGGTAACAGTACAATTTTCCTAAATTAAATGAAACATATATTTTACATTATCTTGTTCCAAATTCTAATTGAAAATATTTAATTATCAACTATAGCCTAAACTGGGCTGAGGAAACACATACAAGTAACTTGAAATAGAGGTTTTTCCAATTTCATGTGTAAATGAGGTTGCTTTTTGGTTTGTTTCTTTTGTTTCTTTTTTGAATAATGCCTGTAGCACCAATGGAAGGCAATTTTAAAAAATGAATTGTAGTTATCAAGCAGTCCTTCCTTTCTATGGCAATGGATCCAATATAGATCAGGTTATATCTTGCTATCAATAAAATCAGAAACTGAAGTAAGTTAGCCTCCTTTTCTCATCTTTTTATAGATCAGGATACTTGCTTGATGTGTGTAACAAAATTTTGATCAAGGAGCATTAGAAGATAGTTTCTTTGAGATATGATTTCTTAAATACTTTGTTCAACAACATGACAGGCTAGAGAAGAGGTATATATTTGCTGTGTTTATAGGAATTTTGCCTTTCCAAGTTTTAAATTGTCAGTCTACAGTGTTTATATTATCTTGTGGCAGCTGTCAACCAAATCTATTGTTGGTATACTGAACCTACTGATCGCTGTCTCCCTGCCTGGCAAAAGAAATTGGCTAGAATAGGCTGATGGGAGCCTTGGTGTTTCTGGACCATGGCTATCATAAAATAATTTAATTTGAATAGCATACTGTATAACCTAAAAGTCACTTTCTGAATTTCATTTTCTAGCTACACAAGAAAGCTTATAATGGGGTGTGACATTCTCTCTCTCTCTCTCTCTCTCTCTCTCTCTCTCTCTCTCTCTCTCTCTCTCTCTCTCTCTCTCTCTCTCTCTCTCTCTGTATTTATAGCTCATATTTATAGGACACTCAACTCAAAGAAACTCTAGGCAGTGTATATTTAAAAACATATTCATTACAGTATAAAAACACTAGAAGGCAATAAAGAAACTAAAATAGCATAGACCTAAAGGCACATGCTTCTAATCAAGTGCTTGAGGAAAGAGCCCTGGCTGAAGGATGACTGGGTTTGGTCATCTCAAAGTTTGAGATGGAGGAATGCTGCAACAGAGAAGACACACAATCTAGGTTCAATCATATGACATAGGTCTATGCCAACTTTTCCGACTCTAAATAGGTAAAAATGATGGGAGAAAGGTGGTTCTCAGATAGCCAGGCTCTCTGTTGTTCTATCTAACTGCAATATTCTTAAATCTTTGATTTGATTTGATGGGAATTCTTCCTTCCTCTAAGGATGGATGGAATTATCAAGATGATCTTTACTTAGGGGCAAAGAGATTTGAATGGGTGCCAGAACCCTTTTCAGATATGGGCAGCTAATATTAATTAAGTAGAATGGATGCTCCTATTAAATTGTTCATTCTCTGGAATCTGGAGATGGGTACTTGGCTTCAGTTCTTTTGAGAATCCCCTTCTGATACACAAGTTAATAATCAGCTTGCTATGCAAAAGATCAATGAAGCAAGCTGAAATATAGTTGGAGCAAAGGTGAAACTTCATATTGAATGTGATTGATAATAAATAAGACAGATACACAAGTGTTGGCCCTAGCCCTGAATAAGATGCTCCAAACCCTTGTTCTAGAGTTATGTTAAGCATCTGACTTTTTTTTTTATTTTAAGGTAACTGAAAGGGAACATAATTAAATAGGTGAGGATATTTATTATTAAAATTCTTGACCAGAAGACATGGACATATTACTTGATAAAATTTGGGCAAATACAGTAGTTATTTAATACTGAAACATTATGGCTGATCGTATCTAATATGGAGGAAACAGCATCTATATAGGATCAGAAAATTTGGCAAGTAGAATCCTGATTGGAATTGATTATATAAGTCTGGTCTTGCATAATCATTGGCTTTTTTAAAAAGATATTGAATCTAGAGATCCTGTTTTTTCTATCTCAACCCTAAGATGACATTTAGAGCTAAACTACAGCTGGTGGCTTACAATACAATCACATACTTATGGCATAAGCTGTCTAGAGCAGGGGTCCCCAACCACTAGGCCATGGCCTATTTAAAATTGGGATGTGTGAAGGGGTGGCCGGTGTGTGCCTGCATGCAGCTCAACTTGCATGAGTGGCAGGTCATCAAGCACTTGCGTGCATGCATGCTGGCCCTCTGCTCGTGTCAGTTCGCTGCTCATACAAGTGCTGTGTGCATGCATGTGCTGGCCTACCACCCTTGCAAGAGCTGTGTGCTTGCACATGTGCTAGCTCAGTTCCCTTCCCCCCCCCCAGCTAGGCCACCAAGCTGCAAAGGTTGGGAACCACTGGTCTAGAGCATTCTGCTTGCTGCTTATTCCCTCTTTCTGGAATTAAGCAAAAGCATTTTCATGCTGTCATTTCATTAATCTCCTTGTCCTTTTGCTGTTACAGGTTTTGTTAGTAGTGTTATCTCTGTGATATATTGCAGTTTTTTGAGGGATATTTAACAATACTTCAATTGACTTTGTACTTGTATTTCTTTCATGCTTCAGGCTCCAAGAAAATAAATAAATATAAAACTAATAATAAGTGCTGAGAGTATGAATTTCTCAGCAGCAAATGTATAGATACAATACTTAATTCTTAGATGGTAAATATTTGAGCTGTGCTACATTGAGAGTCACAATATGAAATGGCTTTCTATATAAAAATTCCCTTCATTTCAAAAGCTAGGTATCAGATAAAAGGCATATAACATATAACATATAATTCTCCCCACTCCCGTTATACAATCATGAAATCCTTTCGTTCTACTTTACTAGGGGTTCATTTAATATTAGAATAGTACAATCAGGACTATTCTGTTTTCCAGCCTAAGTGGTTCGTGGAAGGTTGTTGGACCATTTTGTTTGGAGGGAAATATATATCATATTGAAATCTGAACAGTCAAAATAAGAGCTATTGTCTTGATGAAAACTATTTTTGCCATTTTTTTCTCATTTGCAGCTTATTCTTGCTTTCCTTCTTCTGGACTTCAAAGATGATTAACAATGGTTACATCACTGTTTATAGGATCAGATTGGAGAGTTTTGCTATGTTCTGCTAGGTTAGGATTATCACCTTCTTAGGTTTGTGCATGTCTTCCTTTAGTACAAATCAAAGGCATTCTATTTCAGCTCTATTATACCAGTGGTTCTTAACCTTTTTGAGCGAATTGCCCCCTTGAGCCCATGAGGAAGTTGTCATCGCCCCCTCCCCCAACATAACCTCTCAATCACAACATAGGAAATAATTCTTCAATTTATGCAAACACTTTTTTTGTTTTCTTTAAAATTGTCATCAGGACATATTGATGCAAATAATTTATTTCCAGTCTTTTCCCCATATCTCAATTGTGTGAAAAATTTTGGTGCCACCCATCACTTTATTCCCAAACTTCGTGATACATGTATTTCATTATTATCTTATTTATTCAAGGCACTTAAATGTAATGACCACTGAAAACAAAATTCAATTGCAAGAAAGTGAAATGCCTGAAAAGAAAAACAGTAACATTTAATGATTGAATTACAAGTGAAATTTAAGATGCAAAAAGAAATATAAAAAGGGCATAAGAACAAACCGCAATGCAGGAACTAAGAATTTCAAGACGAAAACTCTGAAACTAAATTAAGATTCCAGGAAAGTATATATAGTCATGCACACTGTAAAAAGGATTAAAAAGACACAAAGAAAATATAATATCGAATTGGAGTGCACGCTAAAAAAGTACAATACAAAATGTTTCACAGAGCCACTCAACATGCGATATTTTGAAAGAAGCGTTCCCCCTCCATTAGATATACAGCGATTCACTGTACGAAAAAGTCTCAAAAGTGTCCCCGAAACTTCTCGCTCCATCGCCCCCATATCGCCCCCTTTTTGGTCCTTCGCCCCCGTGTCGCCCCTTTTTGTTCCATCACCCCCCTGAAAAACAAAATCGCCCCCTGGGGGGGCAATATCACCCAGGCAATATCACCCAGGTTAAGAACCACTGTATTATACTACAGTCTTGTGGACTCAAAGTAGTATCCTGGGGTCCAGAATCCTTTAGAGGACAGACACAGGAAGAAGAAACTGAACTGTAATTCTACTGTTTTGCTAGCCTCTGGAACCTGCTTTTCTTAAAAAGAAAACATCATTCATTAATTGATTATATGCCAAGTTGTTGGCATAAGTTGTTGTTGGCTTTAGTGATCACATAGGTAGATTTTCTCCATGATAGTCTGTCTTAATCTGGTATTTCAGGTTTTCTAACATTGCACCCTTTGCCACTGTAACTGTGGTGGAATTTAGTACAGAGTCCAAGGAGGGAAGGCTGCCTCCCAGAGGGCAAAGAGACAGTGGAGCTTGGAGTATCTGGTAGGCTCTAGGAGTTCATAAAGCTGGCAGGATTCTGTTTTAGGCAAAGTATTGCCTAAGACAGTGGTGGCAAATCTTTTAGAGACTGAGTGCCCAAACTGCAACCCAAAACCCACTTATGCATCGCCGGGTGCCGGGTGGGCGTGGCCACTGAATGGGCGTGGCCACTGAGCTGTCAGCTCGTGCTCACTCGCTCGCTCGTTTGCTATCCGCTCCGACTCGTGCTCGCTCTCTCACTGTCTGCAGCAAATGCTTCTTCCGCCGAAAGTTTTATAGTCTTTTTATAGTCTCTATAAATAGTCTTTTATAGTCTTTTATAGTCTCTCACCTATTCCCAGACTGCGCATGCGCGGAGAGGAGGAGGGAACAGCTCGGCCCAGCAATGGCTTGCGTGCCACCAGAGACGGCTCCGCATGCCGCCTGTGGCACACGTGCCATAGGTTCGCCACCACGGGCCTAAGAGAATTATTTGCTTACATTATTTAGCTCTTTATGAATATAGACACATTACAGAATTTAAATATCTTTTCCAAGGCCTTCAAGTAGTATTCGGTGATCTATTTCTTGACTGCTAGTTCCTTTACTATTAATGATTGATCCTAAAGGGCAGAAGCTATCCATCACTTTGATATCTTCATTGTCAGTTCCAAGGCTGTTGTTTTACATGTTATCATTAGTTTGGACTTCTTTATCTTTAATTTTAGTCCCATGTTTTTTACTTTGCTTCCTGACTTTTATTTACTAGAGCTTTCAGGCGCTTTGCATTTTCAGCTTTCAGAGTAATGCCATCAGAACTCAAACCCAAAATCTTTTTGCTTTGGGGAATGTCCACCATATATGATAATAAGTACCTGGTCTCTGTTTACATTTCCAACAGTTGTTTGAAGTATTTTTAAACATTTTTGCTAATCTTACTGGTATCATATGCCATCTGTAAAACATTTTATATAAGTTTTCTTTATATGGCACTGCTTTAGTTAATTTAATATTTCTTTCCCATAACTTTTGCCAATCTTCTAATTCTATATTATATCCAAAATTCTTTGCCCATTTTATCAATGTTTCTTTTACTTGTTCTTTTTCCATCTTTAAGTTTAACAGAAATCTATAGAGTTTCTTAATCAACTTTTCATCTGTTTTTAACAGTATCTGATCAAAGTCTGTCTGTTCTTTATAAAATCCTGTTGTTTTAACATCTTTTTCATATCTCATTTGAATTTGCAGATATGGCCACCATACTAAATCAATACCTTGTTCTTGTAACTCTTGTCTGTCTTTCAATTTTCCTTCATTGTCCAAAATAACTTTATAAGTCACAACTTTATCATAGTTAATTAAATTTGGGTAAGCAAAGCTTCCATTGTTGAAAGCCATTTGGGTATCTTAATGTAAATTTTTTCTTTTATTCTTTCCCATTCTGAAAGAAGTGCATTCCTTATAAAATAGTTTTGAAAGTATCTATGTATTTTATTCTTTCCATACCACAGAAAGGCATGCCAACCGATTTGCAGGTCATGCCCCTCTAGGTACTATAGTCTTTTATCTCTAAGTATTATCCATTCTTTAAGCCATGTTAGAATGGTTGCTTGATAGTATAACCTCCAGTCTGGCAGTCCAAATCCTCCACTGTCTTTTGCTTCTTGTAGCATTTTCACTTTGATTCTAGCTTTTTTCCCTTGCGAGATAAATTTCAATATTATTGTACTCAGTTCATCAAAAAAGGCTTTCCCCAGCCTTTCAGGGATCATTTGAAATAAAAAGAGTATTTTTGGTAAGATATTCATTTTCACTGTTGCTATTCCTCCCAACATTGAAAGTTGGAAGTTCTTCCACTTTTTCAAATCCAATTTTATTTGTTTTAGCAGTCTTACATAATTATCTTCTTTTACTGTTACACATCTTGCTGTTAAATAAATTCCCAAGTACTTGACTTTTTTAACTACTTGAAGATTTTTTTTTTTGTTAGTTGATTTTTTTTGTTTTTTGGTTAAGTTCTTGGTTAGCACTTTGGTCTTTTCTCTGTTTATTGTCAACCCTGGCACTTCTTCAAATTTTTCTATTTTCTCAAGAAGCTTATTGCTTGTTTCCAGTGGATCTTCCAGTATAAAAACTAGGTCATCTGCAAATGCTTGTAATTTATATTTTTCATCTTTTATCTCCAGTCCTTTAATTTCTATATCTTGTCTAATGTTTCTATTCAGTACTTCCAATGTTAGTATGAATAGTAATGGAGATAGTGAACATCCCTGTCTTGTGCCCTTTTTAATATTGAAGTTTTCTGTAAGATCTCCATTTACAATTATTTTGGCAGTTTGTTTACAATAAATTGTTTTGATTACATTTATAAAGTTTTTTCAAAAGTCCATTTCTGCAAATTGCTGAAACATAAATTGCCAGTTTACATTGTCAAACGCTTTCTGTGCAACAAGGAATATTAAAGCCATCTGTTTCCCTGGATGAATTTCATAATACCGTAACACATCAAAAATCATTCTTAGATTATTTTTTTATCTGTCTTTTAGGTAAGAAACCATTTTGATCTCTGTGTGTAAATTCAATCAAAAATTTCTTTAGTCTTTCTGCCATTATTGAAGCAAAGATTTTATAATCTACATTTAATAATGATATTGGTCTATACTTTTTTATTTGTGTTAAATCAGAGTCTTTTTTAGGTATTAAAGTAATATTGGCTTCAGTCCATGTATTTGGTATTTTAGCCTCCAAAAGAATTTCATTATACAGTTCTTTCAGAATCAGACTTAATGCGTCTTGTAGTGATTTATAAAACTCTGCAGGTAATCCATCTGGGCCAGGAGTCATCCTTTTTTTGCCTTTTTATAGCCTCTATAATCTCCATCATTGATATTTTTCCATTTAATATGTTTTGAATATTCTCTGGAATTTTTGGTAAGTCTGCTTTTTTAAAGTACTGCTGTATTTTTTCTTCTGGAATTTCCTCTGCCTTATAGAGTATCTCATAGTAATCTTTAATAATTTTTTTGATTGTATCATTTTGAAATTGTAATTCACCTTTTGGATCTTGCAGCTTGTTTATCATTTTTTTCTCTTTTTCTTTTTTCAGTCTATATGCTAACCATCTTGCTGGCTTGTTGGCATTTTCAAAGGAATTCTGTTTAGCCCTTTTAATCTGTTGAGCCATTATTTTCATCTCGGCTAAATTTAATTTATGTTTTATTATCTCCATTTGTTTCTTAGGTATTTTCTTTTGTGGATCTATTGGTAATTCTGATTCTAGCTTTCTAAGTTCTTCCTTCAACTTTAATTGTAGTTGTTTCTTTTCTTTGTTCTTTTTAGCGATGTAAGTCATAGCCAACCCTCTGTAATAGGCTTTAGCTGTATCCCACAGATTTTGAAGTGATGTTTCTTCTTCCTTGTTTATTTTAAAGAAAAAATCCATTTCCTTTGTCGCTAGTTGTAAGAATTCTTTTTCTTTCAATATAGATTTATTCAAGGACCATCTTAATTTTTTCTTAGTTTCTCTCCAAGTCATCTTTGTTAGGTTATGGTCTGCCCAAACATTTGTTTCTATCTCAACTACTTGTATCATCGTTTTAAGTTCCAAAGATGTCCATATCATATCAATTCTAGACCATGATTTATGTCTATTTTAGTAAAATATATATTGTAATTTCTTTGGATTTTTTCTCTTGGATACAGAGTTCTTCTGTCATTTTTTAAAAACACTTTAGGTAATATATTTTCTCCTTTTCTCCCTTGTTTGGCACTTTTGTAGTCCAAAGTTCCATCTGTTATTGCATTAAAGTCTCCCATTATACAGAGATTTTGATAGTTTAAATCTAGTATTTTTTATATAGTTTTTGATAAAATTGTTCTTGTTTATCAATGATTTATCAATCATATATTACTACCATCAGTATCTGTTTTTGATCCATCATTATTTCCACCATTAATATTCTCCCCTCTTCCATGTAAATTTGTTTGGAATTCATCGTTTTTTTAACATATAGAGCTATTTCTCTTTTCTTTTGAAGTGCTAATGCAAAGTAAAGTTTACCAATTTTTGGTTGTTCTAACAACTTATAATGTTGTCTCTTAATGTGTGTTTCTTGAAGACAAATTATATCCATTTTTATTTTTTGTAATATGTAAAGATTTTTCTCCTTTTTGAAGGAGAATTTAGTCCATTTTTATTCATTGACAAAATCCCACTCTCCTCCATCTCTTTCAGTTATATCTAGGTTTTAATCTTCTAGTCGAACTTATCTGTCTCTGATCTCTTGGTCTTGCTTCTTCTTCTGTATATGTGTTTTTAATTTCTTCCTCCTCTCTTTGTTTGGCTGCTTCTTCTATTGCCATTTCTTCCTGTTTCTTTGTTTCTCTCTTTGTACCAGATTCAGGGTCACCTCTTTCCAGGAATGCTCTATGGTTGTCAAAGAATTCCATTGTTTAAGTGGCATGTCCAGTCTATATTTTTTCGTATCCCAGTAAATTAGAATCCCTTCTGGAATCAGCCATCTGAAGTTCACTCCTTTTTCAATTAATTTCCTGGTTAGAAACTGATATTCTCTTCAGGATTCTCTTATTCTCCTAGAAATTTGTTTGAGGACTACAATTTCTTTTTCTTTGTATTTCAAAGGTTCATGTCTTACTTTTCTCAAAATCTTGTATCTTGTAGATCTTTTAAGAAAACTAACATGCACTTCTCTGGGACTTTATTTGTTCTGGCATAGTTTGAGTTAACTCGATAGACCTGGTCTAATTCTTCTTCCATTTGTTGTTTCCCAATTCCTAATGCATCTGCCAATAATTCGGTTATCAAGTCTAGGAGATCCTCTTCCTTATCTTCCATTATGTTTTGAAATCTTAAAAAGTATGAGGCTTTTTCCATCTCTATCCCCGCTATCGAGTTTTCTAGTTCTTCATTTATTTGGATCAACTTCTGATTTTCATCTTTTAAAACTTCTAGCTTCTGCTCAACCTCAGTTGATTTATCTTCTATTTTTTGAATTCTTTGTTGATTATCTGTGATCATCTGTTTAAAATTTTCAAATTGAAAATCCATATTGTTAATTTTTTGATTCATTTTATCAAAATCACTTTTCAACTCCTCATGGTTTTTCGATGTGACCGCCACTTGAGTAGCGATTGCCTCTTGAATTGCTTGTAGAGTTGCTTGAGTATCCTTTTGGAAGGTATCAGTCTTTTCTTGTTGAAGCATTGTAGCAAATGATCTCTGATAGACTGGACTTACAGAAGCTGAAGAGGGAGCAGAAGATCCTTTTTTTCTAACCTTAGATAAGTTAGGAGTGCTCATCTTTTTCTTTAAATCATATGCTGTAATCCACCAAGTAAGTCAAAATTTATAATCCAATAAGGTCCTAACAAATAGGAGAGGTAATCAATAAAAATAGTAAGTAGTAAAAGAGAGCAGAAGGGCAAAAAGAAAAAAGAAAAAAAAGAAAAAGAAAAAAGAGAAAAAGAAAAAAATATATACCAAAATTTGTAATCCAAAGTATTCTGTTCGGAGGAGTTTCTTGTTATTCACTCTTTCAAAACAGCTTATAAAGATTTCAGATCAAGCTGTATTTGTAATCCAGGGAAGTCTGATGACTTCAAACACATTTTTAATTTATAATTGTAATCCATCCTGTAAGATAGGCTATCTAAAAAGAGTCTTTCTTTCTCAGCCACAATCTTCAGGACTTCAGATTCCAAGGACACCAAGATGTTTAAAATATAAGCAATGTCTGAGCATGCAGCCAAATTTTACTCCAATCAGAGACAACTGTATGTAGTTCTCAGTTTTGCCACTAGATGTCCATTCTCACCATACTTTGAAAAAGTTTTAGAAGTTAAAAACCCAATGGTTTTCAAATAAGAAACAAACAAAAAGGGATCTATAAAACCCAAAGTTTTCCAAATTATCCTTCTTTTATGCCTCAGTCAGCTTCACAATATTGTTATAAGTCATTTTTAAGCTTAAACCACCACCTATAGTTCAGGAGGGAGGAACCCCCCCCCCCGTTGGAATGCTGTTTCACAGAACTGGTATTTCCATTTGAAGAGAGATAAGGAAAGTAATCTCACCCAGATTGGCTGTTTGCCTTCTTCTTTACAATTCATTGTCTCTGATGATCAGCTGCTTCTGGCAGACCGTATGGGTGCGGTCAGCCTTTCTTCCTGCCGATCCCAAGAGCTCCTTTGGATCAAGAGGGCCAGTTACTGCTGGCCCACAATCTGCAAAGTTTCACCCTTTGGCCAGTCGCCTTTCGGTCCTATTGGATTTCCCAGCTGGTAGAAATTGGACTTGGGGAAGGAAGAGTCATTCCCCAGTGCCCATCTTGTAGCAATGTCACCGGAAACTATCTTTTAGCCCCTCTCCCTTCTTGCTGCACCAGACTCACTTACTTTGAAAAAATCTGTTCCTGCTTTTGAGGGACAGGAGAGTCAATGGAAGCTCCTGGGTGCCGTAATATCATGTGAGTTGCCGCCCAGAATGGAGATAGGAGGAGGCTTCTGTATGCCTCCAGAGGTTGGATCCAAGCTTCGGAGGCCTGCTCCAAGCCGTTGCTGCCCAGAACAGAACAGAGGTCGGGGGAGGTTTCTATGTGCCTCTGGAGGTCGGATCCAGGCCTCAGAGGCCACCTCCAGGCTGCTGGTGCCTGGAATGTATTGAGAAGGAAGGGAACAGTAATTTTGTCTTTATTGCAGTTATATATCTTGCCAAGCAATATCTCAGTGCAGTATCTTAGTAGCTGTGGGAAATATCTACAATAGACTAGATGGGCAAAGTACAAGTACCAAGTCCTTTCAACAGGGTTGGTTTTATTATGGAAAAAAAATAAGTAAAACACTATTTTACTCTAAGCTCATGAAATGGAAAGGGGAATTTCAGTTCTGTGTTTCTGTGGATCATACAGTTTGGGATTTTTTCCCCTATGTCTAAATTAAGAAAATCCATATTTAAAACATTTGTGCACCTTTTATATCTGATATATCTTCCTGAGTTCAAGATATGAATTAGAAGTTAATTTATGCCATTTCTGTCTATGAAGCACTATTACTTATGTGCAAACTAGCTTTCTCTAACTCCTAGCAACTGGAAGGCATTATGATAAATGGTTCTCTTTTTTCCAAGGCTGTTTGTAGTCATGGTTGATCAGGTGAGGGGAGAAGGCAGTCTCAACCTCTTTTCTCTTCTCTTCTGTTTAACATCTATATGAAGCTGCTGGGAGAGGTCATAGGTGGACACAGGACAAAATTACACAAAGCCAGAATAGAGTTCATGTAATGCTTTTTGAGTGTTTTTCCAATGTCTGGAGGCAGCATGAGTATGGATGGGAAGAACAGGGTTTGACTCAGCCCTAGTGAACCCAAATGGCTGGGGGTTTTGTGGTTCTCCAGATTAGAGCCACTTTCCATTGTTCCCAATTCTGAATGAGATGGCTTTTCCTCAGAGTAAGCAGGTACACAATTCATGAGCCTTCTTGGATTTATGGATCCTACTTGAACAGCAGGAGCAGCCATGACTTCAGCGTGGGAACTTTGCACAGGTTCGCTTTGTGTGCCAATTGCACCCATTTCTGGATTGGGAGGCCCTATTTATGGTAATTTATACTTTAGCCACTTTGCAGTTGGATTATTGTAATGTACTGTACATGCAGCTGCTTTGGAAGAGCATTTGGAAGCTGTCAGTCTAGTATTGACAGTGTGGGCCAAGCATTTCACAATATATGGTAATACCAGTATTCCATTAACTGCACTGGCATCCAGTAGGCTTCTGGGTGCAATTCAAATGCTGATCAGCTGTAAAGCTGTATACGGCAGAGGGTCCAGGTTATGTGAGTGATTGTTGGAGATGACAAGGCTGAGCCTGAGGGTGGGATCAAATGCATTGTCAGTCTGGAGTTGGAATAGGCTCGAAAGAGATCTAAGTTCAGCCCCCTTGAAGTCAGTTGACTCTTATGTGGTACCTATTTGCCTTGACCGTTGGTAGATCAGATTCTTGTAGAGGTTGCATGGAATAAATTCACAGTGCTTTTGAACTGTATCCTGACTCCTGATTTCTTGTGCCCAACAGTGTTCAACTATCTCCAATCAACTCTATGCACTGCACCAAAACTGGCAGGGTTTTATGCTTCAGGTCCCCTTTGTTAAATTGGATCATCTTTGGGCTCTAAGAGTTGTGCCTTCTCTGTTGCAGTTCCTGTCCTATGAACATTATTCTCCCAGAGATCTGGATGATAGAATAACAGAATGGCAGAGTTGAAAGGGACCTTGGAGGTCTTCTAGTCCAATCCCCAACTCTGGCAGGAAACCCTCCAACCTTGTTTGTATACCGAGTTTCCTCCCTCTTATTCACCTCCCACTCTGGCTACTTTTTCCTACTTTACCAAGCTTGTGCTTTCTTTGAAATACCCACAAGGTGGTCCTAGGCAAGTCTAGATATTTTTAAATATACCAGGCTTTGAACTGGAACTAAACAATTTAACAATGCTGAGTCAAAGAGCAAAACTACATTTCTGTGTGAATATCCATTCCTCCAATCATTGGATGGATAGAAATTTCTGTTTTTTTACATGAAAAATAGAAGGAAAGTATACACAAAGGAAAAGTGCCAGGGTGATAGATCAGAAAGAGAGGAAATAATTTGATTTGCCATTTTTAGTGAGAAATCTTTGCTATACCATATTAAATTCTTCTCCTTCTTAATATAGCAAGTAATTACTTCTTGAAGTTCAGGCTATTCATCCATGGTCTATTTAAAGTACCTAATAAACTGCCTTGGATAGCTTTGTGGCTGAAGATCTGTAGACCTGAATGTAAAGCAGCAGTGTCAAATTCAATTTCATTGAGGGCCACATCAACATTATGGTTGCCCTCAAAGGGCCAGGTACGTGTGGCTGGGTAGACATGGCTGGGTGGTCACAGCCAACTAGGTAGGTGTGGCTGGGTGGGCATGGCCAGCTTGACGTGGCCAGTTGCTCACATTGAGGGGCACCTGTGGAGTGGTCAGGCAAGGCTGGGAGGGGGGATCTGGAGGTCTCCAGTGGAGGAAGGTGAGACCAGGGTGAGTGCCAAAGCCTTGTCCACCAGAGGAACTTTGCTGTCCCTCTCAGGCCATGCGGAGGACCCCCAGATGGCAGTGTGGGCTGCCTGGAGCCCTAGGCAGCAGAGGGCAAGTGCTCAGACTGTCCTCAAGCTTCCGGGGTACTGGAACCCTGCAGCCCAGTCTAGCCCAGCTTCCCCAAGGGGGCGCCCAGCTGTGCTTACCTCCTCCTCAAAGCTGCTGCTGCTATGCTTGCTCTCCTTGGCCAGGCTGGGCTTCTTGGACTGGAGAAGAGTGGAGGGACAGCGGGGCTCCTGCTGGATGGGGCTCTTTCTGCTGCCAGTGCCACCACTGTGAGGCAAGGCAAGGCAGGTGGCACGGGGATGGCCTGGCTATGGGGCAGAGCACTGGATGAGTGAGGCAAGGCATGTGGCAGGGCTGGGGTGGCCTGGCTGCGGGGCCAAGCATGGGGTGAGGTGAGGCAGATGAGGGGTGAGGATGGGCTGGGGCGAGGCCGAGGTGCTAGGGGCTGGCCCTCATTGTCTCCAGTGAGGCCCTGTTGGCCAGCTCTAAACCCATCATGTCTGATATAAAGGATATGGAATTTCTTGGCCACCACTGTACAGAATAAAAGAATTGTCAACTTTAGAATGAGCATGGTTGCAGCCATCTTTTTCCTTCTCATTCCTAGTTGTCACATAGCATGGAGGGAGGGGGTTTGCCAGATGTTGTGCTAGACAAAACAGACTTTCTCTCTCGGACTTTCTCTCAGGGGAACCAAGGTCATCAGCTGCTCTCGAGACTGCAGGCTAGGCATTTCATGAAAAGCCTGCCAACAAGCTGAGTGGGGAAATGAGTTGCTTGCATAGTTTTGGGGTGAGATTTCTTAACTTTGTATTGGGGAACTTTTATGCATCTCTTCAGACTTGGTTTCACTTTTGAAGTACCTATACCCTGTATTAATAAACATGTTCTTTGAAGAATTTGCAAGCCTCAGATTTCTGCTTTATTTGTCTCTGTCTGTCAGAACCTTGACATTAAACCAAGTCTCATAGAACTTTGTTTCTCTGGGTGCTGGGCCCCAGCTGTCTACCCACTCACTTTTGGGAGAGCGGTAAAGACCCAGTGAAAACTCGAGATGGAAGAGAAAGTTGAAACCATTGCTAGTGGCAACGGGACTCAGGCTATCGGCGCACAGCTAGTGCTCCAGCCACCGAGGAGGCATCACTGGCAGGGGCTTGGCCGAAAACCAGGTTAACCCAGCCTGGGAAACTGGTACCGCTGGAAGGAGCTATAGCGTTAGTAGACCTCTTCCAAGATGAGACTGCCCCTCAGCTCAGGAGCACTCCTGTAACCACTGGAGAGGAGCGGTTCTTTGTCTGTGGATGGAAAGAAAGGAAAGGGCTCGATGAGATAGAATGACTCCGGAGAATGGAGATTTCAGTCAGCAGTCCACAGCCCCTCGAACAGCTGAAGGAGAAGTTTGGCTGCTGGAGGTAAAGAATACAATTTCTATTGCCCAAGAGGTGGGAGCTGTTGGGGGAAAGGCCAAAAACTATCCCTCTCTCCCTTCCCCCCCGCCACAATTCCAGCTCAATTGCTTTTAAAGAACGGTGAAAATTTATTTACAAGGAATGATACTCAAAACAGGCTTTATTCATTCTTGCTTGAATCTTAAGTCAATCAGATGTCTTGGGCTCAAAGTAGATAACAGCAATAAAAGTAATGTTATTTTCATTTTGATTGTTACAATAAATAGCTTAAAAATTAGGCAGTAAATAAAACATGAAAGACATGTTGTTGTTAATTGCGAAGTCGTGTCCGACCCATCGCGACCCCATGGACAACGTTCCTCCAGGTCTTCCTGTCCTCTACCATCTTCTGGAGTCCATTTAAATTCACACCTACTACTTCAGTGACTCCATCCAGCCATCTCATTCTCTGTCGTCCCCTTCTTCTATTGCTCTCAATCTTTCCCAGCATTAGGCCCTTCTCCAGTGAGTCCTTCCTTCTCATTAGGTGGCCAAAGTATTTGAGTTTCAACTTCAGGATCTGGCCTTCTAAAGAGCAGTCGGGGTTGATCTCTTCTAGGACTGACCGGTTTGAATGCCTTGCAGTCCAAGGGACTCGCAGGAGTCTTCTCCAGCACCATAGTTCAAAGGCCTCAATTCTTTTGCGCTCAGCCTTTCATGAAAGACATGAATTGCCTTAAAAATCAGTAAGACAGCCTCTCCTTTTTGTTCTCCTTTTGTGACATTTGTAGAGATATTAAAAATTCACAAATACACATTAGGTGATAACAACTTCATAAAAACCTATTCAGCTGCAGCCTAAAGGGAATCAGAACCTTTTAGAAGGTCTCTAATGTCAAGACAATTAAGATAATATTCCAGTCTGATACTAACCATGTTTAACAATAACAATTTTTCTATTTTGGCTTGTAGATTATTCCAAGTTCAAATGGGATTATTAGCTACGTCTGTGGTTCAAAAGTACATTACTCAATATAGAGCCATAAAGTTAAGAAGAGTTAGAAAAGCAGTTCAGTAAGTGATGTGAATTGTGGTATTTCTTCATTCTGTAAATCCCGTTAGGTCAACACAGTACTTGAATCAGTGTAAAAAACTCTGGATTTAATACTATGTCTGTTTAGAGAGTTATATCTTAAATTAAACTGGAATATAAGTAAGTCCTTGAATGTACATGCAGTCCCTTTGCTCTTTGTTTTGTTGACATGCCTTGATAATCCATAATAATCTGTTCCACCTAAATGGAAAAACTATACCTACTGTACCAGTTTTGGCACACTTGAAGAGATTATGTTGTTCTGGCCTCTAGCCACAGTTTCCCTGTTCAAATAGGAGAAAATGCATAGTTAATTGAAAGTTGCCTGGCCACAATAATTCTTTGTGCATGGGCAAATAATTTATGCTAAATTGCAATTATTTAGACTGGGTTTGTATCATATATTGGACAGTTTCCCAAAGGATAGGCCAAAGGATAAATAATGGGTTGAACTCCAAAAGACTTACAACTTGCAGCATCTTCAAAAGAATGGCTGATGGTAAGCAATCTTGAGAGCTGCAAATTGTGCCTGTCTTGGAATAGTGAGTGAGGACTATCTATAACAGTGGTTCTCAACCTATGGGTTGCAACCCCATTTGGGGTCGAATGATCATTTCACGGGGGTCGCCAAACAACGCAGTCCGCCATTTTTTCCCCTCTTTTACTTAGCTGTGCTACTCCCTTTTATTCTATTGGCTTTTGAAAGCCAATAGAATAGACTCTCTTGAATAGAGTCTAATTCTATTGGCTTTCAAAAGCCAATAGGAATTCTCCAGGCTGTCTCTGCCCTGCTGAGCCCGCCAAAAGTCCCATTCTGAAAATGGTACTGCAAGTTGTCTGCAGCGAAGGCGAGCTGTCTGGAAGTTCTGACCCCTCCCTGCTGAGCAACTACTAAAAATGTAAGTAAAAGAGGGCCAGGGGTGGGAGGTGGGAGGCCGGCGGGCGCAGGGAGGGTTGCTGGCGTGCATGGGGCCCGGCGGGTGCCTTACCTCCCTTGGGCTGGGTCAGCTGGTGGCGCAGCCGGTGGTCGGCCTGCTCCGTCTCTGCCGCTTGCCAGCTACGCCTCAGCCGGTGCAGGGGGTGGCACCACGCATGCGCGGTGCTCCTGGGCAGGGAAAGTCCTTGACTTACGACCGGTTGGGTAGTCCTCAACTTACGACCGGTTGGGGTCGCGTCATTAAAAAGGTTGAGAACCACTGATCTATAATGAAAGGAACTCCTTTCCTTTCTTCTGCACATTGTTTTGCATGATGCCATCTTTTTCACTTTGCAAATGTTTTTTCATCCTTAGAAAATAGAATATTTTGCTTACTATTAGCAAAATATATTTATAATACATGTAAAATGTATTTATAGCAAACAAAATAAATAAACAAAGCCCCATCACCCCAGAAATAAACTTTACAACATCTATGTAAGAAGGCAAAATTCTAACATTTGTGTTTATGTTAAGAGATAACTTTTGGGCTGGGAAAAGGAATAATTTTTTTTACAGATTGGAATTATACACTATCCTAATTTGTAATATGGTTGTTTAACCACCATTTGTTACAGAAGAATAAGCCATAATTTAAAATTATTGCTTGGTTTTGATGTATCTCTTGTGGCTTAGTATGATATACAACCAGAAATGCATGATTTATTGTTTTTTGTATCACTCCTACTGTCAGTGCTACCACAATTGAGAAACTATAGCCATTTTACCTTTTGCTTTCCTTGTGCTTTTTTCTGTTATTTGAGATTCTCAGATGTAGAATGAGGGAAGGGGGGAATGCTTGAGCGTTTTCTGTTAGCCATAACATTTGTAGCTGGGTGAGAACCAAGCTTAATGTTAGATAAAGTTTTGGCGGGTTGAAAAGTTGGGAGGAGAGCCTGCTTTTTAGAATAATTGGTGAATGTGATTTATGACAGCCTTTCTGGGGTGGGAATTGCAACATGTTACTTTGTATCAGGGGGGAGGGAACTTTAGTCTTGGGTTCAACTATGTAAGTGCCAATACTTGGTTTCCTGAATAAAATGTTCTTTGAGGAATAAATCTTTGCCTTGAAGTTCTTTTAAAAGGTTTCATCTATCGGAACCATGACACATACATTGTTTTATATGTTGATTAAACTTCTAACTAATCAATTAAAGCAATACAAGATCAATTAGAAAAGGAATAAAAATTAATCAGGAATAGGCCAGATGAGCCATAATTGACTTTGTTCATTTGCAGGATTTTTATTTCTAGCCTAGCTAATAACTTCCATTCATCTTGATTGCCACTAAACATTACACACAGACACAGTCACACACATTCCTCCTCCCACCAAAAGGATAGATTTACTATTTGAATGATTCTACTGTGAGAACAGAATCTTCATATATTCCCACATCTGTGAATCTGTGCTACAGCAGGTTTGGAATGAGCAGGGATGAAGTAATAAAAACAAACAAAAAGGATGTTTCTTTGCATGGACAAAAGTCTAACTATCTGTTGTTGGATAAGCTTTATGAAATCTTTCTTGGGCTCTATTTCTTGCCTTGGTCCTTATCTAATTAACAGCCAGACTTGGAGACTCTGAAAACCTAGATTTGCAAGATCCCCACTGTCACGTCACTGATTTGAACTAAACCGACAGACATCAGACCATGGCCTAAAAGGGACTAAGTTACATAACCTCTCTTAAACAAATTATTGGTATTAGAATGGTCCATTAACACAGAAAGATTATATTAAATATTCCTTTATTGACTCAAATCCATGTATTATCTATCCTAATTGGCAGCAGATCACAGAGTTTTTAGGGAGGGAGAGGTCTTTCTGACTACATATTTAGATGGTGATTGAACAGAGACCTTTACATTTCCTGAGCACATATTCTAAACCAGCATGCATAATTTGATTAGGGAGTTTTCATATTATTCATTCAATACCTATCCTATTTCAACTATACTCATATCATATCATCTTCTCCTCGTATTGTATCATCATCTCATCTCATCTCATCTCATCTCATCTCATCTCATCTCATATCATATCATATCATATCATATCATATCATCACCATATCAAACCATATCATATCATACAAACCTTATCCTACCAAGAGTGTTTCTTGGTGATTTACATGACATTGTAAGTAGATACACTGACAATTTAAAACATCATAAACTATACAATCCAAGTAAGAATAAAGGTAAAATATGGCTAAAACTTTCCAGCTACTTAGAATGCCCTTTAGTACAGTTTTCAGCATTTTCATGAATGCCATCTAGGATCAGGCTAGTGACTGTCTAATCAATACTGAAAGACTGTTTCAAAACGCTGGTGTTACCACTAAAGCAACCCTTCTTAGTTTCAGTTCTCTTCACTTCCCAAGAATAGAAAAGAAAAGAGCAGTTTCTTCCTAGACAATCTAACAGATGGGACCAATCCAGATTGGAGTACAATAAGTGGTCCTATAGGTAGCCAGGTGCTAAATAATTAATATGTAACAAGGTAATTGCAATAGAAATAAATCTAGCTGCAAAGTAATAAGAAGTTCTGAAAGTTGACATTATTGTGGAAATCGGGAAAGAGATTCTCAGTGATGGGGAATCAATATTTTTTTAAATTACAGTTAGAGAGATGGCAGATAGATTGAAAATTAAGGACTCCAAGTCAACTGGTGAGTGTCTAGATAGAAGGAGCAGGAAGAAATAATAAAAAAAGACAACAACAGAAGAGCTATTTTCCCCAAGGAGTAAAAATGTAGAGATAAGGTAAATTGAAACAAACTTGAAGAAGGAGAGTATAAAAGGAGGAAGTGGTATGTGATTGCAGAAAGATAGAAGAAAAGGAAAGATTTAACCAGGAAGGGAAATGACCTATTCCAAGAAAAAGAAGTGAAAGAATGGGAGCATAGAAGAAGTAGTTTAAAGGAAATAAGTAGCTTACAACACATAATTTAAATGAATCGGTAGCACTGAGGCAAACAACTGGGAACTTTTTGTCTTTCTGCAATGGGAGAGATGGAAAGGTGAAAAGAGGTAGAAGGAAGAAGATGGGGACCTCCTTCTTTGCAACAAACTAACAAAATTTCCCTTTTCTACTAAGGTTGTGTGGAGGAGTAACTGGGAAATGCAAGAAAGACATTTCTGTTCACAACATTTGACTGGTATGGGTGGGATGGAAATTGAGGCCAGAGAAGATAAGATGAGCTGCAACAAATGGAGGAGTGAACTGAATGAGATGGGCCAGGAAGAAAGAATGGAAAGAAATGAATTAGAAGAGCATCAACCTAGAAGGAGAAATGAAGCAGCAAATCAAAGAGAGTGAGAAAAGTGCTATATTAGACTTTGCCAATCCAAGTATTATTTGGGGAGATGGGCAAAAGCTCAATCTGAGTAGCATGTTTGTGTCTTTAAGACTGCTCAATGTGCAGGAAAAAAGTCCAAAAGCAAATCTGGAAGAGAAAACTTGGAGTGTCTGTATGAGCTATTTATTCCACAGCATTACTCACTTCTTTTGAGTCAAAAGGGAATTCTCCCCACTGAGTTTCATAATGCTATTTAAAGTTATTTTCCTTCTGATGTGAAAGAGAAATGCATCAGGGGCTTACAATATGTATTTTTATGAGGCTGTTCAATTAATATTAAAAGTTAATCTGTTCATGTATTCACAGCCTGGGAAATTTCTCTTATTTTTATTTGGATTTCCCAGGAAGAGAGCTGATCCTGATCACATTTGAACCAACTATGTTAAGAAAAAAAAAATTAGGAGAGAATCAGTGGGATTCTTGGGAATCCAGTTCCTAAATCTAAGTCCTAATAATCTGAGGTTATTTATATTTTGAACTTTCTAGAGGCTACTGGGAATGCTGCTAGCTGTGAGTTAAGGGGAAGTGCAGAGGAGAAAGATAGCGGCCTGCATGCCTAATGGCACACAAATCATATGAATAAAAATCTAAAAGAGCAGTAGTACATTCAGGGCAAATGTGTCTGAGATTGTGATTTCATTTTATTTCAGAATGTCTGGCTTAGTTCAGTGCAACACTTGTTTTGCAGCTGTCTTTCACAGTACTTTTCTCAAACTTGGATACTGTCCTATCTGTAAACAAATAACTAGTCTACAAGGACAAATTATTTATCTAGGGTCTGTAATCTATGCTCTTCAGGCAGAAATTAGGTGTCCAGTTCAGCCCTTCTGCTCTGTTGAGCTGCCATGCTATCAGCCCCCTTAACCACAAAGATCCTGCAGGAGAAGGGGACAACTGTGGGATCTGGCAGGGTGAGAGCTATGAACCATAAAGTTTTCATTGTGTCCCTGAATAACAGATACAGTGCCCTTGTTGGCCTTAATAGGGACATTAAGGAGACAGGTCAAGGTAGTTATGATGATGACAACTCAAATAAGCAGGGGATCATGGTCTGAGATGAAGAACTTGTTTTAGACAGGGGAAACTGTGAATCAGGTATTACACATCAATCATGCAAGAAGAGCAAGGTATCCAAAAAGAGAAGCCATCTTCTGGTTGGTGATTCAATTACAAGGGATGTAAATTTAGGAAAGGATACAGAGGTTTTGAAAGAGGACAGGTGTCTTCCAGGTGCTACTGCCAGCAGGGACAAGAAGCGTATTTTTAAGATAGTCAAGAATGCCAGCAAGGACTGTGATATGGATGCTATTGTACATCTTGGCACTAACAATCTGTCCCCAAAAGATGTACTCTCTGTGTAGAATGATTTCCAGAGCTTGGGGCAGGAACTTAGCAGGATTGGCTATAGGCTTACTTTTCCAGAGGTTTTACCAGTGTATAAGGAACATAATGGAAAAGGCCAGAGTACAGCAGAATTCAATATGTGGCTAAAGGAGTGGTGCAAAGGGGAAGGCTTTGGTTATATTAGTCACGATATCTGCTCACGATATCTGCAGCTGGTCCAATGAAAAAGTGTACAAAAGAGATGGTTTGCATCCATCAAAGAAAGGGACTGAGTTATTTGGCAATAAATTCACGGATTTTCTGGAGAAATGTTTAAACTGAATGGGGACAGTGAGTTAATTGATACAGAACATTCCTATCCCTGGCAATCTAAAAATGATAGGGTTATCAGTGCATGTAACATAGATGTGTGTGGACAACAATATCAGCCTTGCTGTCAAGCAAAATCAAGCTTTTAATAGTGAGTGTCACACCAAGTGCACTAATCAAACAGGTGGTAAGAAAATAGGAGAACTCAGGCACCACACAGGTGAAAGTAAACACAGGGTCAGTCATAAAGGACTCAAATGTCTGTACACCAATGCACAGAGTATGAGCAATAAACAGGGTGAATTAGAAATTCAGGTACTGTACATGAGGGCAGATATGATATTATTGCCATTACAGAAACTTGGTGGGATGAAACCCACAAATGGAACACACAGCTAGAGGGATTTAAATTATTTAAAAGAAACAGACCAAATAAAAGAGGAGGTAGAGTTGTTCTATATATAAGAAATAACTACATCTCTACAGAATTAGAGCACAACAATGATGAAAACTGTCTTGAATGCATTTGGACTAATATAAAAGGGGGAAAAATGACATTACCATAGGTGTATACTATAGGCCACTCAACCAAACAGAGGAAATAGATGAACTCTTTGCTAGTCAGTTAACTAAGGTATGTAGGAAGCAGATCACAATAGTAATGGGGGACTTTAATTACCCTGACATCAACTGGGAGACAAACTCTGCACCAAGTGGAAGATCAAACAGATTCCTGACAAACCTAGCAAATAACTTTGTCTGCCAAAAAGTAGAGAAGGGAACTAGAGGATCAGCCATATTGGACTTAATTCTCACTAACAGAGATGAAATGATAGGAGGTGTTGAAGCCACAGGAACCTTGGGGGGGAAATGATCATGCAATATTGGAATTCAACATTATGCAAGCACAAGCAATAGAACACAGTCAAACTAGAGTCTTGGACCTTAAGAAAGCTAATTTCAATAATCTTAGAGAGAGCTTGGGAAGGATTCCATGGATGAGAATCCACAAGGGGAAAACAACTCAAGACGCCTGGGAAATTTTGAAAAGTGAGATTATAAAAGCCCAGTCTACCACAATACCAATGAAGAAAAAAAATAACAGCTCTCAGAAGAAACCAGCATGGCTGCATAAAGAACTTTCTGATAAATTGAAAGACAAAAAGGACAAGTATAAAAAGTGGAAAGAGGAACACATAACTAAGGCAGCCCAAGCCTGCAGAGATGAAGTAAGGAAAGCTAAGGCTCAAAATGAACTAAGGCTTGCAACAAAAGTAAAAAATAATAATTAAAGTTTCTTTCAACATGTAAAAAACAAGAAAATAGCTAAGGAAATGATTGTCCATCAGTGGGAGAAAGTGGCAAGAAGGTGACAAGCAACACAGAGAAAGCAGAACTATTTAACTCATTTTTTGCATCCATCTTTACCCAAAGGTAAAAAACAGTCCAACCTATCAAAAACAGTACCGTAAAAAACAGATTTGAAACACAAAGTAAGATAGGCAAGAAAATGGTAAGTGAGCATCTGTCTACCCTAGATGAGTTCAAATCACCGGGACCAGACAGATTACACCCCAAGGTTCTGAAGGGACCTGCAGATGTGATCTCAGAGCCACTGAACTATATCTTTCAACTGGGGAACTACCAGAGGACTGGAAAAGAGCTGATGTAGTTCCCATCTTCAAAAAAGGGGGGAAAATGGATCCAGGAAGCTACAGACCTATCAGCCTGACCTCAATACCTGGGAAGATTTTGGAAAAGATAATCAAGCAATGAATCAGTGGACATGTAGAGGCAAACAAATCATTACCAAAATCCAATCTGGGTTTGTCAAAAACAGATCATGCCAGACAAATCCTAATTGCATTCTCTGACCATGTGACAAGATTAGTGGACCAAAGGAATGCTGTGGATATAATTTACTTGGACTTCAGTAAAGCATTTGATAAAGTAGACCATAACCTATTACTTGATAAAATAGAAAAATGTGGGTTAGACAGCATCACCACCAGATGGATTCATAACTGGCTGACTGGTCGTACTCAGCGTGTGGTCCTCAATGGAATTGCATCTACATGGAGGAAAGTATGTAGTGGGGTGCCCCAGGGCTCTGTTCTCTGCCCAGTGCTCTTCCACATCTTCATCAACAATTTGGATGAAGGGATAGATGGGGAACTCATCAAATTTTCAGACAACACCAAGTTGGCAGAAATAGCCAACACTCCAGAAGATAGGCTTAAGATACGGAGGAATCTTGATAGAGTTGAACTTTGGGCGCTATCTAACAAAATGAAATTCAATGGTGAAAAAAGTAAGGTTCTACATTTAGCAAGAAAAACCAAATGCATAGGTATAATATAGGTGGTACCTTGCTCAATAGTAGTAACTGTGAGAAGGATGTCAGAGTCCTATTGGACAATCACTTAAACATCAGCCAGCAGTGTGCTGCAGCTGCCAAAAAAGCCAACACAGTGCTGGGCTGCATTATCAGAGGGATAGAATCAAGATCACATGAAGTGTTAATACCACTTTACAATGCCTTAGTAAGGCCACATTTGGAATACTGCATCCAGTTTTGATCACCACGATGTAAAAAAGATGTTGAAACTCTCAAAATAGTACAGAGAAGAGCAACAAAAATGATTAGGAGATTGGAGGCTAAAACATATAAGGAATGGTTGCTGGAATTGGGATGTCTAGTTTAATGAAGAGAAGGATGAGAGGTGACGTGATAGCTGTTCCAATATTTCAGGGGTTGCCCCAAAGAAGAGGGAGTCAAGCTATTCTCCAAAGCATCTGAAGGCAAGACAAGAAGCAACAGATGGAAACTAACCAAAGAGAGAAGCATCCTAGAACTAAAGAAAAATGTCCTGACAGTTAGAACAGTTAACCAGTGGAACAACCTGCCTCCAGAAGCGGTGAATGCTCCAACACTGGAAGTTTTTAAGAAGAGACTGGACAGCCATTTGTCTGAGATGGTGTAGGGCTTCCTACCTTAGCAGGGGGTTGGACTAGATGACCTCCAAGGTCCCTTCCAACTTTTTATCGATCATCGCACAGTCAGCCAGATGTTCAGACTGGATTTGGCATTTTGTCTACCTATCGAGTCCTTACCCAGGACCTGGGATAGGCAGATGTGGATGTTTGATGGTATTACAGATATTGTCGCAGGAAGGAAGCAGTTCCTAATAAGGCCGTCTTTTGCAATTGACTAATAGCGAATTTGTCAATGCCAATTGTGTTCAAGTGGTGCTCCAGTTGTTTTGGGATTGCACCCAAGGAGCCTATGACTATTGGTATTATCCTTGCTTGCTTTTGCCACAGTCTTTCTATTTCTATTTGTAGGTCTTTGTATTTTGTTATCTTCTCCAGTTCTTTCTCTTCTATTCTGCTATCTCCAGGCACTGCCACGTCCACTATCCAGACTTTTTTGTCTTTCTTATCAACAATTGTTAAGTCTGGGGTGTTATGTTGCAGGTGCTTGTCTGTTTGAATTCTGAAGTCCCAGAGCAGTTTAATTTTATCATTTTCTATGACTTTCTCTATTTTATGATCCCACCAGTTTTTGCTTACAGGCAAATGATATTTTTTGCAGATCTTCCAATGCACCATTGTTGCTACTTTGTCATGCCGCTGCTTGTAATCAGTCTGTGCAATCTTCTTGCAACAGCTTACCAAGTGGTCCACTGTTTCTTCAGCTTCTTTGCATAGGCGGCACTTACTGTCTGTTGCTGTCTTCTCAATTTTGACTTTGTATGCATTTGTCCTTAAGGCTTGGTCTTGTGCAGCCAGAATTAGTCCCTCGGTCTCTTTCTTCAATTTTCCTGCTCTTAGCCATTGCCAGGTTTTATTATTATCTGCTTTCCCAGCTATTTTTTTCATGTATTGGCCATGTAGTGCTTTGTCTTCCCATGCCTCTATTCTGTTCTTCATTTGGTCTTTCTTGTAGGCCAGTTTGGTCTCTCCAGTAGTTAGTAAGCCTTCCTGATATACTAATTTCAGTGCATCTTCATCATTGTTCTTCAGATATTCTTCCAAAGCCATTTTTTCTTCTTCAACCATCTGATGTACTTGTAGCATTCCACGCCCACCTATTTGCCTTGGTAGATAAAGTCTATCAATGTCACTGCGTGGATGAAGGGCATGATTCATTGTCATTATTTTTTTGGTCTGCCTATCCATTGCTTTTAGTTCTGCTTGAGTCCAGTCCACTATTCCAGCTGTGTACCTAATGACTGGGATTGCCCAGGTGTTAATTGCCTTTATGGTATTTCTTCCATTGAGTTTGGACTTTAAGATCTTCTTCACTCTCTTGATGTATTCACCTCTAATCTTTTTCTTGACTTCAGTGTGCTTGATGTTGTCAGCTTGAAGGATACCCAAGTATTTGTAGTACCCTTCCTCATCCAGACTCTTAATGTTATTTTCGTGGGGCATCTTGATTCCTTCAGTTTTCACTATTTTTCCTTGTTTGATAGTAAGTGTGGCACATTTGTCCAAGCCAAACTCCATTACAATATCTTGGCTATATATACGGACAGTGTTGAGCAGCGATTCTATTTCAGATGATGTTTTTCCATACAGCTTCAGATCATCCATATAAAGGAGGTGGGATAGTTTGGCAGATGTTTTTGATGTTTGATAGCCATGTCCTGAGTTATTCAGTATTGTTGACAGAGGAAACAGTGCAATAACAAATAGTAATGGTGATAATGAATCTCCTTGAAATATTCCTCTCTTGATATTAACCTCTCCCAGCCTCTCACCATTGATCTGCAACTGTTTCTTCCATTGTGCCATCGATCTTTGCACAAATTTTCTGATGTTTCTACTGACTCCTGTTATTTCTAGGCACTTTATTATCCAATCATGTGGCAGAGAGTCAAATGCCTTTTTGTAGTCAATCCATGCCACATTCAGGTTGGTTTTCCTTCTCTTGCAGTTTTCCAAGATCATTTTGTCTATTAGGAGTTGATCTTTTGTTCCTCTGCTATTGGGGCAGTTTCCTTTCTGCTCAGGTGGAAAGAGATTGTTTTCAACTAGATGCTGTTGTACTGCTTATGTTTATTAATCATTGTACAGTCAGCCAGATGTTCAAACTGGATTTGGCATTTTTGTCTACCTATCAAGTCCTTACCAAGGACCTGGAATGATGATAATGATGATGATGATGATGAGCAGAAGCAGAGCGATTCAGTGAAGCTTTCTCTCTATCTTCTGATTTTCTTCCAGAGCAGAACAATAAAGCCTCTTGCTGTGAAGGCTTTTCGTTGTCTTTGTTCTAAGTTTTCCCTGGAGAAAAAGAAAGCCTCTTCTAGTGAAGTTTTCCCTTTGTGTTTATTCTGATTTTCCTCTGGAGCAAAATCATCTGGTAGCAGGCCTTAAGTCAGAATCCCACACTTATTTTAGTCTGTGCATGGCCTGACCATTATTTCATTTACCACTTCTGTCTGTGACTCTTTTCTGAACTGCACACTTGTCTCAGTCACAGTTCGGTAAGCCCGCACATTAAACCTAGCCAAAATGAGTAAAAAACAAACTTCATTGGAGAGCTTTGAAAATGGGGAAAGACCACATGATGAGACAGCAGAAGACTGTAAGACTGCCAATAAAAAGAAATCTATATTTAAAAGAAAATACCAAGAGTCTTACTTAAATTACAGTTTCATTGCAAAAGGTGATTCACATGCTCCAAACCCACTTAGTATAATATGTGGTGACGGGCTATCCAATGAAGCCATGAAACCTTTATTTATTTATTTATTTATTGTTTATTTATTTAGAAAATTTACAGTAAATGTAATGCACTTAAATCATCCTGAACCCTTCCCACCTCCCCCGGTCCATGGAAAAATTGTTTTCCTTGAAACCGGTCCCTGGTGCCAAAAAGGTTGGGGACCTCTGAACTAAACTATATGGACTTTGGAGAAAATTTCATAAATATAATTAAAATAATTTACCATAGATAAACGGCTAAAGTAATTGTAAATGGAGATTTCACAGAAAACTTTAATATCAAAAAAGGCACAAGACAAGGGTGTCCACTATCTACATTATTATTTATTTTAACTTTGGAAGTGCTGAATAGAAATGTCAGACAGGACCCAGAAATTAAAGGAATGGAGATAAAAGACAAAAAATATAAATTAGAGGCATTTGCAGATGACTTGGTATTTATATTAGAAGACCCGTTGGAGACAAGTCCTAAATTACTGACAAAGATTGAAGAATTTGGAGAAGTAGCAGGACTGAAAATAAACAGAGAAAAGACTAAAGTGATGCCCAAAAACCTTACAGATAAACAAAAAAATATCAACTGTCAGAAAAAACAGACCTCCAGGTAGTTAAGAAAGTTAAATACTTGGGGATATACTTAACAGCAAGGTGTGCAACAATAAAAGAAGACAATTATGTTAAAACTATTAAAATAAAACTAGACTTAGAAAAATGGAAAAATCTACAATTATCAATATAATTCAGTGAAAATGAATATTTTTACCAAAACTACTTTTTCTATTCTAAACAATACCTATAAAAATAGAGATTTTTTTTTGATGAGTTAAATGCATCGATTTTGAAATTTATCTGGCAAGGGAAAAAAGCCAGAATCAGACTGAAAAAATTACAAGAAACGAAACAAAAAGGATTTGGGTTACCAGACTGGGTTCTATACTATCAAGCAGCTGCATTAACATGGCTAAAGGAATGGATAACCCTTAGACATAAAATATTATTATATTTAGAAGGACACAACTTACAACTCAGATGGCACGCCTTTCTATGGTAGGGCAAGAACAAAATCCATAAATACTTTCAAAATCACTATCTAAGAAATGTTTTGCTTCTAGTATGGGAAAAGATAAAAACAAAAATTTATATGAAAATACCAGGATGGATCTTGACAATGGAAGTGTTTGTTCCCCCAAACTTAATTAACTATGGAAACTTGTGTCTTATAGGAACATTTTGAACACTGAAGGGAAATTATAAACTAAACAAGAGCTGGAAGAACAGGGTATTGAGCTATCATGGCAGCCGCACCTGCAAATATAAACGAGATATGAGAAAGATGCCAAAATATATGATTTTTATAAAGACCAGACAGCGTTTGACCACATATTATGTCATCAGATGAAAAATTGATAAAGAAACTGTATAATTTCTTGTTAAATTTAAAGGTGGAAGACAAACAAGTCAAAGAAACAATGATAACGGGCAAAACACTTTGGGCGCAATGTAGAATTAGAAAAATGGCAAAATTTGTGGGAAAGAAACTATAAAATAACAAGGGCAGTTACCTATAAAGAAAATTTATATAAAATGTTTTATAAATGGCATTTACCACCTGCAAGGTTAGCAAAAATGTTTAAAAATGTGTCTAGCGATTGTTGGAAATGTAGGCAAAAGCCAGGCACGTACTACTGCCTTTGGTGGACTTGCCCTAAAGCAAAAAAATTCTGGTCGAAAATACATATGTGGTTAGAGAAAATGTTAAAAAAACATGTAGATTTTAAGCCAGAATTATTTCTTCTAGGTATAACCTCAGCAAACTATGATAAAGAATGTGTATATCTAATACTACATGTACTAACAGCAGCAAGAATTACATTTGCACAGCATTGGAAAAATGAAGAAACACCAGCTGAAGAAGACATAATTAAGAAAATTCTGGACTGTGTGGAAATGGACAGACTTACATTGAAAATGAAAGGGAAAGAAGACATAAAGTACTTTCAAACATGGGACACTTTTTACAAATGGCTAGAAAAACGGAGTAGAGAGTAGGAATGGAAGATGTATTATTATTAAGTTAAATATGTGGACCCAGACAACACATTGTTTACTAAGCACTAAAGATTTGTAACTATAAAAATTAATAAAATATCTTTAAAAAAATGGCAGTGTCAGAATTCCAATATATTTCGTATTTCTTTCCTATGCCCTCATTTTCAGGTTCTGTCATTCTATTGGGGGGAGGGGGACCTAAGGATGTTCTGCAGTATAGGTAGTCCCCGAGGTATATGCCTAATAGAGCCTGCCCGTTAGGCTCGTCATCATCAAATGAATCAGACTCAATATTACAACATTTTAAAATCAAACTCATTAATTGAATCAAATGGGTCGTTAAATGAAAAAAGATTTGATTTATTATTTCTTCTGATGGCTGCCTGAACTGAGAGACTTTTCCTGCCAACTGTCTACCTTATGGACCAATCTAACAAATGCCACCCTCAACTGAACTTCCCCAGATGGACCTACTACATGGCAAGAAGATGGAATGTATAAGTTATAGGACTCTTGTTTATATGCTTAATAGAATTGTTAGACTGCAAACTGTATTAGAAATAATTACAAATCAAGGGCATTTAGAATAACATAATGCTGTTTTGCTTCTCTATACTATGCTTGCGTAGGAACCTCCATTAGCCTGAGACGAGAAGTACACGTACAGAAAGATAAAGAAAATTAATTGGTTAAAATAACACTACAAAAGAAAGCTTTGTGAAAACAAGGGGGTATGGCTTTCCTTTTACATGTTGCTGCCTATGTGTATAGAGAAAATACACCCAACTTCTTCGGAAACCATGGACACAAGTTGATTTGGAGAGATTTTTGGTGATTGATGAAGGGAATAATTTTCTGGTTATGTTAGCATTTAGACGTCTTTTGGTTTTGCCATCTTTGATTCCTGTTATCCAAAGAACAATTACTTCTACCATCTCGGGGATGACGGTCATAGCATCCTTTTTAAGTAGTGATAAAACCCGTAAGCCAGCCAAGGTCCTGATTTTCACCGCAATAACAAAGGAATGTACATCACTGGTCACCAAGTAACAGAAAGCATTCTGTTACAAAATTAAAAGGGGGAATGAAGGGTTCTGGAACAAAGGGAAATTGTTTAATCTAACTATTGCTTTCTTGCTTTTTGTAATCGGCTTTTGAACCAGGGAAATATCATGCAAGTGTGGGAAACATGTACATGGATGCGATATACTGAAGGAGGGAATAAGGGAGTGTACAGGAATGATTGATGTCTTCTTTATGATGTAATGGCTCTGTTGTCTGATTTTCATTGATTAACAAAGTTTATAAAGCAATGCTTCCAACTTTCTAAGGCAGTGGTGGCGAACCTATGGCACAGGTGCCAGAGGCAGCACTTGGAGCCCTCTCTGTGGGCACACATGACATTGCCCCAGCCTTGCCTCCCCCCGCAACCGCCTCCTCTCCAGCAGCCCCCCTGAAGGAGAGTCGCCCTCGAGCGTGGCCCACATGGAGCAGTGCAGCCAAAGACATGGCAGCCAGGCAGCAAAGACAAGACTCTGCCCTCACACCCCATCATGCAGTTGATGCTGCAGGGCGTGGGCAGAGGGTGTGGCCGCCATAGCACTGCTGGGCTGCCTGGGTGATCTGCGGCGGGCCCTGGAGGCAATGAGTGGTCCTGTGGGCAGGCGAGTTGGGGGATGGGGGGCAGAGCAGGGATGGGTAGGGGGGTGGAGTGGGAGTGGGGCAGTTTTTGGGCACTCAGTCTCTAAAAGGTTTGCCATCACTGTTCTAAGGTGTGACACTTCTGGACATAACTTCGCCAGTGTTCCAGATTGTTGGCCACCCAGCTGCTTAATTTGATCAAATAAAGTGCTGCTTGATCAAGAAGTCTCCACTTGGGTTATCTGATTAGATTGATATGATATCTCAAGTTCATGTAAGGAACTGGGACCTTACAATAGAATACTGAATTACAGTGATATATTAAACACTCCTTTTGATTATAAGTGATTATTGAAGTGTGAAAGCAGTGAGATTTTTCTAAAGTTGCACATTAGATTTTAAAAAAGATTTAAATAACTGCATTTCAAATTTTCAGCTTTGATTTTCACATTTATGGCTGTGAAACCTTTTTCCTGGAAATAAAGTTTGAGTCATAAGACTCTAGAAATAGATAATAATTTATACTAGGCTAGCAGCATTGAGCTGATTATTTGGCAAAGTGTTCTTGAAAGTGTGAATTAGTTTTTGAAAACAATACTATCTGAAGCAGTGGTAAAACTCAAACTTATTTTGAAAAATAAGCCATAAAGACTATACATCTGTTGGCAAATATATTAGGATTTTAAAAAAGCATGTATAAACTGTATTCTAAATTTCTAACTTGAAATAAAGGAAAATTCCCTTTCAGGCTTTATTTCTGAGCCTCATTGCTTAAATTGTGTTTGAACAAAAACAAAATACATTGAGAATAACTATCTTCTTATTCCAGGGCATCTTTCCAAAGATGATGAGAAAAGGGGGGAGCTATATTTTATTCCTTGTTGAATCCTTACTCAAAGCTCAAAGCAATTCCAGCTGGGCTTGAGGGAAGGCTATGGTTCCCTCTTAAATTAAGAATTTTATATATTCTAGGTTTTAGCAAGTAGGATCTACTTATATTTGAAACATATAGTGGGATAATTTGCTAAGTCTATTGTGCACATAGTAAAATACATGTTCACGGAAGAAACCAAAAACAGAATCAGAAATGTACCCTTATTGCAATGCTTGTTCTGTCCAAACTGTCCTCAGGCCTCAAACCTTCTTTATTGAAGTCTAGCACATATGTGATATTCTTCAATCCCACCATAAATAAAACTTTTTATAAAAATATCTTTGAATATGTGGGAAATCAGCCCCCCCATAAAAGAAATATTTTGGGGAATATTAAAAAGGCAGAATATTATATTTCCCCAAAGGAATAATAGAAAAATCTTAGGCAGAAACCACTACACCCCCAGGTCTCTTTGTCCCAAGCAGAAACCAGCTCTGTAAAAATGCAGATTTGATAATCCTTTCAGAAAGACAGGAGCCTGAACCTCATGTCAAAGTTCATGCCATAGAAACAGGAACAACTCCAAACATGAAAGCCCAAGAAGGTATAAAAACCCACCACTCCCAGCACTATGTGGTTAGCTGCCCTGAGCCACGTGCTGTTGTGGTTCTGCTCTTCAATAAACAAGAACCTTCTTTCTAAAGCAGTATCCATTTTGTTTATTCCTGGCTTGGACTGGACCCTGATGAAGATTTTTCTTTCAACAATTTGGCACCCCAGATGGGACTTCAAGCTAACCTCACCAATAGACTGGAACTGGGTAAGCCCTATCTTGCTAGCAGCAGACCCCTTGTGTCTGTGGGTTTGTTTCCCAGACCCTGCCCATTTGGAGCAAGGATAGTAAAGGGGGTTTGAGTTTGAGCTCAAAGGTTGCTTGGAAAGACAGTGAATACCTCTAAATTTTAACTTTAAAAGCCCAGGGTGTGAAAGAGTATATGTATGTGTATGTGTGAATACATTGTTGGTGAAATCTCTCTCTGACATAGCTGGATCCTGCCCCCTCTGCACTTTTTCCTAACTGCAGAAAGATCTGTTCAATCAACAGACCCTAGAAAGCATTGGGGTTTGGCCAGTGCGTAGGACCTTTTGAGAAAGAAGAGAGAAAATGCGTGGGAAGTGAATGCAAAGGAAAGGAAGAATTTCACTGCTGGGCAACTAGCTAAGAATCGCTGAGCAAAGCCCTATTCTGGAAAAGAGGTGTCCGTATTGTGATAAATTTTGGCGGACAGAATCCTCACAGGCCATTTGCCTGCAAAACCATAAGGAGGTGGACCACAGGTTGGAAGGTACCTCCACCTGTTGGGGGCAGTGTAATACCTTGGATTGTGGGGGACCCAGGAAAGGACGTTTGGAATTTCACCATGGATGATGGATGATCTGAGGAATATGGCCTATAAAATGGGGAACTCGGTCAAAGATCCCAACGAGATCTCCTGTGGGGAGATAGATGGAGGCTTGAGGGCAGAGGGAGTTGCCCGTCCAGCCAGGCATGAAATTAAGATGTGTGTGCAGATTGTGTAAGAAGTGGACTCTGCTCAGGGATGAAGCAGGAAAAACTAATTTGGCTAAATAAAGGTACTTTATATAGGAACAGTGATTTTTTTTCTCTCTCTTTTTATGCAACCAGGTGATATGTTTAAGATTTGTGCCTTCTCTGAGTTAACTGAGATTTATACTGGGAGTGACCATGGTGTGAAAACTGAGTGTTCTGTTTTCCCCTTCTTTACTCTTTGTCTGTATGTGTGTGTGTGTGTTTGTGTGTGTGAAGGTCTTTCTGTATCCTCAAGGTAAATTAACTGTTGGGTGTCTCTAATCCCTAGAGACAAGAATTTTAAAATTCTGCTAGAAATTCTGCTTAAAATAAGCCACCAAAAAGAAAAATACCCTCACCCTAGTTTACCTGGCCAGCAAAACAGGGTGAAGAGAACTCCTCCCTCCCTCCCCCTCTCTCTCTCTCCCCCTCCCTCTCCCTCTCCTTCTCCCTCTCCATCTCCCTACATTCATTTGAACCAGGAAATTGGGTTGAATCCAGCCATTCACTAGAAAGTCACCATGCAACCAGAGTGGAACAGATTTTCCCAAGCCCTACCATCACCCAGAGGCCTGTGAAAGCTGCAGAGAAAGGAATGACTCCTGGAACCATTGGCCCCCCACATGAAGCCTCAGAAGACAACTGGGAAAGACTATGGGGGAAGGGCAGAATTTCACTGTAAGATTTTTTTTCTTGCCTTTTTTTACCTTGTAATTAAGTAGTCACATGGATTCCTGGAGGGATGGCATTTGGAAATGGTTGGCACAGCAAATACTGAACACCTTGGACATCTGTCTGTGGGAGGGAAACTTGTCTAGGATATTTGTATCACCTGTCTTGTAGAAGTAGCTGCATGCACATGCACATGCACACAACATTCAGAAATTCCATGGAGGTGAAGGAACCCCTCAGGCAATTTACAATTCATATGCCCTCACTGAGGAGATAGCAGGAAAGAGTTCTCCAAATCCAAGCCCTGAATATGTTGCACTGGTGGTCTCAGATTGGGAGTCCTAGGGCTCACTGTGTGCAATTTAAGAAATAATAGCTTGGCTTGCACATTGGCTAACTTTAATTGGACATCACAAGCTTGAATGCACTAAACTAAGAGCTAAGGTAGGAAGCAACCTTTGAAAATGGGCAGTCAGTGGTTATGTACTGAGGCAAACATGGCTGTGAAGAATTTTGGGGCATGCGCAAACCTGACTGGAAGCTCAAAGTGACATCAAACATCTAAAAGAATTGGCACAGAATATTGGACACTAACAGAACTTTTGCCCTGGCTTTAGACCTTCATGGTTGAAAGACTTCCCTTTTTGGAGCCACTGCAGGGATCATTTTCTACTGCCTCTATCAGTGCCTTCCCCTTTGCATTAACAGTTTAAAAGCTTGTTTCCCCACCTCCTGGAACCCCCATAGAAGCACCCATCAAGTCTGCCTGACCAGATCAATTAATACTCTTATGCCAGTAAAAGTGTGTCACCCACACTTGTGGGAAATCAGCCCCTCCCTCGAGAAGGAAATAGTTGGGGGAATATTAAAAAGGCAGAATATTATATTTCCCCAAAGGAATAATAGAAAATCTTAGGCAGACACCCCCCAAGTCTCTCTGCCCCAAGCAGAAACCAGCTCTGTAGAAATGCAGATTTGATAATCAGAAAGATTGGAGCCTGGAAGATGGGATTAGAAAGACAAAAATCTACATCCCCCACCCAAAATATAGGACATAATAAAATTAACCCACCACCATCAGAATACCAAAAGGGCACACCTCAGGTCAAAGTTCATGCAGGAACAACTCCAAACACAAAAGCCCAAGAAGGTATAAAAACCCACCATTGTCAGCTGCCCTAGAGCCACATGCTGTTGTGGTTCTGCTCTTAATAAACAAGAACCTTCTGGCTTCCGGTTTGCCATTGCAGGCACCGCAGCGGTTGGAAGGCGAGCTCCGTTTTCTGCGTTTGGTTTCATTTCGCTGGGGGACCCTGGAAAGGGCTGAAAGTCAACCTGTAGGGGTGATGAGCAAGGAGGGGACTCCCACTTGATCGCGGGAGGGTGGTAGTCCTTCCGTTTGATCTGGGGCAGCCCTCCAAACCGGTGGAGGAAAGACCGGCCATAGTAATATAGCTTGTCACTAGGCTGCAGTGAAACTTACCACCAGGCACCTCTAAAGCAATGCAGATGAAACTGGATGACATCTGATCTTGTCTCTAAGATCCTAAATATTTTTCTTCCTGTAAAAGCTGCCCAAAATATCTTTCCCCCTGAGGAGAGAGGGAAGGCAATTTCTATCCCACCCTCTAAGAATAGCGGCGACTGACTACCCAGGGGAGTTAAAGCACTACAAGAATAACTTTAATTTAATTGGATTTATATGTTTCTGAAACTTGGGGACCAAAAGTTTTCTTATTTTTACTGAAGACTTTTGTTTTTATCTATAAGAAAATAAATTGGAAAAAGGACTGTAAACATTAAGCGGCATCAATGACATCTTGTGGCGAAGCTTGGTATTACAACTTGTTATTGCCTAAAGGAGACTTGGCTTGAAGCCCAGACTACAGAGAAGACTCTTTTAACTTTGATAAACATCACCTGTGAGAAGTTCAGCTGTAAAGAGAACTTCTGGGTGGCATGGCTGGCCTCCTTGAACTATGAATTTAAACCTTTATTGATTTTTAGAGCTGTATGTGGGGAATTGCCTTCCTACTTTTTTATCTGAGGAATATTGGTCATTATTTGAAATGACCTTGGATTATAAAATTTTATTTGACAAACAACTTTTATTATAAAGACTACCTACAAACACGTGAAATAGAGGTCCCGTACCCAGCTATAAAATTATTTTCATTGTCTGATTTCAAAGTCCTCAACTTAACGCACCATTAAGAGAAGATGGATGAAGACCAGGAAAAGATTCTTTACATGTTAAAAGCTATACATGAAACCATCCTTTCAGCTTGTGATGAAATAAAATATTACAGAAAAGAACAAGATATATTCTGACTACAACTAAAGAACTAACAACGCAGAATGTAACAGAAGAAATGTAACAATCAAATACTAAGACAGAGGACTCAATTGACCAACAAATACAGTCAGTGGAATACCCAGAAAAGGGACTGACAACACTGAAAATAGAAAAGACTTTCTATATAAATCAGAAGAAATTTGAGGAGCAAGAAGAACAAACTGAATGGAAGATAAACATACCAGGACAATTATGGGGATTTGGAATAATAGGGAGACGATTTAAGGAATACAAATGGGCTAGCCCTTCCCAAAAAATGGCAACTAAATGGTCTCTCTTATTCCAAACACTATATATAATAATAGAGGGAGATCTATTTGATGATTTAAAAGCATTGACATGGAAGGCTAGTTGGCAAAGAAAGAAAGAAAGCCAGAATAAGGCTGAAGAAAATTGGGGTTTTGATTTATTAGAGGGGATTTCATATTACTAATTAGAAGGTCAAAGGGAGAAGTTGAGATAAGGGAAATTTTGGTCATTAAATTTAAAACATTTGGAAATTAGTTGAAAATAAGGATGCTATTTGTTTAATATTTAAAAATTAGACCCAAAAGGAAAAAAATATTATTAATATGTTTGATTTATTGATTAACTCAGACAATAATAGGCTTTGATTTATTAAAGGGGATAGTGTATTATTAATTAGATGATGTAAGATGGGGGAAATAGATAACTTTTAGTAAATAGAACAAGATTATACTCAAATAGATAAGATGTGTATTTTGAATATCAGATTCTGTTATGAATTGAGACAAAGGAAACTTTGGTTACCTAAAACCTGGAAATTATAAATATCAAATGTTAAATTTAAATATTGATGGGAAACTAAAAATTGGAAAAAACTAATAACAGGACATTGACTGAATGTAAAGATTGAATGTAAAAGTAATTAAGACACGTATAAGCGAAAAATTTGTTGATAAATGTAATAATGATGTTTTTATTTAGTTGATATAATAAGAACTGTATTAGCTTAAATATGAGATAGCAGACATTAAAGGAAAAAGAAAGGAAATATTTGAGGTTGTAGTTTGAAATTTGTACTAAAGATTTTTGTATGTTACTGAAGTATTGATGAACCCAGCCACCATGTTGCTTTTTAAATACCTAAATGTAAAATTAGAAAATTAATAAAAATATTATTTAAAAAATAAAATAAACAAGAACCTTCTTTCTAAAGCAGTCTCCATTTTGTTTATTCTTGACTTGGACTGGACCCTGATTAAGAATTAATTAATTAATTAATCACTTAAATATGAGCTAGCAGTGTGCTGCAGCTGCCAGAAAAGCCAACACAGTGCTAGGCTGCATTAACAGAGGGATAGAATCAAGATCACATGAAGTGTTAATACCACTTTACAATGCCTTGGTAAGGCCACACTTGGAATACTGCATCCAGTTTTGGTCACCACGATGTAAAAAAGATGTTGAGATTCTAGAAAGAGTGCAGAGAAGGGGAACAAAGATGATTAGGGCACTGGAGGCTAAAACATATAAGGAACGGTTGCTGGAATTGGGTATGTCTAGTTTAATGAAGAGAAGGACGAGGGGTGACATGACAGCAGTATTCCAATATCCCAGGGGTGGCCACAAAGAAGAGGAAGTCAAACTATTCTCCAAGGGGCCTGAAGGCAGGACAAGAAGCAATGGATGGAAACTAGTCAAGGAGAGAAGCAACCTGGAACTGAGGAGAAACTTCCTGACAGTTAGAACAATTAACCAGTGGAACAACCTGCCTCCAGAAGCGGTGAATGCTCCAACACTGGACGTTTTTAAGAAGAGACTGGACAGCCATTTGTCCGAATGGTGTAGGGTTTCCTGCCTGAGCAGGGGGTTGGACTAGATGACCTCCAAGGTTCCTTCCAACTTTTTATTGTTGTTATTATTATTATTATTATGGATCATCGCACAGTCAGCCAGATGTTCAGACTGGATTTGGCATTTTGTCTACCTATCGAGTCCTTACCCAGGACCTGGGATAGGCAGATATGGATGTTTGATGGTATTACAGATATCGTCGCTGGATGGAAGCAGTTCCTAGTAAGGCTGCCTTTTGCAATTGACTTATAGTGAATTTGTCAATGCCAATGGTGTTCAAGTGGTGCTCCAGTTGTTTTGGGATTGCACCCAAGGAGCCTATTACTATTGGTACTATCCTTGCTTGCTTTTGCCACAAACTTTCTATTTGTATTTGTAGGTCTTTGTATTTTGTTATCTTCTCCAGTTCTTTCTCATCTATTTTTTATTATTATTATTATTTATTGATCATCGCACAGTCAGCCAGATGTTCAGACTGGATTTGGCATTTTGTCTACCTATCGAGTCCTTACCCAGGACCTGGGATAGGCAGATGTGGATGTTTGATGGTATTACAGATATCGTCGCAGGATGGAAGCAGTTCCTATAAGGCTGCCTTTTGCAATTGACTAATAGCGAATTTGTCAATGCCAATGGTGTTCAAGTGGTGCTCCAGTTGTTTTGGGATTGCACCCAAGGAGCCTATGACTATTGGTACTATCCTTGCTTGCTTTTGCCACAATCTTTCTATTTCTATTTGTAGGTCTTTGTATTTTGTTATCTTCTCCAGTTCTTTCTCTTCTATTCTGCTGTCTCCAGCACTGCCACCGTCCACTATCCAGACTTTTTTGTCTTTCTTATCGACAATTGTTAAGTCTGGGGTGTTATGTTGCAGGTGCTTGTCTGTTTGAATTCTGAAGTCCCAGAGCAGTTTAATTTTATCATTTTCTATGACTTTCTCTATTTTATGATCCCACCAGTTTTTGCTTACAGGCAAATGATATTTTTGCAGATCTTCCAATGCACCATTGTTGCTACTTTGTCATGCCGCTGCTTGTAGTCAGTCTGTGCAATCTTCTTGCAACAGCTTACCAAGTGGTCCACTGTTTCTTCAGCTTCTTTGCATAGGCGGCACTTACTGTCTGTTGCTGTCTTCTCAATTTTGACTTTGTATGCATTTGTCCTTAAGGCTTGGACTTGTGCAGCCAGAATTAGTCCCTCGGTCTCTTTCTTCAATTTTCCTGCTCTTAGCCATTGCCAGGTTTTATTATTATCTGCTTTCCCAGCTATTTTTTTAATGTATTGGCCATGTAGTGCTTTGTCTTCCCATGCCTCTATTCTGTTCTTCATTTGGTCTTTCTTGTAGGCCAGTTTGGTCTCTCCAGTAGTTAGTAAGCCTTCCTGATATACTAATTTCAGTGCATCTTCATCATTGTTCTTCAGATATTCTTCCAAAGCCATTTTTTCTTCTTCAACCATCTGATGTACTTGTAGCATTCCACGCCCACCTATTTGCCTTGGTAGATAAAGTCTATCAATGTCACTGCGTGGATGAAGGGCATGATTCATTGTCATTATTTTTCTGGTCTTCCTATCTATTGCTTTTAGTTCTGCTTGAGTCCAGTCCACTATTCCAGCTGTGTACCTAATGACTGGGATTGCCCAGGTGTTGATTGCCTTTATGGTATTTTCTCCATTGAGTTTTGACTTTAAGATCTTCACCCTCTTGATGTATTCACCTCTAATCTTTTTCTTGACTTCAGTGTGCTTGACTGCTACCCACTCTGTTACCCACTAACTTGCTACCCACTCTGTTACCCTCTTATAACCTTGAACAGAGGCATCCAAACCTGCCCCTTCCCTAAGGCTTTGCCCTTCCTCCATTCTTTGTACTGTACTTCCTCCCCACTTCTCCAAATTCCCAAATGATCATGTTCTATTGTTACCATTATTTTTTCTTCTGCATTTCTGTAATTCCTCTTTTGACAATACACTAATAATTTAATCCTTATATTTTTGCTGAACATCACCTTCCTGTGATAAATTTTGACAGCTGGTAAGTCAAAGTACAAATAAAGAAACTGGATAATTTGAAATTGCATATTCCAAAGAAATAATGCAAAATAAAGCCAAGTAATTAACATTTCAGATCTGATCCGTCTGAAACTCAGATTGGTTGTTTTTCTCTCTCCTTAACTAACCTCTTTATCAATATTAAATGAAACACTGTTTTTAATTTGGAGCTCAGGAATTCAGTGACTTCCCCTAAATTATCTTTAATTATGTTGATTTTTTCTCTGAGAGTTTTCCTTTCAAATGCCAGCATTAAATAAATAAAACATGCTTCCAACTTTGCCTTTAAAATTGCTGATTTACAAGAAGAAAGCAGTAAATGGCTAAGTCATATTGACATTAAACCCTGAGATAATGATTTTTTTTAAAAAATTACATAGCTTGTTTGGTTTTTTTTAAGTACAAACTGACCATGTCTTCAAACTGAAGAGCATATCCAA